>NW_026596085.1:16533887-16672344 GCF_907164565.1 Psammomys obesus
GGGCACAGTAGCTGGCTGGCTTGCTGCCATCTCCTAGGACCAGAGCCCAAGGGGCACAGTAGCTGGCTGGCTTGCTGCCATCTCCTAGGACCAGAGCCCGAGGGCACAGTAGCTGACTTCTCCCGAGCGCGTCTCTGTGGCACCAGGCAGGCTGCTCTGTGAACCGAGAACTGGCCACATGAGCCAGCGAGTGACAGGTCAGAGAGGCAGAACCAGAAACCAGCAGCCTTCTAGACTGAGCTAGGGAGCAGAATTAACCACCGAGTTGAAAAATGGAGGAAGTCACAATGACACAATGCATTTGGATTCCATTTGAGTTTGTTTCTCTTAGCATACAAATAATTTTTCCAGCGACAATTGTAGTTTTGTATATCCTCATTGGGAGAGATCAAAATAAGATAGACTTAGAGAAGGAGGAGAATGAGAAAAGGATTGTTGGACTGGTGACCATAGAACAGAAATTAGAAAAAATTAGTTCCAGATGAGAAAAAGCCACAGGGGTTTGAGGAATTAGAATGGCAACCTGTGGAGAAACAATATATTGAATTAAAAATCCAGATTCTACTTATTGATACATATTCAGAATTCAGTGGGCTTTTACCTTGAATTCTGGAAAAGATGATGCTGAGGCTGAACATTTATTAGACATGGTGATTGTCTCGGAGGTGCCTTTGCAGATTGGGGCTGATGGTGCTTCGGCATGTGTATCGAGTGGAATACACCAGTTTTGTTTCGTTTTTGACATTATGGCATAAAAAATGTTACAGATATAACTTACAGTCTTATAGGTCAAGTAATTATGAAAAGATCTAACAAGAATTTATAAGAGGTACTCATAGAAGAAAAGGGATTAAGGTAGATATACCAGGGATAGATCAAATGGTACTTTATTGACTTTGAGTTTTTGGAAAATCAATGAAACAGGTAGCACAGCTACTGAAAAGCACTGGGTATTTAGAAAGGACTACTCAGTTAGATCAGACCGTGGATATCTTAGCTTCAAAATGGAAGGCAGGAAATGTTGCATTGGGGAGGAGATTTTGCATTTCTTTCTACAGGTAAAGAAAGGCTAAATATTACATCCAAACTGTTGGAAATCAGATTTGATAGGGGACGACCCCTTGAGGATCCTGACTACAGGCTGACCAACAAAGCAGGTAACTTGTGTTGCTGATCCTGCTACTTGGAAACAGCTTTGAGACTGCCAGAGGCCTGAATGTCTTTGCACAGCCAATAAATCTTGCTGGCTATAGAGTTCTCATGACTTTTTAGTACACCCTGTCTTTTCATATGGCAAGGATGGAGATTTATATTGTAGTTTGGTTATACAGTACAAACTAGCTATAAAGAAAGATAGATGTCTTTCACCTGCTCAAAGAGCAGAGAATTATCTTGAACTGATCTGCGTACATCCCATGCATATGTAATTTCAGAACTGTATATTACGTGTGAGAGCTTGTATGTTTATAGAACAAAAGGACCAAATACCAGTGAAGTTCTTACAAGATTCATCCTGGAGACGCTGACATGTCTGTTCAGCATCCGCTTTATCCAGCCACACACTGCTTCAGTTGTTCTTTCATCAAAGCTTGCTTCCAGGACAGTTTCAAAGAAAGCTGCTGATCCCCATTGGTCCAGCCTTTCAGACTGCTTTAGTCAAAACTTCATTTAAGCCTGCATTTTCACTACGTTTAAATACTAGACAACAATTTACAGCTAGCTTTCTTAAAACTTAACCATTTTTCCAATTTCCTTGGGTCCCCAAAAAAGGAATACTATACCCCAAATCAGCAGGACCAATTTTAAGAGAATGAGGTTCTATTCCCTTAAGGCAGGGTGGGTAGGTCTTGGTCAGTCTATCAGGTGATAAATGTTTGTCGTTATAAGAAGGGCGGTGGTTGCATACTGTTATAGTATTGCTCAGGGAGGAAACTAGATATAGGAATTTGGGCTCAAGGATTTTTCTCTTTCCTTTTCTTCATTCTTCTTTCTTAGGTAAGAGGAAAGGGGTTAAGAAGAAGAAGGGGGAAATAAAGGAACATCATATAGGAATAATATAGGAAAAATTGGGATAAAAGGTACATTATTAAATTTATAACTATTTTTATTCTCAAATATTTTACATTGGTTTATATTATTGTATATTAATATAATTTAAAGTTATTCTTGACATATATGTATAATATGTTTCAACTCTTGTATACAACTCATTTATAAATACAAGATTCCTTCCAGTCCTTTTAAAAACTGCTATTACAGTCAAGCACAGTGGCACACACCTGTAATCCCAGCACTTAGGGAGGCAGAGACAGGCAGATCTCTGTGAGTTCAAGGCCAAACTGGTCTACAGAGCGAGTCCAGGATTGCCAAGGCTACACTGAGAAATCCTGTCTCAAAAAACAAAACAAAAAAAACAAAACAAAACAAAAAAAAACCCTGCTATTACAAACTGTTTAGGATAATTAAGTTATACAGATTAACAGTCAAATACTAGTTTATCACGGAAATGTGTTTCCTAGGTTGAACAGATAGTAAATAGCTAAAAACAAGCGATGTTTGTGCTAAAACAAGCAATGATGTGCTATGGATAGTTGGTCTTCACAAACCTCAGAAACCACAGAATTTGGCATTTAAAGATGTGTTTATTATTTTAAGGCTTTTTTTTACATTGAAACATGTCAGCTCATGGCGGCTGACTTTCAAGTCAATTTGACTTGAGAGATGATGAGCATCAAAGAATCTCCTTTAGGAGTTTACTTCAAAGGTGGAAGGCTCCCACTGGGCAAAGAAATGCCTCTGCTCCTCTGCAGACAGTATGCTGTCCAAAATGGACAACACATAGATGCAGGCAAAGTTATCTGCCAAGCTCTGCCAAGACAGGGTAAGCAAGTCCTTCATAATTCCTGCTTCAAAAATATGTCTGTCAGATAGATATTCTGGGCCAGAAGGCTGAATGATGCTCCAATATTACAGAGAAATTTTGGGTGACTGTCCAGGCAGCCAGCTGTCTGTTAATTCTCTATTGTGGAAGCTACTTGCTGCTCTTCCAACATACTCTGATGGAGTTGAGGACTACACAGTTTAGTCTTGAAATTAGGCTTAAGTTGTTTAGGATTTAGAAAAAAATTTTAAAAATATTTTTCGGTCTAAATAGAAGTTTTAGGTTGTTAAATATAAGCTATTCTAGAAAATAATTTGGGTACAGAACTCTGAATTCAACAAGATAGGATGATAGTAGAGTACTATCTCCTGAGTTGCAAAATACGAATGGGCTGAACATTGTGAATGTAATTATTATATTACAGTTTTCATATAACATATTATTTATTCTTTATTATTGTAAGAGAAAGAGCCTTTTTATTTAGACAAAAAAGGACAATTGGTGGGGGTTGTTCTGGTGCTATGTATTCTAGTTCTAATTATTGGACCCCAAGATCTTGTTGTGAGCCAGACAAGTACATCCTCATGTATACCGGTTTTTGTTGTGTAAACCTTGCTCTACTTAATTTAAGGTTATTGGCTATAAAGTTGCTGATGCCTGCAGTTTGGGCATAAGAGAAGTTGGCAGAGCTTAGGTTTCCTGTCCTGGGGATCTCAGAGGAACCACGAGGCCAGAAGGAGGAGAGAGAGGAAACAGAAGATGTAGCAGGACAGGAAACTGGAGAAAAGGAAGTCACCATGGGGCAGCAAGGACAATGAGCACATGGCCAGGAGGGCTGGCCTGATGGAACAGCAGCAACCCTGGCAAGAACAATTATGACAAGTAACTTGGTGTGTGTAGCTGGGAAATAGCAAAATATCTTAGAGGGTACCTGTCCCAGTACCTTAAAGCTTTTATAATTTTAAAAGGCCTCTGTGTTGATTATTAGGGAATCAAGCTGCAGTAGAGAAGCCTTCTAGAGTCTAATATCCAAGGTCCATAACACATCTTCTTGGACTGCCTTTCCTTTGCAAACTGTCAGGGCACCACTATCACAGTTCATGAACATCTATCTTGTCTCTGTCCTATCTTGGCAAATGGTGCTGCAACTTCTTGGGGAATCTTTTCCTGCTCACACAGGATGGAATTCTGGCACTGAGTGCTATTTTCTGAGTAATGCCTTGTTGATTAATGTTCAGCTGACAAGGAGAAAGCCATCCCAGAGGTTCAGCATCCCTTCAGGGACACTTTTAGACCACACTTCGAGAACACTATAGAAAGGTCCAGTGATCAGTGGCCTGTAGCTTTGTATCCAACTCCAGGAAATCAGTGATTGAAATTTATGTCATTCATATTAAACATGCTGACCAGGGAAGAGATTGGCAGCCAGAAGCTCCTAGAAGCATATATAACAGTACTAGAAGAAAATAGTCTATGGCTTAGGATTATCTGTGTTATGCAGATAGGCCAGGTCATGTTGGATAAGCATCCTCAAGTCTCAGGGGCTCAGCATACAGCAGCTTATCCCTGTGCCTAGCAAGACAGCTTTGGGTGCGTGTGCCCGTCTAGAGCAGTGGTTCTAAACCTGCGGGTTGCAACCCCTACAGAGGCTGCACATCAGATATCTTACATTTCAGATATTCACACTGTAGTTTATAACAGTAGCAAAACTACAGTAATGAAGAGGCAATGAAATAATTTTATAGTTGGGGTCACCACAACTTGAATTATATTAAATGATTGCAGCAAAAGGAAGGTTGAGAACCACTGGTCTTCCAGTTCTGTATAGTGGTTCATTTGTAGACCAGTAGGGATTTCATTTGCTTTATGATATAGCACATGGGAAGCATCCCTCTTTCCTTCAGCCCCGAAAGAGAAGATAGGCGTGAACAATCATAAGATAGTAAACAGAAGATACAAACAGTCACTTCAAAGACCTTGGAAATGATACCTCATATCTGTTCCTGTTTAATGGCTACATCATGTGGATGTATTTATCTCAGCACATGACTGGGCAGGGAAGACATAGATCCCATACCCAGAAACAATCCATCCTGATAGGAGTAAAAATAGACAGCCCATCATCACTGTTCCTTCCTGTTCCTGCAGGTATGCTGATGACTCCATGAAGTTAAGAGACAGTTCCTTTTGTAGCTGGAAGAACGGTGTGGATTCTTCCTGGAAGAAGGAAAGCAGTGAAGATACCTAGACCTCTGAAAAAGCACAGGCTCTTCAGACAAATGTGAGCTGCAGGAAGCCAGAACTACAGACTAAAGTGCCTCTACACCCTCCTTTCCAGAACTTACTTCCCCTCCAGAGTGGCTAGCAGATCATCATCAGTGTGCAGAGAGACAGGTAGGGCCAGGACATAAGTGGGCCAGCCTTGCCAGTCTGCTGCTGGCTCGGCTACAGCCAGGCAGGGCTGGGCAGGAACCATCAGGAGCTTTGATGCTCTGCTCCAGTTCTAGGTAAATGGTGTTACAGCTAAATCAGAGACAGAAAGACAGCTCTACAAAAGGCAGAGGCCAGCCACCGTTCCCTGTAGCCTGCATGACAGTCTCTGTAGCCTGCATGAATCGGTTTCCCAGACATAGAGGAGGAACACCATTCCCCGACCATCTCATGTACAGATGCAGACCCCATCCTCTGGAACCTGGGACCCAGCAACAAGGAAGTTTCCCAGCAAGCCAAGGTGGCACACTGAGGTCACGCTGTGCTGTGTGGGTGCAGCTGTGCAGTCCTACCAAGTCAGGTCATGTTGACGAAGAAGCCATTTGAGAAGAGGTCCAGAGTGCCCCCTCCTCCATTCCTCTCAGGAGAGCTGGAGGTTTCCTTCCCCCTGTGAAAGGCACCATGGGAGGAGGGCAGAACTGCAGGACCCAGCCCAGCCTTCTGGGGCCAAAAACATGGGTCTTGGCTGGACCTGATATTTCACTTATCCGTCGAGATGGTTCTTTTTCTGAGTCTCAGTTTCCTTCTCTCCTGAGTGGAGGCAATACTTCTTCTCTCTAAGGACTGAACTGTGTCCTAACCTGGAAATGTGACCTTTGCACAACATGGTCTTTTAGAGTGAACAACTTAAAATGGGTTCAATAAAGTGGCCCCAATGCACCGGGGCTGCTGTCTTTATAGAGAAGGAGAAATCTGCACTAGACACTCAGGGAAAGATGGCCAGGGGACAGGAGAGAAGTGGTCAGATGTCCAGGAAGCTGAGGACTCTGGCAGGCCCCACACGCTGGGAGAGCAGAAGGGACCTGCCTGGAGTTTTTAGGGGGAGCGTGGCCACACCTTGGTTCATGACTTCTGTCTTCTAGAACTGAGCATGAGCTTCCCTTGTCTGACACTCAGCTTCTGTTACAGCAGCCTCAGGAGCAACTACACCATGTACCACCGCTACCGCCCCAGGTGACTTCTTAGAACGTAGAGACAAGCCGTGCTGATTCTGGCCTTTGTCACATGCCAAGCACAAACATAGTGGAAGGTGCCTCACACACAGAGGAGCAGGACACAGGCCCGTGCCTGTCCCTGTCCCCTAACAGCTGTGCAGCACCTCAGTTTCCTCATCAGCACGATGATGTGGGAAATGCTACCCACTTTCCACGCTGTCACAAAGATAAAATGAATGACAGCAAGCAGCTGTATAATGACTGCTTTGTACCTTTTAGAAGGGACAAAGGGGATGCCATTTTCTACTGACAACAAGCTTTGACCTGACAATCATTTCTCAATGGTTCTGCTAGACGAATGAAGGAAGTAGATTTCTATCTCTGTCCCCAGTCATCTGGGTCTCTCCTGATGCAGACACACTGTGTCACAAGTCAAAGTGGAGTGTCTCACCATTCTGGCCTCCCCAGGACCTACATCCACCAAGATGTCAATGGTTAAACTGGCAGCAGGCAAGAGAAGGCTTCTTAAAGGCTTCTACAAGGGGCAGTCCTGGAGGTAGGGATCATAAAGCCTGGGCAATGCTGCATCAGCCCATTTGATTTTCTAGAATGCCAGGTCTGGCAGGTCCTAGCTGTGGCACCAGAACAGACAGTTCCAGATCCATTTAGAGCTGTCAGCATTAAGCCCATGATGCCTACCCTGCTCAAGCCTCCATGGCTATGCTGTATGCTGGCTAAAACAGGCCTCTGGGCATCCAGAATGTGATTTGAAAAACTCGGAAGAAGCACGGTGCTTGTCTTCAAATTGCACTACTTGGATGTGGTCTAATCAAGCTCTTTCTGGGACTTTCTGGGACTTCATGATAGAGGTTTGTTTCCATCCCATCTCTGTTCACCTCACAGGTCCTGTCACTTCTCAGGTCTCCCAATGTTCCAAATATGGGAGCAGGAGTTACAGAGCCTAACATTCTCCAAGTTCAATCCAGTCCATGTGATTCTCCGTGTCAAGTCACTCTCTGTGTAACTGTTCTACCTCTCACTGGAGCAAGACCCAAACAGGTAGACATAGGTGAGAGGTAGTCACCCTGGCACTCGGTGTATTGGATCCCAAGCATACATCTATGTTGGTGTGAGCACATAGCTGCCTTCCTTGTTCATTACATGCCTGTGTTCATTTTGTCAGTAGAGAGGGCTGTGCTATGCAGATGCTAGATCTGGCCCCAGCAGCTATGGCATGTGAGGTATGTTAGAGACAAGGTCATTGTCTTAAATGACAAATGGGCCTGGACCTCACTTTCCTTATAAGAAAATGAGAATACTTTCTGCTTCATGGCGTCTGTCCACTGAGCCTCTTTTACAAGGCTATCTGCAGGAAGGCGTTTCGATAAAAGGAGCAACATGGTGGAGCTTGAATAAGTCTCCGGACAGAATGTATTAAGTACCTAGGATGTAGTGAAAGCGAACACCTGACAGGCGTGCTCAGGCTCAGAGAGCAAATCCATCCAGACACCACCACGTGTACCCACCCTCCACACCATGCTAAAATATATTACTTTCGTGGTCCCAGACAGTTTTGCTTGGTGATAGGAGTTTCGTGGGAGAGGCAGCTGGGTTCTGGGAACACCTGTTTATCACAGGGCTTTCCATGTGAGTCTAACAACTGAGGAGTGTTTGAGAATGCATGTGGGAAGCATTCCTAAAGCAGGTACTACACCAGTGCTCAGCGTACCTCACGAGCCTGTGATTGGCATTCACAGTGTTCATTAGCATGTGGCCACTTTTCAGTCTACAGCCTCTCAGCTGGAGGTATGGCAGATCCACTCTTCCTTGGCCTTTCTGGAACTGGCCAGCGTTTCCTGTTTGTACACTGGACGGTACACTCTTCCGCCTCTACCTACAAGTAGAATGAGTGCTAATGATCTCTTGAAGTTTAGAGATATGCAGACTAACAAGATGCAGCTTTGAGGGTGCCCGACCTCTCATGCTGACTTAGGAGACAGGGACAGCTTCCCATAGTTGGTGACATTGAACTGAAGCCTTCTGTTTGCATGTTACCATATACAAGACTTTTACCACTTTTTACTTTTTAGTTATCCCATTTACCGAGCACCTCTCTTCTGCTAGGTACCATGCTTGTGCTTCAGCCCCTGAATATTACCTGTTCCCAGCAAGTAGGAATAACTGTCCCCATTTCACAGATGAGGAAACTGAAGCTTAGGGCAGTCACCACCAAGGTATAGCTCAGTAGCTAAGCTAAACTGAAAATAGTTTTTTATACAGCCCCTGGTAGGAACAGTCTAGATATCAAAAGCTGGTTCTTAACCTGCTTGGTCAAGAGTATGTTGAGTATTGACTGCCTTCTTTCCCCCTCAAAGTTAAGTTAGGAATATATATATATATATATATATTTTTTTTTAATGAGAATGTCAATGGCTAATTTAGTATGCAAATCAAAATACTTAATGTTTCATCTTTGAGCTGCAGACTTTACAGGGAACAGGCATTAATACTGAAGGTCCCCCAGGAAAGAAAAAGGGTCATCTTTTTCCTCTCATGGTCTTCACAGGGTTAGCCAACTTTTTGTTTTGTTTTGTTTTGTTTTTAACTGTTTGCCTGGCTGTCCATCCAGTATTTCTTTCTGCTTGTTCTTAATCTAGTACAACAGTTTAGAGCTGCCAGCAAGAAGAAAGAAAGCTACACTCTACCATTTGTGATTTTCATTTGCATTGAGCAAAAGACCCTTTGAATCAATTGCTGACATCTTTGATGACCACCAAGGGATGCTTAGAGGGCCTGAAGAAGAGCACCAGCCCTGGTGATGGTTGGTGCAAATCTACCTCTGTGGCTGCCTGAACCTTAGCTTCTGTGTTAGCCATATTCAGTAGGCTCTCTCTCGACAGTTTGTAGTATGCACCCCTGCTTTTCATGCAGCCTTCTCTGCTTGTCTGTCCTGTATTCTGTAGTGTTCACTGACTGTCACAGCATGTGATAACCCCAGCTTTATCTCCTCCTTGGACTGCAAACTGGCTGCAGCACTGGAACACACTTTAGGCTATGGTTCAGAAATGCATTTGTTTGAGCCAGCTGACTAGTTACTCCATTCCAGTAGACGCTAAGCTTCAGACACTTTTCATTTGATCTGGTCTGATGCCTAATTCCTGCAATCCTAGCACTCAGATTACAGAAGTAGTAGCATTGTTAGGTTGCACCCAAACCTGAGCTGTGGGCTACATAGTGAGTTCCAGACCAGGTTGGGCTACAAAGCGACATCCTGTCTCCAAAAATATAAAGAAAAGGAAAAAAATAAAAAAGGAAGAGAGAGACTTTAGGTTAGGCTGCTACTCACACCACTGCAGTGTCGCCTTGTCCATGCCTGAAATCCTCTGGCCTCTGTTTAGGTTGCTGACGCTCTGAATTTGGCACAGCTCTGCTTTGTGAGCCCCTCTGATTCTAGTTTTTCCATCCTATCTGATGGTCCTGTGCCTGGTTACCATTAGCACTTCCAGGGATGCCCTGAAAAGCAGCTCTGGGAGCCTTGAGGTTCCAGTTGCCTTTCTGTTCCTGCTTTTTTTTTTTTTTTTTTTTTTTTCAGTCTCCTGGTTAAAAAGTAGGCCTGGCAATCACACATAGGCATCTGAGTGTTAATTGAGGTTCATTAAGATCCAAGAGGTTCAAGAAAAAGAATGACTTGCTGCATTGTGTGACATTAGTATGAATTAGATTAGAATACCGATTGGCTGGACAGTGGGATTTGAGTCTCCAGTTAAAACTTTGTAAAAGGGAGGAAAAGTAGCTCCTTTAATCTTTTGTGAAATCATACCAGGACCCTCATCCGAGAGACTCCTGACTAAGCTTCTAGGACTACAGACCCTGTGATCCAGACAGCTGAGGGAAGACAAAAGATTGAGATAGGAGCTCAGGCCCTGGGCAGAGGAGAGAAAGGATAGATAAAAGCCAGTACCTTGTGGCAACCACCTCAGGGTAATTCAAAATGCCCCCAAAATTGGTCTAATATAAATCAGGGCACCTGACTCAGAACTAGTGTATATTTGGCCAAAAGTAAGGGCTCTAGGAAGTAAGGGCTAGCCAGACAGTAGCCCCAGCCCAAGTGTAGCCATGGTCTCCATATGGGCAGTGTTAGCCCCTGGATCAAGGAAGCTCATGGACTTCAATGTCCTTGGTGGGACTTTGTGTGACACTTGTGGCAGATTGTTATAGTTAACGTACTTTATGGTATTAGGGTTTGGGTATGAAATGTGACCCCAAAGCACTGATGGTTGAAGATTCCTCAGCAAGTGGTACTGTTGAAGAATGATTGGATCATAGGGGGGTGACATTGGATTAATCCATTGATTTCAGAGTTGAATGGACAGACCATCAGGCCTGTTTGTAGGAAGCTGGACACTGGAGGAGTGCCCTGGGACAGGGTATATCTTATCCCCGACCCAGTCTTCTTTCCATCATGAGGGAAGCACTCTGCCAAGTGTTTCTTTGATGTTCAGTTTTGCCTCATGTCTAGAGTGATGAAGCCAAAGAACCGTGGACCGAAGCCATGAGCCAAAATAAGTCTTTACTCGTTTGAGTTGTAGCAAGTATTTTGTCATAAAGGTGGGTACTGGCGCGCGTGGGCGATCTTTTTCTGCCTATATGTGTATATAAAGGTGTACGCTATACATCTATATGCACACTATATGACCACATATTCGATGCATTGTACCAACTTGAGTTAGAAATAAACACTTGTTTACTAAAGAAACTGTTGTGAGGTGAACTCACCAGGGACACTCGGACACTTTTTTCTCCTCCTGAGACAAGGTTTTTCTGTAACAGAGCCCTGGCTGTCTTGGACACACTTTGTAGGACAAGCTGCCCTTAACTCAAAAAGATCCACCTGCCTCTGCCTCCCCAGCGCTGGGATTTAAGGTGTGCAGCGCCATTCCCAGCTTAGACACATTTATTTTGCCACTTTTTTGTTTTGTTTGCCACTTGTTTTGACACTTCTCTGTAATCCTGGCTATCCTGGAACTCGCTCTGTAGTCTAGGCTGTCCTCAAACTCAAAAATTTGCCTGCCTCTGCTCGAGTTCTGGGATTAAAGACATGTACCATCACTATCCCACCCACTTGGACACTCTTAAAAGCCAAAAAGAAAACCTTTAGTGCTAGCCAGTGGCTGCCTGGTGAACTTGCCCAAATCTTACAGCCTTTTGTCTTTTATGCACAAAAACTACATCCTGGTTGTCACACTTTAGTTAGCAAAAAAACAAAACAAACAAACAAAAAAACAACAGAACTCCAGAAGCTAAAATGCAAGGTTACTATGTTTAGGGACTTTCCTGGAACTATGGGTCAGGTCTTTGGTGGATTAGGTCTTTGTTCTGTTTTGCAGATGTCGGGGCATACGTGCTGGAGTTTAAGGTCAGAATGGTGCCTCTAATGTGGCGTCAGTAGTGCTATATCTGGGGCCTATTACAAAACACAGTCCCAAATGCTTTGCAGGTTTTGTATAAATTGGGGAAGCTTGGGTGAAGACTAATATTGACAGATGTCTGATGTGTCTCAGGAGGAACCAAATACTCATTTATCTTAGCGTGTGGAGCTGTTGTTTAGTAAAACCTTTGTAACATTCATATGGAAAAAGTGTTTGCTAATGGCCCTGATGGCTCCATGTAGTGTCTTGGAATTTCAATAGGCAACTGAAACAGTAATAAGAGAATAAGTTGGGAGACGAGGGTATAGCTCAGTGGTCAAGTGCTGGCCTAGCATGAGCAGGACCCTAGGATTCCATCCCTACTTTCCTAAAATAAGCTGGACAAACACAAATGGGACAAATATTTATAAGCATAGGCAAGAAGGAGAAAACTTCTAAGACATGTGACATGTTGATTGCTGAATATAAGTTCAAGTCCTCTGGGAAATTTCTAAAATGCGAAACACCAGCTACTTAGATTGACAGGCGTGTCCTCAAATATTTAAAATTCTAGTTAGCAAGTGTGGTGCTGTTTGTAAGGAATATAAAATAAGTTAAGCCAAGTAAATTTAGGGGTTTTTCAGGGGCCAAGGGCATGCTTCAGTTGGTAAAGTGCTTACTAACATGAGAGCCTGATCCCTAGCACCCATGTAAAAAATGGGACATGATAGCATTTGCTGTAATCACAGCACTAGGGTGGTGGAGAGGATTCTTGCTGTCTGAGCAGCCTAACCTAAGCCTAGTGACCAGCCCCAGTAGACTGTTCCTGATGAGTGATACCCCAGTTGACCTCTGCCTCCACATATGCCTTCACACGTGCATACACACAAACATGCGCACACACACACACCAATAAATTTATGTGCAGTGCACAAGGAGGCCAGAAGATGGTGTTTGATCTTCTGGAAGAGCAGCCAGTGCTCTTCATCACCGAGCCATCTCTTCAGCTCAAAAGAATCTATTTTGCCAATGGTGGCAAACACCTTTAATCCCAACATCTGGGGAGGTGGGGGCAGGCAGATTGCTGTGAGTTCAAAGCTAGACTGGTCTGGAAAGCAAGGACAGCCTAGGCTACAGAGAAATCCTGTCTTGAAAAGCAAAATCTATTTTTATGAGAAAGCGAAAAGGGAAAGAGTATTTATGGGTAGTATGGGATTTTATGGGTCTGAAAGGAAGCTCACCATTTAAGAGCACATTCTGAATTTGGTGCCCAGCACCCACACTGGGCAGCTTAAAACTGCGTGTTAACGCCAGCTCTAGGAGATCTGATTCCTTCTGGCTGCTACAGGTACTATCCTTATGCACAAAACCACACAACAGACACAATTATACATATCTAAGAATTAAAGTAAGGGGCTGGAGAGATGGCTGGCTCAGTGTTCAAGAGCATTTGTTGTGATTATAAAGGACTTGGGGCTCAGCTCCCAATATTCACATACTGGCCCACAGACAGCTGGTTCCAGTTCCAGGGGATGGAGAACTTCTGATCTCTGTGGGCAACAGCTATGCACGTGATACAAGTACTTAACACGTGCAGGCAAAACAGTCATAAACAAAAATAAAGGTAAAAAAATTTATCCTGCTTTAAAGTGATAAGCAGGTAGAAATTCTGTAGACCTCTGATTACCAAACAAGGACTCGAGAGAGAGAAAATTACTGGCAAATGCGAGAACAGTAATCAACGGGGGTATGTGGGTGGGAAAAACAGCGCTGGATAGACATGTTAAGTGATATTAAAATTGTCATTGGAGTGTGTGGTTCCACACTTTGCGTCCTCCCTTGGGATGCCCAGGCATGGCTGCACACTTAACTGGAGAGGATAAGGCAGAGCCCAAATGAGGGAGTCAGCGGGATTCCAGTAGAGAGGGTGATAGCCACCCAGGGTCGGCTGTGGTTTCCCTTTGGAGCATCCAAGCACTGGAGCATGCGGGCACCAGAGGCAAAGGAACGAAGCCTGGATGGGCAGGCAGGTTGGAGGATCCCAGCCTGGCGGTGAATGTCCAGAGAGAGAGAGAGCCTTCTCCGAAGCTGTCCTTCAAGTGTTCCAGCCTTTTAGCTCAGAGCTCTCCCAAGGGGTCTACGAACCTTGGAGTGGGAAGGGATTCCAACCTCTGGTTGGAGCTGGGATGCTAGCGCTGCTTTATTTACATGGAGAGGAATTACCCATGACAGGTCATGTGACTGCTGTGGGAATTGCAGAGGAAGTGGGTCGTGACTGTGCGCACCAGGGCTGGCACAGAACAGGGAATGCGACTTCGGAGGTTGGGATACATCTCCACCTTGCGCTAGTTCCATGCTAGATTCCCTAGTGTCACGGTCCACAGACCCCACAGAAGTGCTGTGAAGGACAGCTGGATGTCAGGGGGGCAGTGACGGGTGTCACCTAGGGGTGACAGAGATCTGGAGTTTAGATCCCTTGAGGGATAGAATTAAAAGTAGGTTTAGGGCAAAACAAAATTGGCAGAGGGGGACATGCCGTTAGATGAGAGGTGGCCAGAGAAATACAGACACGGAGTGATAAAGGTGACAGGGTCTAAGCGGGGCTTCACCATAAAGATAACTTAGAAAACATCAAAAGTCTGAGACTCAGGGTCAAGGTTAGGACTAAAATATATTGGTGTTATTCAGGTAAAACAACCGTGAAATCAGATGGGAAAAAAAAAAAAAAACCAACTGAATAAGAAAGTGTTTTTGGTTTTTTGAGACAGGGTTTAACCTTGTAGCCCTAGCTGTCCTGGAACTCCCTCACCAAGCTGGCCTTGAACTCAGAGATCTGCCTGCCTCTGTTCCTGAGTGCTGGGACTAGAGGTAGGTGTGCTGCCGCCACCACCGCCCAACGCAGCTGAGAAAGAGCCCCTTTTGGGAGAAGACAACAGCAGCTGAGAGAGGTGGAGCCAGGCAGAGGGCCAAAGAGGTGCAATTCTAAAGGAGGGAAATGGAAACTTAAATCGAGCCATCTACCCTCCCCATCAGCCTTCATGGCACCCAAGAGGTGCCATTTAGGTTGCTTGGCAGGTAAGAGAAGACTTGGTCATCTTCTCTGAGTCCTGCTTTTAAGCTGTCATCTCGGTTGACAGATGACATGTCTGTTTAGTCTTAGCATTTCCACCCCGTGGGAGAAATATTGGAGAAAGAAACTACTGCTAAAGGAAGACGACAGTTATTAGCAATCTAAGAGAGCAGGAAATACAGGCTGGCTGTGAGAAGGCGCTCTGGAAGGCGCCAGTGGCTGTGGGATTAACTCAAGGGAAGACACACTTGGCCACTGCGTTCAGGAAGACCGCAACAGGCCTGCCAAGGAGTGCCTCAGGCCACAGAGCAGCTGGCTAGCTGGGCCATGGAGAAAGCAGCAGCGCAGGGTGAGTAATGGGGGGAAAAGGAGGGTTGAGGATGAAGGGGACAAGAGCCAGGAAGAAGTCACTGTGTGAATCACTTAGAAAAGTGAGGATGGTTTGAAGCTCTCTGAAGTGCTGTGTTGCTGGGCTTTGGACTAGACTGATGGAAATCTACTCAGCCGGGGGCTGGGCTGGGGATGTAGCTCAGTGGTAGAGCATTTGGTGTGTGTGTGAGGGGCCTGGGTTCATTCAGACCCTGGTACCACAAAAAAAAAAAAAAAAAAAAAAGAAAAAGAAAAGAAAGAAAAAAAAAAAAAAAAAACTCTGAATGTGATAGATAGTAGGTAGGGTTGATGGTGAAAGCAATGTATGGCTAAAGCACCAATGATGACCAAGAGATGTTTCGGTGGATAAAAAGCCCTTGCCAGTAAGCCTGAAGATCTCATTTCAAGTCACTGAAAGCCATACGGTGCGAGGAAAGAACAAGTCCCCAAAGTTGACCTCTGGCCTCCACAAGCGCTCTATTGCACACACACCCCCCAAATGCAATTTTAAAAGTATCGGTGATTCAAACTACATAATTCACAGACAACAAACAGCTGGAAGAACAGTGGGTGGGAATGTGTGGGTTAAGCGACTTTTCACTTTGTGGAGAGGGGATGTGGACAGCATGTAGGAGAACAGGGCCAGAGAGGTGTCCCCACTGGGCTGGAAGAGTGAGGGGAAAAAAGATGGGCCAAGTAGTTAAGTTAGGGGAGAGCCGAGGAGAGAATCGGGTACTGTATCAAAGGGCAAGGAGCAAGCCAACATTGCATGGGAAGGACAAAGGAAGTTAACAGAGATGGGAGAACACGGCTAAGCCCCGCTGGAACCGGAATGTGGTGCAGTGGTAGTGTGCTTGCTTAGCATATAGGCCAGGACTGGAGCTCCACCCTGAACGAAGAGACATTACGCTAACTTCCTACCCTGTCCGTCCCTGCAGCCGTCTCTTTATTACTGGTCCCTTGTTGGTCTTTGTTATTGTCGTTTTGGGGTTCAGGCTCAGATATCTGCCCGCCTCTGCCTCCTGGGGGTTGGGGTAAAAGGTGTGCGCCGCCACTGCTCAGTTTGATCATTGTGTTTTTAACAGTTCACAAAGTTGTGTCTTCCAAGCTCTAGAAACCCCATTTCAAAACTGATAATAATAATTGCAGGCTTCCATCTACTGTCTTCAGGGAAGAGTTGGGGACTTACAGGTCACGAGAGTAGCCAGGGATGTTTTCATGCCTCTGGGGAAACACAGAGGCTCAGGGCCCAGGTCAGCAGGAAACAGTTGAAAAAGATGGAAAGCTTTTCACCTATGGCTTCTTAAAGTTGAGAATAAAAATATGTTTGGACCTGACTCACTGATGTGTACTTGATTTGCGTTTTTTAACAGCACTAGTGGCAACAGGTTCTCAGTGGCCTTGGCTGATGGCTACCTTGAAGCGATGAGGCCGTTCTGGGCCTGCCAGTGGATTGGAGGGAAGGCAGGAATCAGCACTGAGGCCACCTCAGCAGTGGGGGGCTCTCTGGGCCTGGACGGGTCACCCTGCACACTGGTGCCAAAGGTCTGGCCCGCTACCTGCGAGAATCCACATCACCTGCTCACAGCCCCCGCCTGTGCCTTCCCTTGTGGGAAGGTCAGGTTCTTCTCGTTCCTCTGTGGTCCTAAGCAGGGGCCCTGAGGACCCAGTGTCAAGGTCTTAGCTTGAAGCCAGCCAGGACTCCATGTGCAGGAAGAGCTGTGGAATCTGGGAGAGGACCGGGGCTCCTTACAAGGAAGTGCTTTTCACACAGCACACCAGTCCCTTGTCCACCCTGAGACATTCAAGGGAACTTGGTGTAAATGATGCCTCTTACAGGACGCTGGACAAAGCATGAACACCACACAAATGCTTAGTGTCCCGGAAGATCAGAAGACAGCATTGGATCCCCTGGAACTGGAGTTCTGGGTGGTTGTGAGCCACCATATGGGTCCTAGGAGCCAAGCCCAGGTTCTCTGGAAGAGCAGCCAGTGCTCTTAAATACTAAGCCTCCTTCCAGCCCTACTTCAAGCAGCCTTACAAAGAGGATTCACATCTTTCCACATCTCTGTACCACCTGGAAAGTGTGTCAGTTGGGAGGTGGAGTCTTGGTGGGAGGGCTCTGATTGAGCATTACTATAAACTCTGAATAATGCTCAGCAGAAAGGTGACTGTCATAACTATGCTATGGCTTCCTGGGATTCCAGTAAGGGGAGCGTGGCCCTTTTAGGACAGAGGGCATTCTCTGGTAGTAATGTGGGGATGTCCTGGTAACTGACTGGAGTGCTGTGATGTGTCTTGTAGGGAAAGAAGATTAACATAATTCCACATTTCGGCCTGAGCCCAAAGCCCTGACAGGAACACTGAGCAAAGACAACTGTGCCTGGTGGGAGTTTTTCCACTGTGGTACACACAGGCTTCAGGGAGGCCCTGTTGGGAGCATGGCAGTCTGAAAGAGGACTCGCATGCTCTGAGCTGACCAGCTAACCCAGCCAGAGGAAGCTAGCTGCCTGTCTTTCCCCATGTGGGAGTGGTGGGGTGAGGAGCCATCGCTGATGATATTGAATGAGTTTTAATGTTGATTTGTACCTGTGTGCTTTCCTTTCTACCAAAACACTAAAATGCAGTCATCTCCTTAGTGATTTATGTACGTATTGTACGTGGGGGGTGAGAATTCGTGTGTACATGCCACAGCGTTCACATGGGCAGCTAGCAGCGGTCAGTTCTCCTCTACCGTGTGGGTCCCAGGAACGGACTCAGGTCCTCCGGCTTGGTGGCAAGTGCCATCTCACTGGCCCATCACCTGTACATGTCCTTTGATGAAGTAACTGTTCAAATATTTTGTCCTTTATATATTATATGTGTTTATATGTTTACATATAAATAAGCATGTATATATATTTATATATGCTATATACAACAAACAATACATATTATATATGTTTACATATAAATAACATATTAATATATAACATTAATATACACAATATATAATATATCATATATATTTACATATAAACAGATAATATATATTATATAACACATATAAGCATATATACATAAACAAAAATTTCATTTGCCAGAGAATTTTGAGAATTATGTACTCTGGTATAAGTCCTTATGATTTATCTTTTTGTTCTCTTAACACCCATGGGGTACCAGGGTCCTATATTCTCCTCTATAAGTTACATATTTCCATACTTAGATCCATGATCCTCTCAAAGTTAAGGCCTTTTTTGTGGGTGTGGATTTTTGTTTGTTTTTGAGATGGGCCTTTCCCATACTTGTCTTTAATTTCTGTTTCACTGAAGCAATCCTCCTGCCCCAGACTCCCAGCAAGCTGGAGTCACAGGCACACACGCTTATGCTGGCTCTTAAATTTTGGGCAGGGGAATGGGGGTGGGAGGTTTCAAGACAGGGTGTCTTGTAACAGAGCTCTGGCTGTCCTGGAACTCACTTTGTAAACCAAACTGGTCTCAAACTCAGAGATCCGCCTGCCTCTGCCTCCCAAGTGCTGGGATTACAGGCGTGCGCCACCGCACCCAGCTTCTCCAAGCTTTTGTTTTATTTTACAGTTATTAGGCGATGAGTTGATCTTGGGTTTTCATTTATTTCCCCCACAGACATCCAGCTCTTGCAGCACCATTCACTGAGTCATCTTGGGGCCTTCATAAAAATCAACCAAACTGCCATGCTAACTATTTTTGGCCTTTAATAGCTCATTAAATTTTTAACTGACTTTTGTGGTCAACTCCTATAGCAGCCACCTCCCTCTCCAGCGTTCTGCCCATGGTGAAAAGCTGTGTCCCAGTTCTCTGCATTCAGCTTACTTGGTTACCTAGCAACCTCTGCTCTCGAATAGGCTCAGGAAGTTATGATCTTGAAGATTATGTAGTATTTTCTCTTTATTGCATCAGGAGTAATGTTCCTTACACTGTTTTATTGTTTAAACGTTTAAACTATTATGTGTGTGCATGTGTATCTGTGTGCGCGCGCATGTGTTTGTGTACCAGTGAGGGCAGGGTCTGAGGAGTCCAGAAGAGGGTGCTGGAGCCCCTGAAGGCAGAGGGAGTTACAGTCTGGAGCCTCTTGATGTGGGTGCTGGCCACTGAGCCGCAGACCTCTGCAAGAGCAGTATGAGCTCTCAGACACTTATCCATCTCTGCAGCTCCAACAGCAGGGATGGCTGGGACTGGATGGAACTTACCATCTGGAGCTTCATGTTCAGTTCTCTTTAAGTAACTTTTCCATATATATATATATATAATTTCCTGTGCACTGGTGTTTTGCCCGAATGCATGCCTGTGTAAGAGTGCTGGATCCCCTGCAACTGGAATTCGACAGTTGTGAGCTGCCATGTAGGTGCTGGGAATTGAATGCACGTCCTCTGAAGAGCAGACAGTGCTCTCAGCCACTAAGCTGTCTCCAGCCCTCTTGCTCAGCTCTTATCTAGAAAGAATTCAGCTGAGAGAAACGACTTCAGCAGAAGTTTATTGAGCAAATTATGCTAAGCAAACTCTCGGGACAGATTGCAGAGGGTTGTGCTGAAGTGAGTGTAATGGGCCCAGTGGCGGCTCCACTGGCAGCATCTGAAGCCTTTTTATAAATATTTATAAGGCGTGAAGCATATTCATAAGGTAATGTGATCCTTTTTCCCTTTCAAGTCAAAGGAACGTGGAAGTGCCTTTTAGGGCATTTTTCCACGAAGCTCTTAAAAAGCCTACAGATAGGGGTGGGGTGTGTCAAAGGTAAACACAGAGGAGCAGGGAAGCTGGATGGAGGCCCTTCATTGGCACCATGCTTACAACTGGGAAAGAGATCTGATGCCTTACTTAGCTTTTGATCCTGAGCGTCCCTGAATCCTTCACAGTTAACTCCCAGTCTAAACAGCAGACCTGGCTATGGTGTCTTTTTTTTTTTTTTTTTTTTTTTTTAAGTTAAGGGTCTCATGTATTACAGGCCTGCCTCAAACTTACTATGTAGCCAAAGTTGATCTCGAGCTCCTGATCCTCCTGCCTCCACTTCCCAAACGCAGAGATTAAAAGGCTTGTGCTGCCAGGCCTGGCACAGCTGTTTTCCTTTCTCACTTCATACCTATCTCCTACAAATCACCCTACAAATGACCTCCCACAAATGACTGAAGAGGAAGCTCCTTCAGGTGGTGAGGTTATCTGTGGAAGAAATGACTGCACGTTGCCTAACCTTGGAAAAGGTCCAGCTCTGGGTGATGAATGCACAGCCTGAAGGGATCTAGCAGGCTCGGGCGTGGCGAACATGGCACTGGCAGGTCTTGCCCTTCCCTCTCCTCTCCTCCTTGCTAAAACCCGTTAGATTATATTCCTAAAGCTAGCCATCAAGGTCCGTTCCCTCATTTGGCTGCTTCCTCCTCCTGAGGCTGACCACCGAGGTCCAGCTATCAAAAGCACTGAAGCCCGGCAATCGAAAGCTCGCCGCCCTTCGGCTCACCCAGTTAATACGCCCTATCAAACCAAATCATGCTAACGTTGACTTTCCCATTTTCCCTCTATAAACTTCCATTCGTCTATGGGCCACGGCTATCTCCTCTCTACGAAGAGGCAGTCCTTTGTCCCTCTGGGGCAAAAGTCCCTTCCCCCTCTCCCTTGGTCCTTTCCTCTTCTCCCTAGTCCTCTAGTCTTTGTCTCTTATTCCCTGCCCTTTGTCCCTCTGGTGCAAATCTTTATGCTGAGAACTTGGTGTGTGTCCCCTGTCAATTCCAGCCGTTTTACAGCCTGTGTGAGGCCCCACCTTCCCTGAGGGTGTGCAGACAGGCACCTGCGTAGGGATTCCCAACTTCACAGCAAGGCCCTTCCCAGAACATCCCCGAAGCTGCGGTGCTGCTCTGGTCAGTATTTGCCCTCCAACTCCCTCGCACAGGTGAATGCTCGGAAGTGCGAAGGCCACTTGCCTGGGCAGCAGCCAGCTGAGCGGGAACTGAAGCTAGGGCACTGCACTTGACACCAGAACCTGTTTTTCTTCTGCTGTGCCCCAGCGGAGGCCATGTTTGCTCCACCATGACCCTCGTAAAAGGGGCACCTGCTCCCTGAGCTCAAATCTTCTAGCTATAATGTTATCCAGGGCTTAGGTGGAGTCCCAAAGCGCCCAACACAGTCATGTTTCTGGTCTTTCTAGACTTCTCAGTTCTGATCCTGACAGAACTTGCGGCCCAGAGGTGAGCACTCTCCATTAACAGAACAAGATTACCAAACCGGTATGGCACCGTGCAGACCTCTACTCCGAGCACGCAGAAAACTGAGGCAGGAAGCTCTCTCGTTCAAGTCCAGCCTGGGACTGCACAGTGGGTGTTTGGCCACCCTGGGCTCCACAGGGAGGAGAGAGGATACATAAGACCGCAGTCTCCAGCATAGATACTCGTTCAGGCCTTGGCCTTTGCTGAGAAAGAGTGCAAACAGAAGTTCCTCTAGTACTTCTCTCCAAGATCCCAAGAGGATGGGACCCAGCCACCCTGAAGGCCAGGGGAAGAGCCAGCAGCGGGCTGCTGGCCAGCCCGGTGGGTACCGGTGATGCTCCCTATGCAGAGCCCGGGGTTTCTACACTGCAACACCCTAACTAGCGCTGAGAACTGAGGAAGGAAGGCAGGAAGGGTGGGAGGTTGGAGCGGGGGAGCTGGGGGAGCGTCCGCGCATGCGCCTGCCGCGCCCGGCTTCGAGGTTGGAACCGGGAGGAGCCTGTGGCCCCGCAGGAGCTCCGGAGTGAGGGAAAACCGCGCGTGCGCCCGCTTGTGGGCGGAGCCTGGGCGCGGCAGGGGCGGGGCTGTCGTCACGCTCGGCCCCGCCCCTCGGTCTCCGAGAGGCGGCAACCGCTTCTCCTTGTCTCTTCCCGGTTGTCGGGGACCGCCGCACCTCGGTTCTAGGTGACCATGGGGGACCCCAGCAAGCAGGACATCCTGGCCATCTTCAAGCGCCTGCGTTCGGTGCCTACTAACAAGGTAACGGCCGCAGGCGGGCTAGGGACCCCGCGGCCCACTGGACCCTGCTGTGGCCGCGGCCGTGGGAGGAGCCGCCCGGCCTGTGACACGTCGCACTGTGGGCCCGGCAGCCGCCGCTCCCCAACCTTTGCCAGCAAGGGACAGAAGAGGGGTGCACACCAGGGGTTTAGCGACGGAGCACGGGGTCCTGCGAGCGCCTCGCCAGAGGCCCAGGGGCGGAGGGAGGACTTGGGACACGGGCATCTGGAGGTTGTCCCCACCAAAGGGCAGAGCACTTCAGGGAACAGAGAAGATCGGGGCATGAACATCTGGGGTGCCCAACATCAGAGGGCAGAGCTCCTGGGGTCACAGAGAGTTCTGGGGCATGGACAGTTGGGGTGGCTGGCACTGGAGGCCAGAGCATCTGGGGTAGGTAGAGGACTGGGACATCTGGGACCGGAGACCGGTGCATCTGGGGGCAGAGAAAGGTCTAGGATATGACTCTCTGTGAGTGCCCATGATCAGAGGCCAGAGTGCCCATGATCAGAGGGCTGGTTCATAGCATTTGGGAGTGCCTAGGTCTGGAGACCAGAGCACCGTGACCCAGAAGCACAGGCATGCTGGGGTGGAGGGAGCAGGGAGTGGAAGTGTGTCAGTACATTGGGTGGTCGGGCTCTTGAGAAGGCTGGAGAGGCACAGCTTCCTTCCGTCTGGCCTGTGAGCTAAGGGTGAATACACAGCCACCTAGACCCACGGTCTCGTGTCTAGGGGTCAGAACCCTAAGCAGTGCTGGGAAAGAAGGACTCTTCTCCCACCATGGACCTTGTCTTGTGTGTTCTTCAGGGTTGGGGACCTGTTGGAGCCTGGTCCCCACTGTCCTTCGGTGGCAGCCTGTTTCCCAGTCCAGTAAAGCTAAGGTTTTCTGCCCTGGCTGCCAGCTTCCTGTGTTCCTGAGGAAACCTGCCAAGGTTTATCCTCTGGAGGTTGGGGTCTGCCCCTCCAATTTTCTTTTCCCCTAAGTGTCTTCACCCCACCCCCACTGTACCTCATGACTTTTAGCATGTGGCTGGCAGTGTTGTTATGAGACACAGGGTTAAGGCGACGGCTTCCCTAGGATCACGGTCTAGGGTGGAACCTGTCGAGGACAAAGGGCTGCCGTGTCACTGTGGACTCTTGCCATGTCCCCACCCCCCCTTGGAGTTCAGTCCGGTCTCCACCTTCACCTCCGAGGAAACATCTGTTAACGGGCACAGCCACGAGTCCTGAATGGATGGCATAGAAAGTTCCAGCACTTTACAGAAGTCGGGCATTTTAAGCCTTGATGGTGGAAGGGAGCCATAAGTTTGTATAGCCTTGTAATGAAGGAAATGGTTAATTGGGGGTGATCGTGTCTGGTGGGTGAAAGAAAGAGGAGACGGCTTCCAGGCACTGTCCGGTGTCTGGTGCTTTGCTATTTTCTTTTCAAATTTAGATTGGTCCGTGCATAGCCAGGACTTGGTTCTTACCACAAAAGATTAGATCTGCAGCTGGAAAAACATATGCTACTACTTTCTCTGCGAGCCACGCCAGTATGTATTCTCTGAATTCATCAAAAAGGCACTGCTAGATAAGAAAATAAAAGGCAAGAAGCCACAACAAAAAGGGACGGTCTTCCTTTTAAATAAAAAATGTCATTGATACCAAGAGACACTTTTAAGGAACCCACGTGGCCTTGTTTTCATGTTAAGATTTAGTTGGGCATGGTAGCATATGCTGTAATCCTAGCACTTGGGAGGTGAAAGCAGGAAGATCAGGAGTTCAAGGGTAGCCTCAGCTACATAGCAAGTTCAAGGCCAGCCTGGGCTGTATTAGACTATCTCTTTAAAAATTTAGTTATTGTCCAGGTGGGCCTGGGGGTCCATACCTATAATCCCAGCGTTCGGGAGACTTAGGCAGTTGGATTTCCAGTAGTTAAAGGCCAGCTTGAGCTACTAGTGGGTTTTTGGTTGGTCTGTATTAGAAAGTGAGACCTGCCTCAAAATGTACACACACACACACACACACACACACACACACACACACACACACACACGAGTGTGTGCTTTACTACCCTTAAGCAGATCCCTTGTTCACTTAGCACTTTATTTTTATCGACTGGAAATGTGGATGTGATGTGAACTGGATCTAGCTGGAAGGATTATTATAAAGGTCAGATCAGAAGATCCAAGAAAAGCCTGGTTGGACACGAGTCTGCATGGACGAAGCCAGTTTCCGCTTTATTCTGAAGAGCACACCTGTGGAAACTCTATATTGTGTAATACGATTTCGGAAGCAGGATTCCGGGAGCCTCACCTTATGTCTCCCGGCACTTGGTTCTCCTCTGTGGTCTTGGCTAGAAAACATTGCTGGTTGGATGGCTTGAAGCCATGACCTGAACAATGGTGAAAGCTAGTTTGGTTTTTTTCGGTTGGTTGGTTTGGTTTTTTTTGGTTTTGTTTTTTGTTTTTTGTTTTTGTTTTTTCAGAAAGAAAGGGCTTCTCTGTGTAGCCCCAGCTGTCCTGGAACTCACTCTGTAGACCAGGCTGGTCTTGAACTCACAGAGATCCACCTGCCTCTGCATCCCGAGTGCTGGGACTAAAGGACCACTGCTTGGCAAATCACTAAATTAATGGCGTGTGCCACCATGCCCTGCTGATGAAAACTAATTTTAAAGCCTAGAAGGACTGGGCAGCAATAGGCCCCCACCCTTTTGGTGTGCTACTGGGGTTTGAACCTGGGACCTTGTGTATTCTGGACAGGCACTTTATTATTAAGCTATATCTTCAGCTCTTTTTTTTTAAAGATAGGCTCTATCTGTGTAGCCCAGGTTAGCTTTGAACTCACAATATACACCAGGCTGGCCTGGAATTTTGCAATCCCCTACCACAGCTTTCGGAATGACAAAATTAGAAATGAGGATGGCTTCAATCCATCCAGTCATCATGCCTAGCTTAACAACATTTTTTTTTTTTTTTTTTTTTAATGCTTAGGCTGGAAGGGCATGCCCTCTGAGTAAACTTTGCTTTAATGGGGCTTCAGGCCTGATACGAATCATACTTTTAATTCCCACACCTGGAGGGAGAGGCCGGACAATCAGGAGTTCAAAGTCATCTACAACTGCAGAACAAGTGTACAGGAGACCTTGTCCGAAAAAGGAGGGAGGTTGTAAAAATTGGAGTCCCCAAAATAGTTAAGTCAGAAAAGGCAAAAGGAAAGCAGCTGGATGAACTTTTCTTGGAATCCAGTGTCCAGATTCCCTTAGAGATGATGACAACCTGCCTGGATGAAAGGCCTCAGCTCTCAGGCTGTCTTCTGTGCTGGGTTGCTCCTCGGGGCTCAGCACCCTCAGTGCTTCAGTGCTGGGTAAAGCATTGAGGACACTACCCCAAAGGCGGAGACCTGGCTCCAGGGAGCCTGCTGTCGGGGACAGAAAGTGGAAGAGGCGGGGCTGGAGAGTCGGATCAGCAGGGAGAGCAGGCGCATGCTGCTCTTGCGGAGGACCTGAGTGAGGTTCCCCGCACCCATCCTGGGTGGCTCACAAGCGCTCATAACTCCAGCCGCAGGGACTTCGATGCCTCTGGCCTCTGTGGGCAGCTGTATGTATGCATACATGTGCACACACACACGAGCACACGCACACAAAATTAAAATAAATATTTTAAAAAGTAGCTGAGGGAGGCTGGAAAGATTGGCCAGCGGTTAAGAGCACTATTGCTCCGACAGAGGACCTGGGTTTGGTTCCTGGCACCCACCTGGTTGCTCACAACTGTCCATAACTCCAGCCCCAGGGGAGCTTATCCCTCTTCCCGCATCTGTGGACTGGACATAGGCACACAGATATGTGGTGCACAGATATACATAGAGAAAACACACGCAAATAAAATAAGTAAAATCTTTAAAGTAGAGGAAGGACTTGAGGGTGTGGAGATGGTGAAATGGCGTGTTCCAAGGACACGAATCACTTAGCGTCCAGTTCCCAGCGTTTGGATTTTGATGTGTTTAGAGATGAAGTTTTAGGTATCCCAGGCTGGCCTGAAGTTCTCTGTGTAACCATCTTGACCTTCTGATCCCATTGCCTCCACTTCCGAGGCATGCCCCACCATTCCTTTTCCGGTTCCTGCTTCCCAGCTGTGATGCCTGACTGAGTCCTTATTCCCTCTAAAATGATGGCGAAGGCTGGCTATTAATTTTTTTTAAGATTTATTTATTTTACATATATGAGTACTCTATCTGCATGTACACCTGCAGGCCAGAAGAGGGCATCAGATCCCAGTATAGATGGTTGTGAGCCCCCATGTGGTTGCTGGGACTTGAACTCAGGATCTCTGGAAGAGCAGACAGTGCTCTTAACTGCTGAGCCGTCTCTCCAGCCCCATCGGCTCTTAATTTGTGAAATGCAGAAAATGGAGAGGTTATGCCCTCCTTTGAAAAGCATCAAGAGCATTGACCTGGAAGTGCAGAACATTCAATCTGCCACAAAGGCCACCAAGGCGGCAGGGGATTACCCTGGCATCGGGGTCAGAGGGGCTGCTGAGGTGATGACCCCCTTCCTACAGGTTTCTGCGAAGGTACAGCGTTAGCTGTCACCATTTCTGTAAGAAAATTCTTATCATCTGGCCAAACCCGGTCAGCTGAAGGCTGTTTCTTTTTCACCTCCCTGCAAACTGAGTTCTCCTTAGAAAACCTCACCCCTACTTTTGGTTAGGATGACCCATCAAGGCACAGCAAGACCCCGTTTCGTGCTGTCCAGTCCTGTCCTGCCGTAGCCAGTTTTGCCACCACTCAGGCTTGCTGCTCAGCTTGCCTGCCCTGGCTGCCACCTCTCCTCCCAGGGCGTAGGAAACCTCATCTTACATGCTCACCTAAAGCCATCTGATCAGGTGATGAGCTGTCTCACCCCCTAAACCGTGGGCGCACCCGGTGGCCCCCCAGAGAAACGCCATCGCCCCAGCACTGTTTAATGTCTGTGCCCATCTCTCCCCACACAGCGAGTGCCTCCTAGGCCAGGGTGTTCCTGGCAGAGACCCGGTGTAAGTGTGCATTGCTGGGGTCGGTGGGGTCCTTTGCCTCTTGGCTCTGACAGTGTCTGACACGTAGCCGGCAGTCAGAGAACACCACAGTGAGTCACTGGACGGCTGCCCTCCGTGCCCGCTGTCACCCCACACCCATCGTCGCACCGCAGATCAGAGGAGGCCAGCGTGGTGACGGCTTTCAGCAGCTCGTGGTTTCTCTTGTCTTGTTTCCCCAAGGCCAGAAGCAGCTCTTTCCTGAGGGTCGTTTTCACTTTATCAAATGTATCTAACGTGAGCGGGGTTCTAAGAAAAATTAAATGGCAGTTTTCCTGTTGTGGAAACTGTGTAATCGCTACTCTGATTTGAATTAACTGTAAATATTAAATTTCGTCAAAGGCACTATGTATTTATTTTGTGTGGGGGGGGGGTCATGTGAACACCATGGTCTGCATTCCACGGCCTCCTAGTGTAGGTCAGAGGACAGCTTAGGGGATTCATTTTTTACTCCCGCCATGTAAAATCTGGGAACTGAACTCAGGCCATCAAGCTTGGCAGCAATCACCTTTACCCAACGAGCCCTCTCGGTGGCCCAGCACTGGGTACCTTTAGTTCCTCTGTGCCTGTGTTATGAAGGGTGTTTTCTCTCATCATCGGAGGGTCTGCTGGCAGTTTTTGAGCTGGCCAGAAGCTGGTGTGCTGTTTGCTTGACTAACAAAGGTTTACTGAGCGCTAATGAGGAAGGACTACCTGATCAAGGTCCGTGGGAGCTGAACACCCAGAGCTGTTCAGCCAGCACCGGAGCACCTGTGCTAATAGGGCCGGCAGGTGACCGGAAAGGCCCATCCCGGTGGGAGCTTTCGGTGCCCACAGAGAGGAGGGCACGTTCTGTTGTCCTGAGCCATGTGTCCAATAGTTCTCAAAGTGACCTGGAAAAGCAGAGGGAGATGTGCCGTGCCTCAGAGAGGAGCATTGGAGTAACTCCCAAACGAGCATCTTCCTTCCGTGGGCGTGTTCGCCTACGTGGGTTCTGAGGTCCGGAGCGGGGAGTGATCAGCTGGGCAGCTGTGTCGGGCCTGCACATCGGCCGTCATCTGAGTGCTGTGGGCCCTCAGTCGCTGCATCTGGTGGTGTGGGCAGGCCTCCGCCCTCCACAGGCAGCTCGGCTGGGGCCTCACCCAGCTCCTGGCCACCCACGTGAGCCTCTCCCCAGGGCAGTCTGAGCGCCCTGAGAAACTGTAGCTGGTTTCCCCCAGAGGCAGTGACTCGGTGACAAGGAGGCCATGGTGTCTTCATCTCACCTCAAAACTGGCAGGTCACCTCTCCCACCTCGTTCTATGAGGCACCTTGGTAAAGTGAGGGCGTGAATATTAGGAGGTGAGGGGTGACTGGGCATCTGACAGACACAGGAGACTCACACCCAGGAGGCTGCCACGTGGGATACAGCCACTGTCCGTACTGTGATAGTTTGGGACAGGCTATCCCTCAAGGGCCACGGTCCTCACCAGCATGCGCTTACATGCTAAGGGTCCCCACTGAGTGTTCAAAGGTGAGCTGTGTTTGAGGTGGATGTATATTCTCCTCACTATATTTAATTAATGTAGTTATAATCACTTATTATAAAAGAAGTTTGAGATTTTGAAATCCTAGGTGACACCCTTTCTCTTCCTTTTTATGTAGCTCCTTGCCAGTGGATAGGCACATGTGTACTCTGTGTGTGTGTGTGTGTGTGTGCGTGTGTGTAGGCCAGAAGACATCCTCAGCTGTCATTCCTCAGATGCCGTCCATCTTGTTTCTTGGAGTCAGGTTCTCTTACTGGCTCGGAACTTGGCAAGCAGGTGATCTGCCTGTCTCTGCATCCCTAGCCACGCGCCACCAACTGCCAGCTGTCATTCCCCCTGGCCCCCCGCCCCGAGCCCTCCCTGGTGGGCTCTAGTGATGGACCCACAGGTCTTCATGCTTGCAAGGCCAGCACTTGGTGGCCTGAGAGTTTCCCCGGGCTCTGGGTGACACGCTCTGGAACAGCGAAGGCTTACAGGGTGACAGCTGCGCCACCTTCGTCAGCCTTGCCCTCTGACCTCTGGGATGACTCACCTGCCGATGTCAATTAGTCGCTGACCACCACGTATAACAAGCGTTTGTGTTTTGTTTTCCTTTCAGGTGTGTTTTGACTGTGGTGCCAAAAACCCCAGCTGGGCAAGCATCACCTATGGCGTGTTTCTTTGCATTGACTGCTCCGGCTCACACCGGTCACTCGGCGTTCACTTGAGTTTCATTCGGTGAGTGAGCTCTCTCTCCCTGGCTGGATGCCGCACCTGTTCCAGGGTGCCGCTGCAGCCGCAGGAGTGAGGGACTGCTCCCATTGCAGAGTCAGGGAGCGGAGATGGAGGCTGCTGCTCAGTTCAGTTTTTCCATTTGTTGTTTTGGCTTTGGTTTTGGAGCCTTGGCTGTCCTAGACTCACGCTTTAGACCAGGCTGGCTTCGAACTCACAGAGGTCCGCCTGCCTCTGCCTCCCTGAGCGTTAGGATTAGGGGCATGCACCACCACAGCTCAGCTTAATTTCCCCTTTTTATTCAGTCCAGGATCCCAGGTGGGACGGTTCAGCCCACATTCAGTGTAGGTCTAACCTCAGTTAAACCTGCCCGGGAACTCTCTGCAGGTGCGCTCAGGGCTGCATTTCCCATGTGATTCTGAATCCAGTCAAGTTGACAGCAATGCCATCAGAGGAGCCACAGACGCTGCTCTTCCAGAGGTCCTGGGTTCAATTCCCAGCCCACACAGAGCTGCTCACAACCATCTGTAACTGGATCCGACTCCCTCCTCTGTGTGCAGATGTTTGTGCAGACAAATGAGCATACAGATAAAGTGTAAATAGTTAAAAAGAAAAAAGTAACCATGGACATGGATATCCTCCCTTTTTGATTATATTGACTTGGTACCAGTAAAATGAGAGCTAGTCATGAGTTGGGGGTAGAGCTCTTGTGGAGGAGGAAAGCTCTGATGTTGAAGGCGAAGTCAGATGCCTTCCCCTTCAGTGCCGTCCAAGAGAAGTACAGAGCACGCCCTAGAGAAAAGGGGTTCCCTGGACACACCACACAAGGTGGAGACTTCACTGAAGGGTGGGAGTCCTCCTCATGTCAGGTGTGGCCTCCGGGGTAATCCTCCAGCTCCGGTTCCCACTGACGCCAGCAGGACAAAGCCTGAGTGGACGGATTTGGCTGGCTCTGAGCTGGTGATGTCAGATGTTTATGATAAGAAAGCCTTTCTTCCCCCTTTACCAAGGGCTTGGGCTACACTGCCACTGCGGTGAGTAAGTGTCCTCCCACTTGTGACGCCCTGGGGCTCTGTGGGCTCCCGAGAAGGGTGCAGCCCTGAGGGGGGAGGGGAAGGGCCCCTGAGGTGAAGTGAAATGATACATAGGAAAAGGACTGTAGTCAGACTGGAGGCCCATGAAGGTCTGCGCCAGCTGCCTGCCTTGTCAGGGCACCTCTTGCAGGTCATCCCGTGGACTCGGCTTCTGCTGCTGCCTCCCCCTCCAGCAGCTGCCTGTTTCTCGGCTCCTTTTCTGGGAGTGAATGCACTGTGGGAGCAATTTTTCTTGTTGTTGTTTTAACTTACCATAAAGGAGCATTTGCCCCTAGACGGGAAAAATACGTGTGTGTGTGTGTGTGTGTGTGTGTGTGAGAGAGAGAGAGAGAGAGAGAGAGAGAGAGAGAGAGAGAGAGAGAACATGCATGTGTTTGCCTATGGAGGCCAGAAGAGGGAGCTGAAGTTACAGGTGTTGTCAGTCACGTGGGTTGTAGGAACCAAGCCCAGTTTCTCAGCAAGAGCAGTAAGCACCCCTAACCACCAAGCCATCTCTGCAGCCCTGCCTGGGGATTTTTTTAAAAAAGTTTATAATGGCCTGGTGGGCTAACCATAGCTGTGTAACTGCATAGTTAATTACTAAGAAAAAGAAGTTGCTTTGCATATTCCTTGCCTCAAAATATCAGTCGTCTACTTTTGTCTGAGATTCTGGCTCCAGAATGTTTGGCATGTGTTGTTGTATGCTTGTCTCATTATTACTATTGTTATTATTATTATTTTGGTAGCCCTGGCTGTCCTAGAACTCGCTCTGTAGACCAGGCTGGCCTCAAACTCACAGGGATCCACCTGCCTCTGCTTCCTGAGTGCCAGGATTAAAGGTGTGCACCACCATCCCCCCGCTTATGATTTGCCTGTCTTAATACCTTCCTGTTCTAGTTTCCAGTGATAAAACACCATATCCAAAAGCAACTTAAGGAGTTACTTTTTGGCTCTGGGTCCCAAAGGGAGAAAGTCCGTAATGGTGGGAAATCATCACAGCAGAAAGTGAGGCCAGCCTGCCAGTCAGGAAGCAGAGAGAGATCAGGAAGTGGGGCCAGGTTCTAAGAACTCACAAGCCACCCTGAGGGACACCCTCCAACAAGGCTCCACCTCCTCAGGTGCTGCAACCTCCCAGCTGGGACCTAGGGCTTGACTGCGTCAGCCTGAGGGGCACTGACTCCAACATTCACCTCATGGCAGGGTAGATAGATGCCTGTCATTTTGCACTGGCTCAGTTTATTTAGCTCACTCTGAGCATCCAGTTGTCACAGTCAGTGTCCACTTCCTTTGCTGAGGCCGAATAAGATCCCAATGATCTGTTAACACCGATTTGCTCATCTGTCCAACCACGAACAGACACTTGAGTTGCTCCCACATCGTAGCTGTCGAGATAAAGCTGCCGTAAGCATGGGTGTGCATGCGTCACTTTGAGAACCCTCCTGTCCTTTTTGGGCCCGTCCCGGAAGTGCTATTGATGGCACAGGTGGTCATTATTGTGAGGAAGCCCTTCCTTTTACAGAATGCCTGTGTCATTTTACCTTCCCTCCAACAGTGCATTAGGATTTATGTCTGCGCATGTCCTCCTCTTCTTCCTTCACCTCCTCTTTTTCTCTGCCTCCTTTTCTTCCTCTTTTCCTTCTTCCTCGTCTTTCTCTTCTGCCTTTTTTCTCTTCCTCATCTTCCTCTTCTTTATCTTCCCTCTCTTACCCTTCTCTTCCTCCTCCTCCTTCTCTTCCTGCTCTTATTCTTCCTCCTTGTTTCCTCTACTTTTTTTCTCCCTCTTTCTCTTCTCTTTCTTTCTCCTTCTCTTTTTCTCTTCCTCTTTTCCCCCTTCTTTTTCTCTTTTTCTTTCTCCTCTTCTTTTCCTCTTTCTTCCTCTCCTGCTCCTCCCTCTTCCTGACCCTCACCCTCCTATGCCTGCTTTTTTTTTTTCTTGTAGTGCTAGAGAGGCCAGGGGCCTCATGCATGCTACACAGGCATTCTGCTGCTGAGCCAGCCCACTAGCCAGCCCTCTCTTCTTCCCTTCCCTCTCCTTCTCTTTCTCCTTTCCTCCTCTTCCTCCTTTCTCTCTTTCTCTCTCTGTCTCTATCTCCCTCTCCCTATCACTCTTTGGTTTTTTTTGAGACAAGGTTTCTCCATATAGCCCTGGCTGCCCTAGACTCACTTTGTAGATCAGGTTGGCCTCACACTCACAGAGATCCTCCTGCCTCTGCCTCCCTGAGTGCTGGGATTACAGGCATGCACCACCACGTTTGGCTTCTCCCTCTTCTCTTTTCTCTCTCTTTTTTCAGTACCAGCTATTGGGTATGAGGTGGTTTCTCCTATTATTTCTGTGAGTTTCCCAGTGGTTGGTGCTCAGTGTTTTCTCATGTGCTGTGGACCATCTGTGTTTTTTCTTTAAAGACTTTCTCTTTAAGTTCTTGTCTGGTTTGGATTGAGTTGTTTGCTGTATATTGGATCTCCTGTAACAGATACAATTTGAAAATATCTCCACCCATCTGATGGATGTTTCCCTACTTTGTGTTTTGACACACCTGTTGGAAAGTTTCCTGATGTAGTTAGTGCGTGCCTTTCGGATCCTTCTCAAGGAAGGAGCACCAAAGCCACGGCCATGAGGTCTTCTCCTGTTCTTTTCCCAGAGTTTTATAGTTTTAAGTCTTATTCTTATGTCTTTAACCCTTTTGAGTTTTCTTTTTGTTTCTTAGCTAGGGTCTCACTATGTAGCCCTGGCTGTCCTGGAACTCTTATGTAGACCAGGCTGGCCTCGAACTCACAGAGATCTGCCTGCCTCTTTCTCCTAGTGCAAGGATTAAAGGTGTGCAGCACCACGCCCAGCTTGAGCTAACTTTTGTTTGTGGTAATAACTAACTGTGTACTAGTGTGTGGTGTGTGTGTGTGTGTGTGTGTGTGTGTGTGTGTGTGTGTGCGCGCGCGCGCGCGCAAGGGCCCGAGGAACAGAGCTGAGGAGATGTATGTGGGCGGTGCTGTGGTCTAGGCACGAAGCCAGACCCCCAGCCTTGCCCTACTGTTATTTGGAGACTGGCTCTTATACGTGGCCTTATACTCAATCTATGGCACAGGCTGGCCTTGGGCTCCCTTCCTCAGCTTCCTGAGGCACGAGGATTGTAGATGTGAGCCACCAGCACCACCCCACCTCCGCTCGGCTTCCAGCTTCACTTTTGAGAATGTTTTCCCCAGACTGCTCTTTAGCCGTTTATACACGGTGCCACACCCAGTCCAGAGCAGAGGAAGGCCGGACATGAGGTGCCCCACAGCCGCCCCTCCCGCTGCTTGGTGCTGGTCTGTCCTGTTCTCCTTTCCAGGTCCCCTCCTTATCTTCTGCCATGTCCTCTTGTTCACCTCTAAGGCATATGTCCACATACACAGAGTTCCAGGAAACCAGATAGGAGGTCTGGTCCGGAGCCTGGAGAGCTGGTTCTGCTGTTAGGCCTGTGGGGGTTCAAACGGGTACCTTTTAAAAGTCATAAATGGGTGAGTCACACAGTTATGGATGAATCAAAAAATAACAACTGAAAAGCACTGAGCCAAAGGGCAGTTGCCTAGGCCGTGCACAGCTTGCCTAGGCCAAGGGCATGTGTTAGCCGGGACAGTCACTACTGAGTTCAAGGCTACATAGTGAAGTCCAGGCCAGTCAGGACTACATAAAGAGACCCTGTCTCAAAATCAAACAAGCAGACAAACAAGCCTGGCATGGTGGCACATAAAAGAAATCCCAGTCCCGGGGAGGCAGAGGGAGTCACACAAAGTCCCAAACCCAAAGCAACCTCAAAAGACCCAGCTCAAAAGACCTGCTAGGCTAGGGTCAGATGGAAGGGGAGGAGGACCTCCCCTATCAGTGGACTTGGAGAGGGGCATGGGAGGAGATGCGGGAGGGAGGATGGGATTGGGAGGGAACAAGGGAGGGGGCTACAGCTGGGATACAAAGTGAATAAACTAATTAATATAAAAATTTAAAAAAATAGAAAAAGAAAAATACAAAGGCTCGCTGGGAAAAAGCCTAAGCAGCCCCCAATTATGCAAGTGAGGCATGGAATCTCCTGATCTGGGTCCCTTTCTTCTTTGGCCGCCAGCCAAACACATGCACAGCCATAGCTCTCGCTCCTGATCACCGTGAACAGTGTGTCATGGTTGGTATGTCTAACCAAGCGGAGCCCATGTTTTTAGGTTGAATATCAAGATAGCGATTTTTACAAAGGACAAAGTAATTGCAGAACTGTCCTTGGTAGGCAGCCAGCGATTCAAGTTAGGAGTATGTGCGTAGACACAGCAGCATGATGCTTGGGGCCCAGCGCTCAGCCATGGCTGGGACTGCTCTGAGCCCGCCCAGCACCTAGGGCAGAGCTGTGCACAGCTCTGCTCAGAGTCAGCTCACGACCAGCTCAGCCTCAGCCAGATGCCTGCTCAAGGGACTCAGGGGAAGAGCCTTGGCATGACACCAGCATGGAAGCGGACAGTCGGCCTTGAAGGAAGCATGCTGGGAGCAAATGGCCTACCACAGCACTCCTCGTGCCCACCTTGCAGCCATCGTCATGTCTCCTTCCCTCTGACACACTGATCATGGGAAGTCTCGGTTAGCTTAGGGACAGCCATTTCAGCGCAGATTCTGAAGTCTGCTACTTACTGTCTTCAGTAGCTGTGTTCAGTAGCCATTAGTGAAGCGAGGAGGCCACTGCCTCCTTACCTCACAGGCCACCCTCTTGTTACCTCGTTGGTTAGCAAGAGCACTTTTTTCTCAGCGCTCAGCTTTCATAGGAGCAGCAGGGCGGCCACTCTTCCTGGGGGAGTGGGTGCTGCCCTGGGCTCCTGCCGGGGCGTGCTGAGTTCTCCACCAGTGGCATCTTTTGTCGTGGGAAGTCCAGGGTTCCAAGGGAATTCCTGTCTGCTCAGTTTAAGAGCCCTGCTTAAAGGAGCTGGAGAGATGGCTGAGCCATTAAGAGCGCTTGCTCCTCTTGCAGAAGACCCAGGTTCAGTTCCCAGCACCCACGTTACGTCAGGTGGCTCAAGCACCAGTGACCCCATCTCCAGGGGATCCACAGGCATATATGTGACACAGACATACATAAATAAAAATAAATTGCAAAGGGACAGAGAAGGGGATGGAGAGATGGCCCTGTGGTTAAGAACACTTGCCCGTCTTCTAGAGGACCCAGGTGTGGTTCCCAGCACCCGTGTGGAGTCTCACAACTGTGTGTAGCTCTGGAGGATCAGACTCCCTCTTCTGGCCTCTGAAGGTGCACAGACACACATTCAGGTAAAGCACCTGCGTGGCAGCCACAGTGCCCCCCACCCTGAGCTCTAGGGGGCTCAAGACCCTTGGGTTTTTTTTGTTTGTTTGTTTTGTTTTTTGAAACAGGGTCACAAGAAACTCTGGCAAGGCTCTGCCTCCACCTGCCAGGCATGAGGATTACAGGCCCTGTGGGCGCACAGCACTGTGCCTGGCTACACAGAAGCCCCTAAATCCCAATGCTCGAGGAAGCGGGCTGAGAGCTTAGCAGTTTGCTGCCAGAGAGGCAGAGTTTCACACTGTGGCATCTTTTTTCTCCTCCCAGATCCACAGAGCTGGATTCAAACTGGTCTTGGTTTCAGCTTCGCTGCATGCAGGTCGGTGGGAACGCCAGTGCTGTAAGTCCTCCAGACGTGCCCTTTCCTCTTCCTTCCGGAGGTTCAGCTGCTGTGTTTGGGAGGCTCGGGCGGGGGACAGAAAGCAGACCCAGTGGGCAGAAGCACCGAGGGCGTGTTTGGTCAGAAACCCATTGAGTGCCTATTGGGCTTGGTGCTGGGTATCCGGCAACAGAGGAGCCCCACTCACCCTAGGGTCAGAACACAGCTGAAGAAACAGGTTAACAAGGAAATAACGGAGTGTGAGTGCTCTTAAGGAAACTGAAAGCCTGAGGATGTGGAAAAACAGCCATGCTTGAAGTCAAAAGAAGGTTTTTACCCTTGAAGGGGTGTCCTCTGTGCTTACACTGGATTGTGAATATTTACATTAATTAGAGAGAATCATGTCTTTCAAGTGGTAGACCAGCAAGCTATTCAGTGAGGCTAGTGTGTGTGTATGGGAGGAGGGTCGTTTTTTTCAGTGGTATAGCCACAGGATAGTTGTGACAGGCTCCAGTAAAGGTCCTCCACCCATGCTGTGCAAGCACCCCTAACTAGGCTCAATGGATCACACAAGAAAGCAAGCCTAACAGAAGACAAGAAAGAAGGGGACTTGTTGGGGACAAGCACTGAGGTGGTAAGACAGTGGAACAGAGTGAGAAAATGACCAGGCCACAATAAACATGTCTATAAAGTTGTCAAAAAACAAAAAAAAAAACCTTTCGAGACACTGACACCCATTTGTTTCCAAATGATAAGGATCGGTGACTGGAGCCTTTTCAGAGGTGCTGTTAAGCCAGGTGTGATAAATCATATGTGGTCATGTGTGGTGGCCACGCCTGTAGCCCTGGCAACCCAGCAGGCAGGGACAGGAGGGTCTCTGTGAGTTTGAGGCCAGCCTGGTCTACATAGGGAGTTCCAGGACAGCCAGGACTATATGGTGAGAGTCTGTCTAAAAAAGAAGAAGGAAAACAAAATGATAATAGTATATATCTCAAAAATTATGCCTAGCCTTAAATATTTAAAATCAAAATTCTCAATCTAAAATAGTGACTTCCAAAATGTAAAACTGCCTTGATCAGCATTTCTCAATTATTTTCATTATTATCCCCCCCAAAAAGGGGGGATAAAAAAAAGCTGTAGATTATTTCAAAGTTATATTGGGTTCTGTATTTCCTAATGAAAGAAATTAAGTGCTAAGAAACATGATTCTGTAACCAAATGATGGTGGCATGTCTTTAATCCCAGCACCTGGGAGGCAGAAGCAGGTAGGTGGATCTCTAAGTTTGAGGCCAGCCTGGTCTTCAAAGCGAGTCCAGGACAGCTGGACAGCCAGGGCTACACAGAGAAACTATGTCCAAAAAAAAAAAGAAAGAAAGAAAGAAAGAAGAAAAGGAAAGAAAGAAAGAAAGAAAGAAAGAAAGAAAGAAAGAAAGAAAGAAAGAAAGGAAAGAAAGAAAAAGAAAAGAAAGACACAACACATGATTCTGTGGAGAGTCTGGCCATCACAGTACAAAGACAAAGACTTGTCATCCATTCTCTAAGACACCATGTTTGTCCCACCTTGTTTTTGAGCCTCTGTAGCCCTGGCTGTCCTCGAACTTGTGTAGTCCAGACTGGTCTACACTCACAGAGATCCATAGTGAGACTCTGCCCCTCACCAGGAAAATCCTCCTCAAAATAACCCACAAGTTGACAGAGATGGTTTGGTGGAGATAGAAAGGGTACTGATCTCATTCTCATGTCTAGTCTTGTGTGTGGTTTTACCAAAATGTTGATGTTAGAACCTGAAATGGTTCAGCTTGCTGTCAAGCCAGATGACCTGACTTCCATACCTGGAACCCACTTTCTAGGAGGAGACAACAAAGTACTCCAAGTTGTCAGAAGACCTCCATATGCACCCCCCAACAATCCATCCATCCCTTCATCCCTCCATCCATCCCTCCATCCGTCCATCCCTCCCTCCATCCATCCATCCATAACTGTTAACTATAAAAACAGTGTCACTCTGTTTGAAGGGATTCTCTTTTTAAATTTTTTATTACATTTGACTCTTTGTGTGTGGTGCCCACATGCCATGGCTCACATGTAGAGGTCAAAGGACAGCTTACAGGAGTTAAATCTTTCTCCCCGCCACGTGGGTCCTGAGGATTGAACTCAGGTTGTCAGGCTCTGCAGCAGGCACCTGTTGAGCCATATCATTAGTCCAAGGGATTCCTTCTTGTGAGGACAATCTATTTTAGAACTTTGGTGATGTCTAATTACTTTCATTTTCCCTTGTCCTTTGAAGTCCCTCATTCGGTAGCATTTCAATCATGAGGTCAGAGGTCGTGATGTTTCTGGTTAATCTGCCTGCTTTCCTCTGTAGTCTTCCTTCTTTCACCAACACGGGTGTGCCACCAATGACACCAACGCCAAATACAACAGCCGTGCAGCCCAGCTCTACAGGGAGAAAGTCAAGGCCCTGGCCACCCAGGCCACCCGGAAGCACGGCACCGATGTGAGTTCCTTTAGGGGAAGTTCAGTCACTAAGCTCATTTTTCCACCATCTCTCTGAAGTCTCCCGGGAGGAGGCAGGGTATGGTGGGTCCTGTCATAGCAGGGCTCTGCTCAAGTCACATGTGATCCAGACCAGCAGGTTGTTCTGCGGTGACAGAGTCCAAGGCAGGAGGGCCAGGAATTGAGGAGATAAAGAAGCTAGGAAAGCTGGGCTCAGGAGGTCTTGCACAAGCTCTCTTAGGCCAAGCAAGTTTGTTAAGAAATGCAGCCTCTTATATACAGTTTGCGGGGGGGGGGGGGGCATGTGACAGACTCAGCAGAAAGCTGTCACATAGTGCGACAAAGCAGGAAGCTAGTCAAGCCATGTTGCACAAGTGTGTCACAGACAGAGCACACAGCAGCCTGGCACTGATAACCATAGCCCTTTAGGGCGCAAGAGTTGAGTTCTCAGGTTAAGAGTTGAGGTTCCCCCAAGACCCTGGCCCCAGGCTGCCCCGGCTCTGCCAGTGACCTGGGTTTTAGACAAGGAACAGTCCTTCTGTAGCTCATCCCAGGCGTCAGCACGCATGGACACTGAGGATGACTGCAGGAGACTTGAGGTTCCTTCCAGACTCCTTCACACAGCTCGTATTTCCGTCAACTAACCAATGTATAATTTGCTTAATGTGTGTTCCCAGTTAAAGATGCCTCATTTCAATACGAGGTGTGTGGGCTGACACTTGGAATCCCAACACTCAAGAGGCGGAAGCAGGAACAATCCAAGCTGGAACCCAGCAAAAATAAGCGAACAGGGTAGCTCAGAGCTAGGATCCTGGTTACTCGGAAGGAAGAGACAGAAGGATCACTTCAATTGTGAGGCCTGTCTGATCTATATAGTGAGTTCAAGGCCAGTCAGGGTCTTGAAAATGAAAGTCATTCGATCAGCAAATAGAAGGAGAACCTTATTTAGTGGGCGTAAGCTCAGTCACAGAGTGCTTGTTGCCTAGTATGAGAAAGACCTGGGGCTGCAACGTCATGCTCCAAAGAATGAGTTAGTTAATTGCCAGCCTTGTTTGATATGTGTTAGTGACATGTGAGCATTGACCATACCCAGGTCGGGCCTGAACAGGAAGGTGCAAAACCCTCCAGAGCCTGGGAACTCCAGGCAGCTGTCCCAGCCCTACCCCTGGGGCCATGTTTAACGTGGAAACCATCAGCAGAGTAAAAGCACTGCCGAGAAGAAGGCAACCCCTGAGGGCCCTGAGGAGGACAGGAGAGTCACTCCTCTGTGAGCACAGGACAGCCGGCCTGCTTCCTGCCCCGCCGGGAGGGTGCCTTTCACAGCTTGTTTTGCCACGGGCCTGGAGATGGATTGAAAACCTCAGGAGTGTGCTGAGTTGAGGTCACGAGCAGCTTCAATGAGAAGGAAAACTCATTGTGGAATCCAGGCTGGGCCAGGTCGCTGTGATTTAGAACCTACACTTAACTTCTGAAAGTGTTTCAGGAGCTAGGGCCTTTGACCTCCTGGGGGTGTGGGGCTTTCTGGAGTGATCGCTTCTTTCCACAGTGTGCTCAGGGCCCTTTATGAACACTCACTCTCTGATGTCATGGGTGAGGGACTAGACGAGGCGTCTGAGCTCCAGAGGGGAATGGAGAGCCGAGGCCAACTCTCTGTTAAGCTCTGCTTTGTTTTCCTTCCAGCTGTGGCTTGATAGCTGTGCAGCCCCACCTGTGTCCCCTCCTCCAAAGGAGGAAGACTTTTTTGCTTCTCACGCGTCTGTGGAGGTAAGCCTACTGCTTTGTTCTCAAGGTTTCTTTTAAAGTATATGTATGTGTGTGAGAGGGTATGTGCATATGACTGCAGTGCTCACGGAGTCCAGAAGAGGGAGTTAGATCCTTGCAGACTGGAGTTACAGGCAGCTGTGAGCCGCCCTACCTGGGTACTGGGACCTGAACTTGGGTCCTCTGCAAGAGCATTGTAAGCTCTTAAGCACTGAGCCATCTGGCCCTGTGTCACATAGGTTTAAAATGTGCTCATTCTGAAAATTGCAGCATGCATGCATTAGAGATGTTTCAGGAAGACACAGGCTAAGCTACCGTCGTAAGGAACCCAGGGTAAGGCCGTCCTTAGCATCACCCATTCATCTGGGGGCAGACTATGCAGGGCCTGACAAGTTTCCGGTGCTGTGCTCCACTCACCGCTTCTGGCTCGGGGTCTAACATGGGGCCCAGGAGTACACCCTTTCACAGCTCAGAGGAGGGAATGCGTGTTCAGGAAAGCAAGGGCCCCGTGCCATTTCAGAGACAGTCCAGAAGTGCTATTCACAGCACTGCTCCTATCTTGCTGGCTGCAACATGGTCACCCTTGAACCTAGCTCTGGGGAAGCTGAGACATTGTTCCACCGCTGCTCTTTCTCAGCCAGCTCAGAGCTTGGTGACAGAAAAATAAAGACAGTCGTCACTGGGGGTTAAGTCTTAGTGTCCTGATTCCATGGCGTACACGCTACATATATCAAGGCTGCCGTGGAGATTAAATGGCACAAGTAAAAATACTTAGAAGCCAAAGCGGTAACAGTAAGTGTTCCAGAGATGGCGTAAGTGGTTACATAGCAACAGTGACAACCGACCACAGCGTTTCGGTGGGTTTTCCTCAAGTCACTTTGCTAAGAGAGGGCAGTGCCTGCAAAACCCAAAATGCTGACAGGGCCTGGGAAGCAACCCCTCAGACTTCAGGCTGTGTTCTCTGTTCTCCCTGACTCCTCTGGGGAGGGGCTGCTACTTGCCCAGTTTCTAAATGATGTCAGTTTTGTCATCTGCACGTCTGTCACCTGTCATGGTAACACGCACCCAAGACAACCAGCTTCTTAGGGGAAGTTTATGTGGTACAGGTTTGTAGGTCATATGCTGGGTAGCTGGCCTAGTTGCTCCTGGGCCTGGTCAACATTTGGACACTGATGGAAAGAGACAGCAAAGCAAGACTCGTCGCTACTGCTGAATGAGGCACAAGACTGGCTCGTTCCTCATGGCCAGAGGAACTGGGGTCCCATCCCCTTTAAGGACCCTAAGCTGTGTGGAGATCAGCTGGCCTCTCCTCAAGTGCAGGTTGGGCCAGGAAACACCTCCCAAGACTGGAAAGGAAGGAAACTGGCAAATTATGAGGGTCAGAGCCCCCATCTCCAATGTTGAGTCATGTTGACACAGGCAAGGAAAGAAGCAGGCTGCGCGCTACAGCACCTTTCAGAAATTTCACGGCCAGGAGAAATGATCACAAACTGTAGAGGCGTTGAGAGCTCCTTGCTGGGCCCCCAGGGCCCCAAGAGGGAGAAGGCTGGAGCCCTGGAGAGCCTTCCGTGCCTATGGGGTGCTGAATCTGGATAATTTCCCACTCCAACAGGTGTGCAAGGTATTTTAATGACAGAGGAGACTCGGTAAACAGAAATGTTCTGTGTGATCTGTATGTTCTGGATCAGTTTTGTATAAATCTGAAATTAGCCCTGCTGGTTATTGTGGCACACACCTTTCTTTAATCCCAGCACTCAGGAAGCAAAGGTCTCTGTGAGTTAGAGGCCAGCCTGGTCTATAATGTGAATTTGAGGCTGACCAAGGCTATATAGTGAGACCTTGTCTCAACACAACAACAAAAATTCCAAAATTTAAACCCTAGAAGGGAGGAGGCGGGGAACGCAGCTCAGTTGGTAGAGCGCTTGCTAGAGCAAGCCCAGAGCCCTGGGTTCTGTCCCCAGCGCTACATAAACTAGGTTCTCTCTTGCACAACAGTAATCCCTGAAAGGAGGAAAGAAAAATCAGAAGTTCAGGATCATCTTCTACCACAGTGCCAAGTTCTAGGCCAGTTTGGGATTCATGAGATTCTGTCTCAAAAGAAAAAGAAAGAAAAAAGAAAAAGATGGGAAAGTGAGACCTTTGAGCGGTGAGGCAGGCCTGGGGACATGCTCAGAAGGGCCCTGCACTGCCATCCCCCGCCCATGCGGTTTGCTGTAATGGCGAATCCTTGCCATCCTGCTAATGCTTTCTCTCACCCGCTGCAGGGCAGCGGTACCATGCGGGCATCAGTACAGCCAGAGCCAGCCCCTCCAACACCGTGGGGCTTGGAAACCTCCCCAGAAAAGAATGAAGGTAGGTCCGTGAGTCATCCTAGAACGCTGTTCTGTGGTCTAGTGGCCAAGGTAAAACTGCATAAGTTATGATAGAAACCCTCTCGTGTTATCCCGTGGACTCAGAAGACATTATAGAAGGCTCCCGCCCAGATGGTAACTAGGGAATAGGGCAACTGGATTAAAAGTCTCTGTTTTGATACAGTATTCAAGTGTGGACTCTTATAATTAGAAAGCAAGATTTCAGGGTTCTTGGTCTCACTGTGTAGCCCTGGCTGGCCTGGAACTCTTTGTGTAGGCCAGGCAGGCCTTGAATTCACAGTGATCCATCTGCCTCTGCCTTGGGAGTGCTGGGGTTAAAGGCCTGCGCCACCATGCCTGGTAAGATCTCAGTTTTAACACTGGTCACACATACTCGGTAGAACCTTATTTGTTTGTGGATGTGCTGTGTTTTTTTGTTTGTTTGTTTTGTTTTTTTGAGGCATCGTCGCATGTAACCCGGACTGTTTGGAAAGTCACTAGATCTCTGGGGATGACTGAACTCCTGATCTGCCTCTGCCTTCTGAGTGTGGGATTCCAGGCGTGCGCCACCACGCCTGGCTGTCTACTGTAAACATGTTGTCAATCACTTATGCATTAGAGATGACCTAGGTAGTGTGTGTAGCTGCCCCTTCTGTTTTAAATCTGAGCATCTTTCATCCCGCCTGAATGTTCTAGTAAGTTAACCACAAATATACTTTGACAGCCAAGCAGTGAACTTGGGGTGTGGGGACCAGGAAAGACATACTGGCTTATGGAGGCTCAGTATCAGCCTTTGGGTTGGGGACACAGTAAGGCAATGTCTGAAATGGATTCTGCTTCAAGGATTAAAGTCAGTGCTGTCTGACGTGGCAGGAAAGAGCAGCTCCCGAAGCCATGGTGCAGATTTCCGTTTCCTGGGGGAGGTGTGGGTGGTCCAGGGGGTAGACCTCTAACCCCAGCATGGTTGCCTTTTACCTATGGCTAACACCTGTGGATTTCATTTTCACACCCAGTGATTAAGATGCCTTGGAGGGAGACAGGAATCCAGCCTGGCATCTTCCCCCATCCCTGCCCTGCTTTCTCCTTTCTGTGCAGCTTCAGGTGCAGCCATTGGCCACACCCAGCCACTGGCCACGCCCAGCATAGCTGTCTTCTGTACTTTGCCTCCTGCCTAGCACATTACACCCTGTTCTGGAGATTTGCTGTGTCCCGTGGGTTGCATGTGACACGAGTTCCAGTGGAGGGGAGCTGTGTAGTCCATGTGCCCTCGGTAACTCGGTGCCTCATTGTAAACCGCCAAATGACAAGGTAGAATTCTGAGGCCAGGGTGGTGGCACACACCTCCAGTCTTAGCACTGGGGTAAAAGCAGGAAGATCAGGCTTCAGCGTCATCCTTGGCTACATAGGGATCTCAAGACCAGCCCGAGCTATATGAAACTCTGTCCAAAACAATTAAGAGGTAAAATGGTGAATGGTATCAGTTGAAAAGACCATTCATTTTCATTCTATAAAACCATTGTTTTAAACATGCATTTGTATTTTAATGAACTTTTCTTGTCTTTTTTTTTTTTTTTTTAAAGATGGGGTCTCTGTAGCCCAGGCTGCCTCATACTTGCTCTATAGCTGAGGATGGATATGAACCTCTGACTGTCCCCCCTCCACCTCCTGAGGTCTAGGCATGCAGGAGGACACCAAGAGCCCGGCCCCTACAGTGCTTGTCAAACCGCTAATGACAGGGAGGGGCTTGTGGGGAGGAGGGTGATCACAGAGCCAGGGGTCTAGTTGGGTAGGGGAATAACTGCCAGCTTTCCAGCAATTTCAGACAACTGTAGCTGTCAGCACTGATGCCCTAAGAATGGAGAGCTCTCAAAGGTGTCTCACAGAGAGCGGTGACAGTGTATGCTAGGAGACGTGGCTGTACACGTGATGAAATGTCACAGTGTGTCCTGTAAATACATACGATTATTATATGTCAACTGAAAAGAAAAAATATATTTTAAAAAATGAAGATTGGTATGGTGGCCAACACCTTTAATCCCAGCACTAGGGAGGCAGAGACAGGCAGATTTGTGAGTCCAAGGGCAACCTGGTCTACAGAGTGAGTTCTAGGACAGCCAGGGCTACGCAGAGAAACCCTGTCTCAACACACAAAATTAAAATTAAAATACACGAAGGTCCACATGGCGGTGCACACCTTTCCTCCTTTAACCCCAGTGCTCCCGAGGCAGAGGCAAGCAGGTCTATGAGTTTGGAGCAGGCTGATTTAATAGTGAAACCCTGCCTTTAAATGATGATAAGGGTGTAGCTCAGTGACTAGGGTACCAGCTTGGCATGGGCACCACAAAACATTGTGAAATAGATCATGGAGCTGAAAAGCAAGCTATAACCAGGTGAGAAACACAGGCTCGAGCAACGTGAACTATCCCACCCTGAAAGGCAAGTTTGCCAAGAATGTTTTCTGCATTAACATCAGTGTTTTACGTTTTCAGGTGGGCCAGAGCAAGGGCCAAGTGTGGAAGGTCTGAACGCCCCTGGGAAGGCTACACTAGGTAATGTGCTGACCCTTCGTCCGTCTTTGAGTTCTGTCTCTGTCTCGGTTCTCAGAGTGATCCAACATTGTGACTGAAGCCATTAGTGAGCGTTATCAGGACAAGCTGCTGTTCTGATTAGCCATCGTGGCCATCTACCTTGCTGATTCACACACATGCCCACACTAAGCTGAGGTCAGAGTGTACCCTCATCAGGAACTCAGCACCTTCTTCTTGTTCTGAACCTCAAAGCCAGTGCCTTGTTTTTAAGCGACTATAATCAGATATGGCCACGCCTTACATTTTTATATATTAGAAAGTAGCCACATTGATGGAGAACAACCAAACCTTCCGGTCATTTTCATCATGTGTCACACTCCTCAGAGTGAGGAGGTGCTACAGGAGGCAGGTGAAACAGGAGTCTAAACCAGAGCAATGCACATAGAGAGTTCCCCGTGGCCATCCTTTTCACATGTGACATCTAGCGCTAGTCTCTTCCTCAGGGGGACGGTGGGGGGTTTTCCCACCATGGAGGCGTGTGTGTGTGTGTGTGTGTGTGTGTGTGTGTGTGTGTGTGTGGTATATTTGGTATGTGTGGTGTGTGTGTTCGTGTTGGAGTGGCATGTATATTAGGCAGGTATAGTAAGGGCTCTACCACTGAGCTCTGCCCCCCAAGCCCAAGATTTTATTCTTCCCAGGTCACTAAAACATAACCTAAGCCCAGATTATATAACCGCCTATCGAAAATGACGCAGGAAGTGACGTTTTAAAGAAACTCTATAAAGCGTGTATTTTTGTGAAACTTAGAAACTACTGATGTGGAGATCTTAGTGGAAAAGAGGCAGCTACTGAATGACAGGACGTTTGTCTTGTCTCAGAGATGGCAGGATAAGGGTTGTGTTTAAGCCCAGCCCAGGCGTTAGCTGTCACACAGTGCTGGGCCATTTTCCTGTTTCTGAGCCGATGCTATTCCTCAGTGGTAGAGCACTTGCCTACAGCTGAAGCCCAGGGATTGATTGCCAGCACCACAAAGGATTGATGATGGTCATGATGATAATGGTATAAGAATGATGGTGATGATGGTGGTGGTGATGGTTATATGCAAGAGGAGCAGTAAAGAACGGCCAGCATGACCACTGTGTGGTATGCTTAAGGGAAAGGTTTTTAGTGTGAATAAGAGTGAGAGAACATCAGAGGCACCTGGAAGAGTCCAGAGCAGAGAGAAAAAGAATCAGACTGGACATGGCCAGGGCTGCCTGCAAGAGAAGGGAGAAATAGTGCCTAGGGAGAGAGCAGGATGAAAGCCAGAGCTAGTTTATATAAAAACTGGGGATGGGAATAATAAAAACAGCAGGGATCTGAGGGGACACAGGGGAGGGGTTTGAAATGTAAACAAGCACTTGAGAGACTTGAGGAAGCCTGAGGGCCCGCATGGGCTTTGGGATGCAAGCACAGGTATATGTCAATGGAGCCATGTGTCCCTTTTGCCACAGGCAAGGCACACGACTCCTTTTGGCAGACGGGAATCAGTTGAATGCTGGCTTTTATCTGACCACCCAAAAACCTATAGTCCAGTTTGAGCTCATTTCTAGACAGATGGACAGCCCAAGACCTTGAGAGCTAACAGTGGTGATGAGGATGAGGGTGGTAATGATAGTGGTGATGTTGGTGGTGATGGTAGCAGGGCTGGTGCTGGTGGTAGTGCCGGTGGTGGTGATGGTAATGAAGGTGATGGTGGTGGTGAGGATGATAATAAGAATGTGTCTTCATAACTCGGTGACAGAGCACTTGCCTAACATGCATAAGGTCCTGTGGTCTAACCCTAGCAACAAAACTACTAATGGAATAATGATAACATACAAAGAAAATTAAAACCACAGACATAGCTCAGCAGTAGGGTGCTTGCTTGTTAGTACTCCTGAGGTCCTGTGTTCATTCCCTAGCACCAGAATCTTTTTTTTTTTTTTTTTTTAAAGAGAGAGCCAAAGACAGGGTGCAATCATTACATGGTGGTCAGATTCTTGACAGGAGTGGGGCTTGTCAAATCAGGCCATGACCTGGTATACCCAAGCACAGCTCTGGGGGCTCCCCTGCCCCGCCCCCAGAGAGTGCAGTCACCTCTTCAACTTGATAAGACTGCACAAAAGGAATGGAGTCTGTCCAAGTTAGGGCCAGGGAGCCGTGTCTTTTAACCACATAGGTGTGATCGGAGGGTTGAAGTTGGCAGGGTGCTAGGCTTATGCGCTCATCCCCTGGCAAATGACAAAGGTCACTGAAATTATCACAGAATGTAGCTGGAGCCCAAAGGCTGGTGGAAACTTAGATGGCACATGCCTGGGTGGGGCTCCTTTAGGCCAAGGACAGCACACAAGGCTCCAGGCAGCAACAAAAGCCGGGAGGCCACAGGCAGCAGAGAAGTCATCTGGAACAGGAGCCAAAGGGACAGGAACTGGATTGCTGGCGCAGTACTGAAGAGCACTGGCTGCTCCTGCAGAGGAGCCGGTGCAGTTCCCAGGATGAGAGATGGTAGCTCACACCCATCTGTAACACTAGTCTCAGGGGGTCTGATGCCTTCCACTGACCCCCGTGAGCGCCAGGCATGCAGACGGCACACAGGTATACATTCAGGCAAACACACACACACCTAAAATGGGAAAAAGGAATCACAGGAGCAGGAGGCCCCTCTGCCGAGCAGGACAATAAGTATTGAAAGACGGACATCAAGCCATGTCACATAGAGAAAGGAAGGACCCCCAGGCCCCTTCTCACCTGAATGGCAGCCATGCTTTAGGAGTTTTTGATGCATATGATTCAATAGAGTATTCTTTTGAAAAATTCTTTTATTGCATCTTTTTATTTGTGGAGTGGGGTACATGTCATAGCATGTGTGTGGAGGTCGGAGGAGAGTTGGCAGGAGTCCACCACATGGGTCCCGGGATGGAACTCAGGTCCTTAGGTTTGGCAGCAAGCGCCTCTACCCATTGTGCCATCTCACTGTTTAACTGCTGCCCCCCCCCCAGAATGAGCCCAGACGGTTCCTTTCGTATGATGCTGAGAACAGGGGTCTGCTCTGAGTTGGGGTGGTGTATGGCAATACCCTGAGGAAACCCCAACCTGAGAACACGCAGAGACTTGAATGTTCTAGACCACCAGTAAATAAGGCATCTTATTTATACAACCCACTAGAACAAAGAAGTGACGTGGGATTTCTACATATCTGACCTTATTTATTTATTTTCTTGGCAGAGGTTTCATCCATTATAAAAAAGAAACCAAATCAAGCAAAAAAAGGAGTGAGTATCACGTTATATAAAAAAAAATACACAGAAATTTGGCTCTCAAACTAGAGATCCACTTTCTCCTGTAATCTTTTTTTTTTTTTAAACTGGAATACATTCATTGCTTTCATAAGCCAGTGTGGTGGTACATGTCTTTAATCCCAGCCCTTGGGAGTCAGAGGCAGGCAGATCTCTGTAAATTGAAGGCCGGCCAGGGCTACACAGTAAGACCCTCTCTCAAAACAAACAAACTAACTGTATTAGGATCCATCCCACACTAATCAGAGCAGAATTCTCACTTATTTTGAGCCATAAGATAATGTTTTGGTTTTTTTGTTCAATGAGGAGTGTTATACTTAGTATTTTTTTTCCTTTTTTTGTTTTTTTTGTTTTTATTTGTTTGGTTGGCTTTCCAAGACAGGGTTTCTCTGTGTAGCCTTGATTGTCCTGGACTCACTTTGTAGACCAGGCTGGCCTCAAATCACAACAATCTGCCTGCCTCTGCCTCCCCGAGCGCTGGGATTGCAGGTGTGCCACCGTGCCATATACATTTAGTATTTTCTAGAAGGCATGTTTAACCTGGTTTTCCTTCTGCTTGTGATGCTAAAAGCCATCCGTGTCCTGTGAGGACCAGAGGAAGACTTTATGAAGAATTTTCCACTAAACTGATGCCCTACAGTGTCATTTCTGCAGGCAGGGGTTGGGGTGGCGGCTCCCCCACTCTCCCACTCCGCCCCTCACCCACTCCAGCTACCTCACTAGGCGGTTTTGGCTAACACCTTGAATCAAGTGAATCCCGTGGGCTTCATTCTGTGCCCTGGTCTGTAGTGGGCGAAGGACACTGCCAGCCTCCCAGAGCAGAGAGAACTAAATGCTTGTCACAGGCTGGCCAGCTCCCAGACCTCAGAGCGCACGGCTGCGTTACAGGTTTTGACTGCCTTAGTGGAATAAAATCTTACATGTGTTCCAGCTTGGAGCCAGAAAAGGAGGCCTGGGAGCCCAGAAGCTGACAAATACATCCTTCACTGAGATCGAAAAGCAAGCTCAGGCGGTGGACAAGAGGAAGGAGCAGGACGACCTGGCCAGGGGAACCCCCAAGGAGGAGTCCATGTGAGCTCAGTTTTGCTTGCTCTAACACAGCCTAGGGAGCAGAGCTGTCTGAGCCTTGACTTGCTTTGTTTTCCAAACACCTTGTATTTTGGGTGAGCATGCCACGCAGGGTGTGGCTTCACAACACATTATGTCATACTGGCATGTGGGTTGGAAGAGACAGGACTGGTGGCTCTGCAGAGCATCGGTGGACCCTGAAGGGGCCCTGGGCCGGAAGGGCAGATGGGTGCCATGTCAGGGAAATGCGCAGCTAGTCTGTGTGGCATGCCGCCTTCTACCCAGGAAGCTGACTGTAGCAGAAGAGACAGGCTAGCCAGCACTTCCCACCTTCCACAGGGGTCGCCTAAGACCATGAGCAAATCCAGATTTTCACATTATGGCTCCTAACAGTAGCAACATTACAGTTCTAAAGCAGCGATGAAAATAACTTTATGCTTGGGGGTCAGCACAACATGAGGAACTATGATAAAGGGGCACAGCGTTAGGAAGGTTTGAGACCTAGCCACTGGGCCGACTTAGCATGCAGGAGGGCACGGTCTCTCCCCAGGACAGAAAGACCGTCAGCCATGCTGGTAGGACACAAGTGATTGTAATCTTGTGGGTAGCAATGGGGAAGCAATGAGGCTCAATTGTGGAGCGCTTGCCTAGAGTATAGGAGAGGGATCCCGGAGCTTGAGGCCCTCATTGGCAGGGTAGAAGGAACCTGAATGTCTCTTGATGAATAAAGTACATGATAGCAGGACTTTTGGTCTACCAGTGGTATAATGACACAGAGGCTTTTTAACAATTTAAAGCTTAGGCCTTTTAGCTAGGGCAATCTCCCAGCCAGCTTTCTAACTTAACCCAACTAATCCTGCATCTCACCATGTCGCTAGCTCTACCTCTATGCTCTGCTCCGGCCAGCCAGCCAGTCACCTCGTTGTCTGTCGGCCTTTGCTTTCTACTCCCAGGGTCCCTCTCTCTCCCGGAAGTTCCGCCCTCCACTTCCTGCCCAGATATTGGCAGTCACCTCTTTATTACAACCGATAGGCAAGTGAAGAAAGATGAATATTTACAAAATATAAGACCGGTGATGGACCATAGAAAGAACAATGCCAAGATCTGGCGGATACCTAGCAATCAACAATTGATTGTGCAGGCACACCTTCACACAATGTACCCCCAAAGACGCGTGTGTCCTCATAGTGCAATCTAATTGAGCTATGAAAAGATGAATACATGGATGTACTTTGAAAGTTTATACAAAGAAAGAAGCGACATGCAAAACTTCACAGGGTGTGGTCATCCCTACAGGAAGTGTCCAACAGGAAGATCACAGAGTTAGAGGCCAAGGAGGGAGAGGGGTGCTGCCAATGCAGAGAGAAAGGCAGCATGACCCTGGGGGGTCTTGGGGTTTTTGTTGTTGTTGCTTTTTCAAAGTTTATTTATTTGCATATGCATGCCCTCACATACTGCATGTGTGGAGGTCCGAGGACAATGTGCAGGAGCAGCTTCTCCGGGTTGACCATGTGGGGTTCAAGTATCAACTCTGGTTGCCATACCCAGCAACCCGTTCTGCTGCTGGCCAGATAGGAGTATGCACCATCTTCCATGGAGTCTTCCTCCCGTGTGGACGATCTTCCATGGAGTCTTGTTCCTGCATAGATTGTCTTCCATGGAGTCCTCTCTCTGTGTGGACAATCTCTTGTGGAGTCTTTTTCCTGTGTGGACTGCCTTCCATAGAGTCTGGCTTCTGAGTGGACCATCTCCTGTGAGTCTTGTTTCTGTGTGGATTGTCTTCCATGGTGTCTCAGTTTTATGTGGGCCGCCTCATGTGGAGCCTTGTTCCTGTGTGGACCACCTTCTGTGGAGTCTCCTTTCTGTGTGGACTTATTCATGTGGGGTCTGCATGAACTGTCTTCTGTGGTGCTCTGTTTTTGTGTGGACTGTCTTCTGTGGTGCTCTGTTTTTGTGTGAACTGTCTCCTGTGGAACCTTCTTTCTGTGTGGATCATCTGTGATGTTCTGTTTTTGTGTAGACTGTCTTCTGTGATGCCCTGTGTCTGTGTGGACTGTCTTCCGTAGAGTCCTGTTTCTGTGTAGACTTTCTCCCATGGAGTCTTCCTTCTGTGTAGACCATCTTTGGTGATGTCCTGTTTTTGTGTAGACTGTCTTTGATGTCCTCTGTCTGTGGGGACTGTCTTCCGTGCAGTCTTGTTTCTGTGGGGACCGTCTTCTGCGGTTCTCTGTTTCTGCGTGGACTATCTTATGTGAAGTCCTGTTTCTGTGTGGACTGTCTCCTGTGGCGTCTTCTTTCTGTGTGGACCGTCTTCTATGATGTCCTGTTTTTGTGTGGACTGTCTTCTGTGGCGATTGTTTCTGTGTGGAGTACCCTCTATAGAGTCTTGTTTTCATGTGGGCTTTCTTCTGTGGAGTGTTGTTTCTTTGTGGTGATTCGTTGTGGTGACTGTCTTCTGCGGTGATTGTTTCTGTGTGGACTGTCTCCTGTGGTGTTTTGTTTCTGTGTGGACTATCTTCTATGAAGTTTTGTTTCTGTGTGGACTGTCTCTTGTAAAGTCTTATTTCTGTGTGGACTGTCTTTCGTGGAGTCTTGTTTTTGTGTGGACTGTCTTCCGTGGAGTCTCGTCTTTGTGTGGGCTGTCTTCCACTGACTCTTATTTCTGTGTGGACTGTCTCCTGTGGATTCTTCTTTCTGTGTGGACTACCTTCCATGGAGCTTTGTTTCTGTGTGGGTTGTCTCTTGTAAAGTCTTGTACCTGTGTGGACTGTCTTTCGTAGAGTCTTGTTTTTGTGTGGACTGTCCTCCATGGAGTCTTGTTTCTGTGGGGACCGTCTTCTGTGGTGCTTTGTTTCTGTGTGGACTATCTCCTGTGAAATCCTGTTTCTGTGTAGACTGTCTCCTGTAGAGTCTTCTTTCTGTGTGGACCATCTTCTGTGATGTCCTGTTTTTGTGTGGACTGTCTTGTGTGGTGATTGTTTCTGTGTGGAGTGTTCTCTATAGAGTCTTGTTTTTATGTGGGCTTTCTTCTGTGGAGTCTTGTTTCTGTGTATACTGTCTTCCCTGGTGGTAGTTTCTGGATAGACAGTCTCCTGTGATATTCTGGTTTTGTGTGGAGTGTCTTCTATGGAGTCTTGTTTCTGTGTGGAGTGTCTTCTACGGAACTTGTTTCTGTGTGGAATGTCTCCTATAAAGTCCTGTTTCTGGGTGGACTGTTTCCTGTAATGTACTGTTTCTATGTAGTCTGTCTGCTGTGATGTCCTGTTTCTGTGTGGCTTGCCATTTTTGTGAAGTATCCTTTGTAGAGTCTTGCTTTTGTGTGGACTATCTCCTTTTATATCTTGTTTTATTTTTGTGGTTGTCTCCTGTGTAGTCTTGTTTCTGTGTGGACTGTCTTCTGTGGAATCTTGGCTCTGTATAAACCATCTTCTGTGATATCCTTTTTCTGTATGGATTATTTCCTGTGATGTTTTGGAACCGTGAGTACTGTTTTCTGTGGTGTTCTGTGGACTTTCCTCTGTGGTGTTCCGTTTCTGTGTGGATAGTGTCATATGGAGTGTTCTTTCTGTGTGGAACATCTTCTGTAATGTTCTGTTTTTGTAGGGACTTTCTCCTGTTATATCTTGCTTTTTTGTGGATGTCTCCTGAGGAGTTTTGCTTCTTTGTAGACTGTCTTCTGAGGTGTTCTGTGAACTGTCCTCTGTGGTGGTCTGTGAACTGTCCTCTGTGATGTTCTCTGGACTATCTTCTGTGATGATTGTTTCTGTGTGGACTGTCTCCTGTAGAGTCTTGCGTCTTCGTGGACTGTCTTCTGTGGTGTTCTGTGCAGTGTCCTCTGTAGTGTTCTCTGGGCTATATTCTGTGGTGATTTTTTCTGTGTGGACTGTCTCCTGTGGAGTCTTCCGTCTTCGTGGTCTGTCTTTTATGGTATTCTGTGGACTGTTCTGTGTGATGTTCTGTGATCTATCTTCTGTGGTGATTGTTTCTGTGTGGACTATCTCCTGTTGAGTCTTGCTTCTTCGGGGACTGTCTTCTGTGGAATCTTGGCTCTGTGTAGACCATCCTCCGAGACGTTCTGATTCTATGTAGATTGTTTCCCATGATGTGGTGTTACTGTGAGGACTGTTTTTTGTGGTGTTCTGTCGACTTTTCTCTGTGTTGTCCTTTTTCTGTGTGGACTGTGCAATATGGAGTGTTTTTTCTATATGGACCATCTTCTGTGATGTTCTGTTTTTGCGCGCACTGTCTTCTTGCTTTTTTGTGAATGTTTCCCATGGAATCTTGCTTCTTTGTGGATTATCTTCTGTGGTGTTCTGTGGAGTATCCTCTATGGTGTTCTCTAGACTGTCTTTTGTGGTGATTGTTTCTGTATGGACTGTCTCCTGTAGAGTCTTGCTTCTTTGTGGACTATCTTCTGTGGTGTTGTGTGGACTGTCCTCTGTGGTGTTGTGTGAACTGTCCTCTGTGGTGTTATGTGGACTGTCCTCTGTGGTGTTGTGTGGACTGTCCTCTGTGGTGTTCTGTGGACTATCTTCTGTGGTGACTGTTTCTGTGTGGACTATCTCCTGTGGAGTCTTGCTTCTTCGTGGACTGTCCTCTGTGGTGTTCTGTGGACTGTCCTCTGTGGTGTTCTGTGATCTATCTTCTGTGGATATTGTTTCTGTGTGGTCGTTTCCTGTGGACTCTTGCATCTGTGTGGATGGTCTGCTGTGGAATCTTGGCTCTGTGTGGACCATCTTCTGTGATGTCCTGTTTCTGTGTGGATTGTTTGCCGTGATGTGTTGTTACTGTGAGGACTGTTTTCTGTGGTGTTCTGTCGACTTTCCTCTGTGGTGTCCTGTTTCTGTGTGGACTGTGTCATATGGAGTGTTCTTTCTGTATGGACCGTCTTCGGTGATGTTGTTTTTGTGTGGACTGTCTTCTGTGGTGATTGTTTCCGTGGGGAGTATCTTCTATAGAGTCTTGTTTTATGTGGACTTTCTTCTGTGGAGTCTTGTTTCTGTGTGGACTGTATTCTTTGCTGTCTCTTGTCTTCCTGTGTTTTTTATCTACTTTAGCTGGAATTGTTGTCCACCGTATAATGCAGGTTCTTTCAAGGTACAGCTTAGATGACATTTATTGAAATCCTGACAACAGTACCTGGAGCACAGTAGGAGTTCAAGCAGTGACAGCACACAGTAGGTGCTTGGCCAGTGTGACTTGTTCCTGTTAGTACTGATAACAGTTTGCTGTGTGACACTTAGACACTAAGTCCAGATGGATTGAGATTGTTATTTCCCTGTTCAGCTCTCAGAAGGCCAAGGGCAGCTCAGACCCGTGTAAACTTTCTTTACAACAGGAGTGAAGCGTCCGACTCGAATTTCTCTCTTTTCATTATTTCTGACCTGGGCAGAGGCAGGTTAGCTCAGCTGTTGGGAAGTGGCTCTGCCTGTGCTTCTGGGGCTTGAGGTAAAGTCAGAAGCCAGGTGAAACAGGAGCTATGGGAGACGCCCACGCCCTCCTTTGTGTGGTCAGGTGGCTGAAGAGGCTGGACACAGGGAGATTAGTGTGGGGTGCCTGCCACACCTTGCTTCCATGTGTCTGTCCCTAGGATTCATTGATGTGGGCTTGGCTTGTAGCTTGTGCACAGAGCCTTTGCCAGGCGTGCGAGAAGCCTCTAGGCAGAGGTGCATGGTGGGGAGGGAAAGAATGATTTCCTTGGAAACGCAGTTTGGCAACTCAGTTGCCTTTCTCCGGGCTGACTACCTGTCACTGCTGCCTGTCACAGCTGTACATACCTGTCTCATCCTTGCCCCAGCTCTGTGTTTACCAGGGGAAAGTGAGGGTGCTCTTCTGGAAGCTGGTGGTTCTAGTTACAGCTCAGGAACCGGCGGAGAGCGGCTTCATGTCCTGCACCATCACACTGTGAAGCTAATGGCCCTCACAGAGCCTCATCCTGGGTGGCTACACTGCTGGCTTTGAGTCCCCTACAGCCCTCCAAGAGGAGAGAGCGCATGCTTGTGAGACCAGACGGTCCTGTCAGGGGTCCTAAGATGACGCCTCCCAGGGTCTTCCTGGCTCTTCATTCACCTCCAGAGGATCAGCTAGCGCCGTTACAGACACCTGATAGCACACTGTTGACTTGCTGAGGATGACTATAGTGAGAACGTTCAAGAAAAATGACACCCTCCAGGTCAGAGCTAACCCAAGGAATCCCCTGTGTCTTGTTACAAGAAGGAAAGGGCAAAAGCAAGTGTAGAGTTTCCCTAGAAAGAAACTCTGTCTTCCCGGCCCTGTCACAGGAGCCACCTTTGCACAGGACTCTGGCAGCGGGGTGAGGGCTCCCTGGCGCTCGCTGTCCAGGGTCTGTGGGGGCAGATAGTGGGTAAGTCGGCATTTCCCACAGCACTGAGAATCACTGTCTTGCTTCTGGGGAGCAGAGCTTTCTTCATGAGCTTAGGTATAACTTGCGCGTGTGGAACCTTGGAGCATGGGCAGTGTCCACATACCTTCCAGGCCTGGCACCTTGTTTAACAGAAATCAGAGTCTGGCTGGCAGCACGGATGACATGGTGAGGCTGATGACCTGTTCAGTCACCAGAATCCATGGTGGGAGGAGAGAGTTGACCCCACAAGTTGTCCTCTGACGTCCACACACACACACCCTGGCACATACATGCCTCCCACCCCACACACAACAGCTGTGCACACAATAGTGATAACATGGTTGGGTTTCTCTGTGTAGCCCTGGCTGTCCTGGAACTCACTCTGTAGACCAGGCTGGCCTCGAACTCAGAGATCTCCCTGTCTTTGCCTCCTGAGTGCTGGGATTAAAGGAGGTGTGTGCCACCATGCCCGGCCTAATAAAATTATTTGAAAGCTAAAGACTGTGGCTGGGTGGGTGGTGACTGTCCATTTCAAATATTCTCAGAAGCCTGATACATAAAGAGACCTATGGGAAATTGTTTGTAATACAGACAATCATTTATTTAGGAAATCAATTTTAGATATAATTAAAAAGAATTAACTGAACGCTGTTGTCTATTTGGATGTGGGAATTTGCATGTTCATGCAGGTGCCTGCAAAGGTCAGGAGAGGGCGTCAGATCGCCCAGAGCTGGAGTTACCTGGTGTAACTCCCATATTTTCATCTTAACAAAAACAAGTGGGACTAACCGTCTACACTGCTATGTCCTAGGGAAGTGTAATCAGATGTCAGTCAGAGAGAGGATCCTTTGGGGAAGTAACCACGGTACCAGACAATCAGAAGAATAGCCAGAAAGTCCTAAGCTTGTATTTGAGAGACTTGAAAGCCAGGGTCTGTCAAGAGTGCCAACTAGAGAAGGGCAGGGAGACGTCTGAAGCTGACGAAGGAATTGCTTGTCTCTGGTCTGTCTGTGATTTTAGGGTAAGGCCACAGTTCTAAAGCTGAGCTAAGGAGAGTGTGCTTTTCCCAGCAGCGTTTCATCATTGCGATTGGCATACAAGGATCTTGAAATTCACATGAAGAAAGATGAAAAACTGAACCTGAGCGGCCAGAAGAAGGCGGAAGCCGAGAGGCTGGGCATGGGCTTTGGAAGCTGCAGGAGGTAGGTCCGAGAGCCCGGGGCAGCCCAGGAGTGTCTGCATCCTGTGAAGGGTAGGCCATGGGCTCCTTTCAGCTGCGTTTCCTCAGCTCCCTCTCCTTCCCCATGGTTTGGCTTTGCTTTGGTATTTAGCACAGTCTGGCTAGGGCTGGAGCTTCATGGGGGCAGTGTGAACAAAGCCCTAGGGTGGGTCCCCAGCACCATAGAAACAGACTTGGGGGTCCGCTCAAGGCCATTCGGAGCTACAGGGTCCCTGTCTGTGTCGAAACAAACAAATACGGAATAGTTGTGGTGAAGCTTAGTGGCATATGCCTCAAATCCTATCTCTCAGGAGGTAGAGGCAGGAGGATCAAGAACCTTAAGGCCAGCCTGGGCTGTATAGCAAGTTCAAGACTAACCTAGACTGCAAGAGACGGTGTGTGTGTGTGTGTGTGTAAGGCATACCTGGTTCTTGGCGAGAAGGAAATAGTCTGCGTTTCCACGGAGTATGCACTGGAGTGGATGCCACAGCACACACCACGAGGGTGGCCGTCTCCTTGCAGAGCATCCCTCAGAACGACTTCCCCCTTCAGAGGTCACACCGGGTCCCCAGCCTTCCTGACCAGCTTGTGTTTATTCAGAGTGCACCCTGAAGCATCGCTTGGTGTGGTAGGAAGCCAGCGACGTAATCACTCCTGTTTTCTCGTCCTCTCAAGTGGCATCTCCCACTCGGTGACTTCAGACATGCAGACGATCGAGCAGGAGTCACCCACACTGGCAAAGCCGAGGAGGAAGTACCAGGAGGACCCGGACGAGTCGTACTTCACCTCCAGCTCCAGGTGGTCTGAGCACTGCAACGGCCATGGGCGTGGGAGGGGTGGGCCCTAGGGATGGGCTCCAGCGCAGAGCCCGGCACAGAGTCTATGCCTGGGAACCAAGGCTGGGCCCACAGCGTAAGGGGCAGTGTTTACAACTGGGAAAACGTTTGTTGATACAGTCAACAACCGAGAGGCAGATGAGCTATTTCTATGTACCGTGAGAGTGGAGTGGGATAGAGTCTGGTCTCTAGGTCAAGGGCCAGAGCACACCCAGACCGTCAGCAGCTTCTCTGTCAGAGCTCTGGCTTCTGGGAGCTGCCAGCAGCGTCCAGGAGGAATCTGGATGTGCATCTCCTCAGGAAAGCCACTGTGCTCACAGGGGATCCCATGAAACCAGGACTACATGGTCCTGTCCTTTTGTGTTCACTGTCTGCTGGGGCAAACACGAGCGGGGCATAAGGCCGTGGTGAGGACAACTGTCATCTTGAGTACAGTCATGGTCAGGGTCTGTACTCTTCCCTAAGGGAAGTTGGGGTGGCTTTGGTATAGCATGTAGGTTTAGAAAGCAGGAGCCTGGTTTGAACATAGCTGTGCCACATAAGAACTGCGAAGCAGTGACCAAGCACTGAAATGCTTGATGCTGCAGCCTCCTCATCTGTAGATGAAGGACCCTGGTGGTGCCCGCCTCGTGGGCTGCATAGGGAGCGCTGAGACAAGACTACAGACAGAGCACGTGGCTCTCCTGGTGGCTCGCTTCTCCTGCAGCCAGAGACATGGGGTTCCAGGAATGGCCAGGCGGGCAGCTGCATTAACCATGCCAAGGACCCTTCCATATCCGGAGTTGGTGAGGATGGGACATGTCTATCAGTGACGGTGCTGCCAGTCACACAGGCTTCCTGGTGTCACATGGCCAGCAGTCTCGGATTTCATAGGTAGAACGAGCATAGGTCATGTTCTCTAGAGTCAACTGTGAAATGGCTGTTTCCTAGCTAAGCTCCTAGGAAAGGAATTGTGCGGACAGCGCATTCCCTTTCTTAAAGCACAACTCCAAGTTACTTGAGTCCCAGCATTTTAGAGAGCTGGCCTCTTCATGGCTCCTTGTTGGCATAGTCAGACACCTCCTGCTGCCCTGCCTGCCCCTCTCCAGCCGGCATACTCTTCAGCCATGTACGTGGGTCTGTCCATACTGTGCCACTTGAGAAAATCTAAATACGTGTTACCCAGGAGAAAACTCAGGTCGTGATTAGACATGGAAAGCACACATCAGGTCCTTCCACAGACGGTTTTAATGAGGGCTGGCCTGGTGTCTGAGGAACCTCGCCTTCTCCCCATCTGTTGGTGACTCCCCAGCTCACAGGCGATGCCCATGGAAGGTGGTATAGGAAGAGGCAGAGTCACTTTCATGGAGAGCCATTTCTGTGCCTGGGTAGCAGGACCGGTTAGAAAAAGGGTTCTGGGGAAGGTTGCACGCTGAGTGGAGCCTTTCCCATCCCCACAGCCCCAGGTCACGGAGCCTTCAGAAACTCCTCTTCCATGGCTCAGTCAGAAGGTTCACTCCCAAAGGCTCAAAGGCCTCTGTGCCAGGGACCAGGTACTCAGTCTGAAACCTGGGCTAAACGGTGTTTCCATGTAGAGCAGAGAGATTTTGGTGCCATGAGGATGGGACCTGCAGGTTGCCTAGGGACAGAAACATCCCTCTAGTTCACTTGGTGACCACAATGACAGAGCAGGATTGAATTAGGCACTTTGGCACCAGAGGCGAGGTGAGGTGAACACACTCTGAAGGCCAGCATGTCGGTGCCACAGAGTGCTTTCACTGCTTCCAAATTATCCATCAGCCATTAGAACTTGCGCATCATGAATTATGGAAGAGCTGTTTCTACTAAGCAAGGGGACATATCCTTGCATGGTGTTGCATAGAGTTTCATTATTTCCAGATTATAAATGATGCATTATTATAATACTGCGTTCAGAATAATGACACTGGACTGCCTGGCTGAGCCCCGTGGAGTCTGAATGGCCTGTGGTGGGGGATGTGACTGGCGGCAGGACAGGGTGCTGTTAGGGGCTTTCGACCAGGGATGTGCAGGGGTGTGTTCAGAGGGGAAGCAGCAGCAAGGACAATCTCAGGGGGTGGTAGGACCTGGCAGTGAAAGCCCAAGCTGGGTGAAGGTCAGTGAAGAGGAGAGCTGCTGCGTCCTGGCGTGGGCTGATGTCTGCCCAGGCTGGCTGGCATTGAGTGTTGCCTGTGCACGAACATGGAGTCCTTTGTGAGTGAATGAGGAGTAGGGAGGACCCCATGTGTGGACTGCTCGGGACACCTGTGCAAGTGGCATCTTGTTTTACAGTTTAAAAGTACTCTAATGTCCCTCCAGCCCAGATATGGTTTTTGACTTACATAGTTGAAGAATGTTCCTGTCTTGGAGTGGTGCAAAGCCCCAGCGTATCCTTGTTGAGAAGATCCTGAATATCCCGGCCCCTCCCCATCCAGTGCTGACACCTCCCCCACGTGCTTCTGAGGGACCCGCCAGCCTCTTCATGGCTCTACCACAGGGCGTCACCGCCTGAGGCTGCAGCAGCCAAAAGGCCCCACTCTCCCCCCAAGCCCTCAGAGAACATGGCTGGCTGGAACACGGTTCCTGGGAAGACCTTAGAACACGGACGGCTCATGTCAGCTCGTGTCCATTGACCTATCTCATGTCATGCCTGCCCTTTATCTGCCCGCCTGACTGGGCGGGAAGTCAGGTTCCCCCATACCCGGAAGCAACAGGCCCCCCTAGGAAGGAACATCCACGGGCGCTCCCTGGTCACTGTTTCCTCCTGTTCCAGCAGGTACTTTGACGATCCCATGGAGCTAAGAGGCGGCTCCTTTTCTAGCTGGGATGACAGTGCTGATCCCTACTGGAGGAAAGACAGCAGCAGAGACCCGGAGCCCGCCACGAAGAGCACGGGCCCCTCAGACAGGTGGGCGCTGCGGGCTGGGGAGCCAGGTGCCTGTGTCACAGGACCAGCAGCTGACGTGCGTCTTGTCTGCCTTAGGAAGTGGCTGTGCATTGGGGTGCATGTCACAGACCCCTGTGACTGTTAGAAAGCAGGTGTGAGGGCCAGCTCCCTGGGGACTGCCACTCCATGGGTCAGGGTGACCTGCCCCGTGAATGAAGGAAGGAATGAGTCCTTCCTTCGGTCAAGGACTGTTTGCAAACTGTGAGAGTCCCTTCTGTGGAAAACAGTTTCATGAACTGTTGAGTCTCATGTGTGTGTGTGTGTGTGTGTGTGTGTGTGTGTGTGTGTGTGTGTGTGATGCTGGCATGTTTCTGGGTATGGATTTATGTGTTTGTGGAGGAGTACTGTCTGTGTGTGGGCCTGGGGGTGTATGCGTGTGGGTGAGTATGGCTGTGTGATGCTAGGGATGGGGGGGGTGTGCACGTAGGTAGGTGGGGGGGTGCTGTCTGTGGGCAGAGAGCATGGTGCTGGGAATTAAACCCAGCGCCTGGAGCATGCCTGGCCAGCACACTGCACAGAACTACACCCGTGCCCTTTGATTTCTCTTGTTTTACTCTCAGACAGTGTTTCACTGAGTTTCCCAGGCTACCTCAAAATTGAGATCCTCCTACCTCAGCCTCAGATCCCAGCTCATGCCACCACACCTGACACAGTTAAAATAATTTTGCCCAGCACACGGTCATGTGGTGACCACCAAGAACAGGCCCCCAAGCTTCCTGCCCTGTCCTCAGCCCTGGGCCCCTGATTGTTTGTTTATTTGTTTGTTTGTTTGTTTTGTTTTGTCTTTGATCTTCCCATGAGGGAAGGTGCTATGTGGGTTGGTCGTCCAGTGACTGGCCTTACCAGGACACTCTGACCTCTGTGACCTGACTGCAGCCATTCAGGTTGAGGTTGCTTCCACTCCACAGCTCAGCTGTTGAAGGGCTTCCTCTACAATTAATGTCAGGAGCCCACCATTTATTGTCCACCCCGAGGAACTTCACACATAACCTGAGGCGGCCCAGTCACCCTGGTACCCGGATGTCCTGTTACCCCATGCAGTTCACATGCGGTTCGTGTGCGCCCACACAGTGTAGTCAGTGTTTCCTGACACAGCTGAAGGCGAGACTCCACGCAAGTGGAAGTGTGAACTGGGTTTGCTTCACCATGGCTTGGTGTCTTTCACTGTAGGCCCAGTGCTCGCCGGAAGCCGGACTATGAGCCCATTGGCAGTACAGATGAAGCCCAGAAGAAGTTTGGCAACGTCAAGGCCATTTCCTCAGACATGTACTTTGGAACACAAGCCCAGGCCGATGTAAGGATGCAGAGAGCTCCTACAGGAGCCCCAAGAACCAGGAAAGAAGCTTAGCTGTGGGGACCATGAGAGGACAGGCTGCTCAGGGAGGAGGGGCCTGACCAGAGGGCCCCCAGACAACAGTGCTGGAGCCAGGACCAGAGCCCAGGCCTGCCTGGGTAGCTATGGAGTCAGGAACCCAGTCTCCTCGCTTTTCCACCTCTCTCTGGAGAATAGCCATCAGTCAGTAGCCTTTGAGTAAATTTAGGAGGTTTCTATGCAGCAGAAATTACGTTTGATCAGTTTAACCATAGTTAAATGAAGCCTGGATATGTTTGTGGGCGGATGCTTCATTAGCCAGCTGTCTCCTGTCTCAAAAACAAACACATTCATCCAGGAGTCTGGCTGAGCTGAAGCTAAGTCTCCCTCCTCCCATAGTGCTGAGGGGCAGGGCTTGAGCTCTGAGGAGTCATTCCCTGAGGCTGCTAATTTATCTCACAGCAGAGGCCTCCTTGCCAGAGGGACCCCTCCAGCCCTCCAGCTGGGTTTTATCTTAAAGTTGGTGGGCTGGGATACAGCTCTTAGAACAGTGCTTGCTCTGGGTTCCATCCCCACTTCTGTACACACACACACACACACACACACACACACACACGAAGCCATTCAAGTTGACATGCTAAGTGTGTGTGAGACACTGAGGACTTTCTTCGTGTGGCTAAGCGCAGTCCGTGAGCTCTGGCCGCCCCTCATACTGACCACAGCGGCAGTGCTGTGGGCTGCTGCCCCACCCACCTGTGACCTACACCACCTCAGAGCACACCCATCTCCAGGGCCTGGCTTAGGGTGACATGGAGCAACAAACCCATTCCAGTCTCTCCTCAGCAGTTCTTGGAGTCTAACTGGATCTTTTTCTGTCTAGTTTGAGACCCGGGCGAGGCTGGAGAGGCTCTCAGCCAGCTCCTCCATAAGCTCCGCAGATCTTTTCGACGAGCAGAGGAAGCAGACGGCAGGTGAGGGGCCTACGGGACACCATGGCATCCACAGCCCCAGCATGTGCCCCCTCCGTAGGACCTTTCCCTTCCCAAGATTCCATGCCCCATCAACTTATGTCTTTGTCCCTGTGTGATCAATGAGAACTGAAGCTGTCATGCCAGGTGTCCTATGAGGAGACCAAGCCATGAAGTTGAGGCCACAGCACCCTTATCACCTGGCACTGTTTTGATACCCAAAACATTGTTCATACAGGAGGCAGAAGGTTTCTGTAACCTGTGAAGCGCCAGCTACTCGCTGGCTGGGGTCATGGCAAGGTTAGCCTCCATCTGTGGAGTGGTTGGACCTGAGGTACTGTATAAGGTGCCAGCCAGTCCTGGAATGAGTCCCAGACTCACCTCATGGGCCCCTCAGCCCTCAGGACACAGAGGCACAAGGGAGGGGATAACTCTTCGGGAAAGACACAGTGCAAATTGGAAACGGGTGGGTGGAGGGGAAGTGCCTGTCTGTGCTGCTCCTCCCTGCTCTGATGACCACGAGGTGTCTGGCCATCCCAGGGCCGCAGTCCAGCCCTGAGCCCAGGTGAGGGTCCCACAGCAGGCCCTTCACTGCCGGTACGGGGCTGCGCCTTCTACACCCACCTGTGAACCCCTGTCCCAGAAGGCCTGCGTGAGCACCTCACACAGCCTCCACCAGGCTTCAGGGAGAGCGTGACATGGCAGCAGCTTCTGAGATCATGTCAGGGAAGGAGGAGGAGGTCTCAGGAGCCCGAGCTGCAGGCTGAGTGTTCTCGGCACCCTCGTCTGCAGCATTTACTTCACAACCAGCCTGGCTTTGGCATACAGAAGGCCTGAGTGTTTGTGCGGTGTCCAGGATGGTTACCCCAGCACTGCCAGCTTGCTGGGCTTAGGCAGGGAGAGCCGTTCCAGGCTGGTGTGTGCTGGCAGAGTAGATGGCAGGTAGGCAGCAGTGTCCAGAGAGACAGGTGGGCCAGCCTGGCAGGCCGGGGGCCTGACTGAGCTAGGCAGGGGCCAGGGTTCCCTGGGCCTGCCCTTCCTGACCGTCTCCTAGGGTGGGAGCATTGTTTTCAGTCAGTCACTGCCCAGCGAGGCGTCAGCTAGAGCAGCTCTGACTCCAGGCTTGCTTTTGCACGTCCTGGCCTTTTGTCAGGCCAGCTTCCTGCTGTGATGAGACCCTGTCACAGAGCCACTCAGCCTCCCCAAGGTCTCCTGCAGAGCGCCTACCCTGGTGGTGCTGGCTCATCCTGTTGGAGCCAAACAGGCAAGTCAGTCCCAAGACCCAGGTTGCTGAGAGCTTCTCATGCTTCTCTATTCCAATTTCCTGGAACATTTACTCCCAAACATTATTGTTTTTTTTTAAAAAAAAGGAAAAGAAAAAGAAAGCTCTTTGAAGTGAACACGCCCTTCAGATTGCTACAGAGCTCTGGCCAGTCCAAGCTTGCCTCCTTCCCCATCACAAAACAAAGGTCCATTGAACTCTGATCCCCTGTTCAGGGCAATGTGGGGTCTCTGTGAGGTGCCCCCTAGAGTGCCAGGCCACCCCTGGCGATGGCTAGTGGGCTGCCTTGAGCAGAGCTTGCCGCCAGGGCTGGGCCCAGGTAGTTGGGGCTGCCCGTCTGAAACCCCACCACTTCTCAGCTCAGGATGCCTCGGCCACTGCCCTGAGCTGCTGGGACAGCCTCGTAAAGGATCACGCACCCTGTAGGCCATTTGTAGACTTATTTGGCGTCCAATTCAGCAAAGAGCCTAAGCTAGGGTTAGAAGCAATTCTGTGGCCTCATCCCTGATCACAGCCACGTGTCAGATCAAGCAGTCTGGACTTCATGGTCCATATACATGCCCCCTTCAAAGCAGATCCTTTATGGGGTGTAAGTAAGCGTCGTGGATGTACTCAGGGCTGGTTCCTGCTAGAGAAGGTTGAAAGATGAGTGAGAAGCATGTGTGAGTACCAAGACTACCCCGGCACAGCAGGGCCAGTGAGTATGTGGACTGGGCCTGTGTGAGAAGGGATGGAGAGCTCAGGGCCCCAGATGACAGAGTGGAGGGAACTATGTGACGGCCATGTTAGAAAAAAGCTCAGTTCCTAGCTTATTTCTTTGTGCTTTTAGCATACATGAGTGAGTGTGTGTGCATGCGTGTGGAGAACGAAGACTGGGAGAAATCTTCCTTCCTCCCTCTCCACCCTGTTCTTTGAGGCAGGGTCTCTTAAACAAACCCAGAGCTCACAGATTAGTCTAGCAAGAAGCTTGCTCTGAGAAATCCCTGATCTCCACCTTTCAAGCACTGGAATTACAAGCCGGCTGCCACACACATCACATCATGTGGACTCAGTTTGTCTTCACACTTGATGAACGCTTTATCCACAGAGCCATCTCTCCAGCCCCCTCAGTGTCCCTTTCAAGAAGAGTGACAGATGGTTCCAGTCACCCTGAACTACCTCCATGTAAAGTTGGCTCAAGGGCCAGAGGCACGGCCTCCCAGAGCATGTGGGCCGCCACCCCAGGCAAAGTGTACTCTCTCAGGCCTGATTGCTCGTTCCCCACACCCTCAGGCAGCACCACCCTGAGACCCAGATTCCAGCTCTGATGTCAGCTTCTTCGTGGCCGCAGGGCCCACCTCAGAGAAGTCACTGCAAGTGTTTGATCCTTGGTAGATCCGTCATCCTTTGTTGTTGTTTTTTTTTTTGTTTGTTTTTTTTGTTTTGTTTTGTTTTCTGAGACAGGGTTTCTCTGTGTAATCCTGGCTGTCCTGGACTCCCTTTGTAGACCAGGCTGGCCTCGAACTCACAGAACTCTCCCTGCCTCTGCCTCCCAAAAGCATATGCCACCATGGCTGGCAGTTCCATCATTCTTCAAGTAGTGGACTTTTCTCTTAATCTGTCTCCTTTTCTGAGAATTTAATGTCCCATTAAAGAGCATCCATGTTTCCCCCGGAGGGTGGGAGGGACAAAGCCCTGAGTTCTCAATGACCCCTAGGCTCCTCTGTTTGCAGCCCCTCTAATGGTACTGGCCTTCCTGTCGGTACGTTCTCTGTCCTTCATCCTGGCTGCCCCCATGCCCTCTCTTCTCTGCCAGAGCCGTCACAGCACGCGTGCTGGAACCCTTGTCCTTGTGCTGATACACTGTCCTCGTGTCCAGTCACAAGTATTCAGCCTGTTCCTCATCCTCCCCAGGTCTCCCCGCCCCCTCCAGCTTCCCTGGGCCTGTGGGGCCCCCTCAGGCCTCCCTGAGATGGTGCCTCACATTGGGATTGAGGCACCATCAGTTGCCTGACTGCAACAGTTCAGGGGAGGACCCATCTTCTCTTTCCTGCGCCCTTGGCCCTTGACAGAGCCCGAGTCACGTTTGTTGAATGAATGATTGAACACATGGAGAATGAACGAACAAGGTACTCTCCTAGCCTGGAGCCTGCCTGCTGCCCAGCGCAGGACCATGGCCCTTCCAGTACACCATGGCCAGTGCCGGGCATGATAATATGTCTGATTCTAGTTTGATTCCTGAACCTAGTACCATGTCCCTGTTGCTGTGGTGGCTGAGGAGCTTTGTGTTGAGGCCAGTACTTACCACTGAGCGCTGCCCTCCTGCAGGGCCCCTCTCTCAGGACACAGCTGGCGCTTGGGAGGAGGCTGGAGAGGCGGGTGGGTTCACTGAGCTGTCCTTAGAAGAGGGGCAAGCTGGCATCTCTCTGTGTGCAGGAAACTACAACTTTTCAAATGTGCTGCCCAACGCCCCGGACATGGCACAGTTCAAGCAAGGCGTTCGCTCCGTTGCCGGAAAACTCTCCGTCTTTGCCAATGGGGTCATGACGTCCATCCAGGTGAGTGAAACAGTGCTGGAGCTCCCTGGGGGGCCTGGCTGTGAGCTGAAGGCTGTGCTGTGGAAGGGCCCAGGCATCATGAAAGCCCGGAGCTATGAAGTATGTTGAAATAGTGCCTGTAATCTCTGCCACTGGGGGCTGTGGCAGGAAGGTCCTGAGTTCAAGGTCTGTCTGGGCTGAGACCCTGCCTCAGAACAGTGTTTTCCAAGTTCAAACTCAGAGATCCTCGTGTCTCTGCCCCCTGAGTGCTGGGATTAAAGACATGTGCCAGGGCTGGAGAGATGGCTCAGTGTTTAAGAGCACTGTCTGCTCCTCCAAAGGACCCAGGTTCAATTCCCAGAACCCACATGGCAGCTCAAAACTGTAACACCAATTCCAAGGGATCTCATACCTTCACACTAATGCATATAAAATTAAGTAAGTCATCAAAAAAAAAAAAAAAAAAAAAGTAATGTGCCACCAAGCCCAGCTTTTTGTTAGTTTTCATTTTTTTTTGAGGCAGTCTCACTATGTATCTTAGCAGGCTTGGAGCTGGCTATGTAGACCAGGCTACCCCAGAACTCACAGAGCTGTTTGCCTTTGCCCTGCTGGGTACTGGGATGACAGGTGTGCACCACCATGCCTGGCTGCAGATGTTTTCAAGCGAAGAGGGAATTCTGTTGCTGTGTGACTGTACGGCCTCCTTTTCTTGGTGGCACATTCTGGGCAGCTCTCTGGCATTACAGATTCTCCAGAAGCCGTCTTCTACGGCGTGAAAACATGCATATCTAATTTGCCCATTTCCCACGCTGGGCACCGCGCTGTGCTTTGATCTCGGAGGTTTCTTTTTATTAGTGTATGCTCATTGCACACGATCCTGGGTTACCTAAGGACGCTTTCATAATGTACAGAACTGACCTTATGAGTATTTCCCCCACACCTCTACCCTTTACTCCTGCCCTCTCACGCCGGTCCCCTGAGTGCCCCCAGACAGCTCCCTTCTACCTTACACCATATACGTAGACATCCTTTCATGTAGCCATAGAAATATTTGTCTTTCCATGGTGGTCTTGATTCACTTCCTAGACGATAAGGCAAAGGGGGGGGGGGCTGTCTCCAGTTGTGCGAATGGCTTCCTTCTGGAATCTTCTTGCCTACGTGAAGTCACTTTAGAGGCATTCTACGAGGGAGATGTTGAGTGATTTTGACATTGCCACTTGCGGGTCAGTGGAGGCTTCATGACAGACCCTGCTGAGGCCTTGATGGGAATGTGAGGAGAGGGAGCCTAAGGCTGAGAGGCCGGGAGCCCCCCTCCATTTCTTCAGGTCCTGCTGGCTCCAGGCAGGCCGTGCCCTGTTTTGTGGGTGACCTTCCTGGTGTTGGAGTCCTCCCACTGGTGCAAGCAGAGGCAGAGCGTAAACCTCCGTGACAGGAGCAGGCTCCACAATCTAGGTTTTGGACTTCAGACATGGACATCCCTCGGTACGTCCATCACGCATGCTCCTGGACTCCTCAGGAGGTAGCCCCGGCCCCGGCTGCTGCCTTGCAATCCTCAGTGCAGCCTCGGAGCCCTGGGCCTTAGGCACCTCTCACAAGATGTAATCCTAGGCGGGTCTCCAAACCCCCGCTTGACCTCCTGGCCATGGAGAGGCTGTCCACAGTGCTGACACCACTCAGTGCAGAGACTTCAACCAGCGACAAGAGCCACATGACCCTCATCAACAGCGGTCACGTGGTACGAGCGTGGTAAGAGACAGACGCAGTGTGCCCGTGGTAAATGTTGGTCTGCTTCTCTCTAGGACCGCTACGGCTCTTAATCCTGGTGAACCCCACCTCAGATGGACCCGGGACCACATCTGGCGGCGCCGAAGCCCCAGATGCTTCGTAGGCAGGTTCTACTAGTTGGGAAGACACCTGCGCGCCTCTCAGTTTTCCTATTTCCTTTGAGACATCCCCATTTCTATGTAGCGGAGCTTCGCTCTCATTTCTGGTTTAGGTTAGCTCCTTGTGTCAGTCAAGCATACCCTCGCTTTATCTCTGTGGAATCTTTAGTTCTAAGAGCTGGGAGCCTGAGCTGCCGACTCCTCCCACCTCTCTCCGGGTTGGGAGCCCGGGGCACAGTCTCCTTGGACTGTGGGCTCGGGGCTGCCAGCACTAGCTGGTGCTGGGTGGCTGGGGAAATAAAACCACAGCCCACGCTTCTCACTGCAAAGGAGCAAACAACAAAAAGCAAGACTAGAAGTGCCCAGCCCCCAGCTGACAGATCGCCTCACGTGTGTCCCCACACGGCCAGGAGACTCCAGACAACACAACACTTACAGCCATCTGTCACCTTGTAAATTATTTTGTACATTCTCTACACTGAAAAATGTTCCCCAGTCCTTTCAACAAACCTGAGATTCCACGATGCCAGGGGAGTTCATTACAGCCTGGTGACAAGGTGTTAACACTCGAGAGGATGGGCTGGGCCAGCTGAGTGCTCCCAGCAGGGTGGGCGGAGCGCAGGCTGAGTGGGCAGGCAGCGTGGCCTCAGGATGCTGCTCAGATTCCGGGAAAGGGCGATTAGAATTGGGTGGTTTTGTTAATATTTTTTTATCTTGACCTTGATGTTCCAAAAGTTACAGATAGATGTAAATCGATAACGCTGTTTGGCTGTGTTTTAGACAGCACCAGAATATATTGTTCAGCGCAGTAAGATATATTTGAAATTTGATGAGCCAAAAATGTGATTTCAGATGACTATTTTGTGACTCTTTCTTAAAAGGTCCAGTTTGTAGACTTCTAAATATAACAAACAGCACAGCAGACCCTGTCGCCTGTGTCGTCATTTCACGAGGGCCCTCGTAACGAATCACTGTAAACTGGGCATTGGGTGGCTCTGGCACGAGCCACATCTGTGTTACTTATGGGTGGGGCTGGCAGACGGCATCACAGCACAGTGGGTAGGTGGGGCCTCGGGAACAGAGCGGGCATCCATGCCACAGCTGCCTCTCAAGCTCCCGAAGTACATGGGAGCCTGGCATGGCACCACTCACCTGTAGCCACAGCACATGACTCTACTGTCAGCTGGAATGGCAGGCTCGAGGTACACTCAGGGTGGATTTTCCCAGAGGCCTTGGTTCCTGACATGTGGGGAAGGGGCATTGCTGGCGTCACCCCTTTTCTCTCCATTGTTTCCGTGTCGGGGTGGGAGCCGGGGCCTTGAACACACTGACACCTGCTCAGTCATCTTTTGACAGGGATGCCCCCAAGGACCAGCCGTCCACAGGGACCAGCTCAGCTGTTCACTTTCTGAACATTCACTCGGGGCATGAAGCGCTAGCAGCCCACGAGGGAATGCCGTGGTGGAGACAGCCCTGTAAACCCCAGCAGTTTGCAGTGAGCCTGCGCACAACCCCGGTGCCCCGGGAGCGTCATCTGTTCTACCCACAGGGAACTGGGCCCCTTCCCGAGCCTTCTCCTCCGCTCCCTGATCATGCAGCCTCCCTACTGGGCAGCAGGCCTGCTGGGGTGTCTCCAGATAGGGCAGGGTGCTGTGCTGAGTGGGCCCAGTCCACTCAGCTGCTGGCCAGCACTGCATGTCCAGTGTCCCTGTCTGTGGTCTGTGGGGAAGGGGAGCAGTAGAGCACAAGCTCCCTAGGGTTCATTGCCAGGACCAGATTTTATAAAGCTAGTTGTTCATTTATTTATTTATTTTTATTTTTTAAAGATTTATTTATTTATTATTTATAAGCACCAGAAGAGGGCACCAGATCTCGCTATAGATGGCTGTGAGCCACCATGTAGTTTTTGGGAACAGAACTCAGGACCTCTAGAAGAACAGCCAGTGCTCTTCACCTCTGAGCCAACTCTCCAGCCCTTCTTTTTTGATTTTTCAAGGCAAGGTTTCTCTGTATAAGCTTGGCTGTCCTAGACTCTCTTTGTAGACCAGGCTGGCCTCAAATTCACAGAGATCCACCTGCCTCTGCCTCCCAAGTGCTGGGATTAAAGATGTGCTCCACCATGCCCAGCGCATCTGTTCTTAAAAGGTGAGGGCAGCTGGAGAGATGGCTCAGGGGTTAAGAACACTGACCATGGCCGGGCGGTAGTGTGCAACCTTTAATCCCAGCACTTGGGAGGCAGAGGCAAGCAGATCTTTGTGAGTTTGAGGCCAGCCTGGTCTAATACTCCTCTGCTGGGAAGAGCCACGGGGCTGACAGCAGACGCTGAGGCTGGGAGGGAATTGGCGCTGGGGACTGCCATAGCGTCGGGCACTTTGTCATCCTTTCCTCACCATACAGTCACCTTGGCTAGTCCTTTCCCTGGCTCAGGGGGAGCAGAGGTGACAGCCTTCAGTGGGGACAGGCTGGATCCTGAGGCCTGTGTTCTCAGTGTCCATTCATAAAGACACAGAGGCCATGTGCCCTTCCACCCCCACCCCTGCCGTCCCCGTGGTGTATCCCATCTGTTACGTGACCCGTGCGCTCTGCCTTGTTTCACCCACTGCAAGAACTCAGCAGCTGTAGCCCCTGCTGCAGGCCCAGCACAGACGGTCCAGAGGACACCCAGATGGCTCTTCTCTGGTACCCTGAGCCTGGCATCTGCTTCTCTTGCTCTTATCGAGGCAGCTAAGGAGACGTAGGGGCACTGTCCAGAGAGGATGGGTCTGGCCTTGTTGAGCCTGGGCTCTGGGGCCCTTCCCATCCCTGTACCTGACACAACTTTCTTCCTTCAGGTGAGGCACAGCGAACTAACCCTCATCCCCAGACCCTGAACACAAACCCCAGCCAGGGAACCCCTGCACCCAATGGGCTCCAGTTCCTCGTTCTGCTTCCAGCACCACTGGAAGCTGGGGGCCGTTTCCTGCACCCCGGCAGGCTTCCCACACCTGGAAAGTCTCTATTTGTGTGGGCGTCCAGAGCTCTGAACTGCCACTACCTAACCATTCACATCAAGCTGGGATGTTCCTGTCAGAGACACTACCCCCAAAATGGGCCCTGGGCTGGCCATATCCAATGCTGCCTCCTCCCCACAGACAATTCCGGTTCTTCCAGTCCAGGGGAGATGCATGATTCTGTAGTGCCTGGGAACTGAGGCCGGGAGATGGGGCGCTAAGCCCTGGTAATGTCGACAGGGTTTTCTGGAAAAAAATGGAGTGTGAAGAAGTTAAGGGCCAGCTAGGCGTGAGTGGTTGGCATGGGGCATGTGGAAGAGCCAGGGCAAGAAAGGGAGGGTTCTGGCCCTCAGATGAGCCTACCTCTGTCAGGCGCTCAAAGGAAGGCAGTCAGCTATCAGGCTAAATCTGGCTTTCAAGGACAAAAGACTAGGACTACCCAGGGCTGGGCTCCACCAAAACAAGCTAGAGGTCAAATGAGGAGGAAGCAGCTACAGAAAGATAGAAGTCCAGCAATGAGGCGTCCCAGAGCCAGAAAAGTTTGAAAGGACAGTCGGTGACTATGGTGTGAACCCGCCACCCAGTGGGGTCCAACAAAGGCAGAGACCACAAGTACCGTGTGTCAAGAGCTTACTTGGTGCTGAGTCAGTTAAGCTTTGTGTCCAGGGGGCTGGGGTGCTTTCCTAGCATATACAAGGCCCTGGGTTTGATTCCCAGCACAGCATAAACTGGGCATCGGTGGCGCACACCTGAAATACCATGATCCCGGCACTCGGGAGGTGGAGGCAGAGAGATTAGAAGCTCAGATTATCCTCGACTAAATAGTTTGAAGGCCTGGGCTATATGAGACCCTGTCCTAAAAAAAAAAATTTTTAAGTGATTTTGTGTTGAGTTGCTGTAACAGCACAAAGTGGCATCAAGACACAGGTGTGTTTGGGGTTCAGTTTCCTCTCAAACATCTCAATGCCACAGTGGAATCGGTGTCCAGGCCCCTGCTCATCCTCTCAGCCAATATCACGGTGTGACTTTCACTTAAGCTCTCAAAAAGGCTTCCCCAATTTCAGCCATAGAGTTTGCAGGGAGAAGGGAGCAAAGAGTGTGTGTGTGTGCAGTCCTGGTTTTGCCTCTGCCTGTTACTGGCGACAAATTGCCCCTTTGAGCGGCTAAGGAGGAGGGAGACGTTGCCTGCATTTTCCCACTGCAGACAGAAGTTCTTCTGAGAAAGACTGGGCAACTCGGAGTCTCAAAAACTAAGATGGGGGCTGGAGAGGCCCAGAGGGCAAGAGCATCCACTCTCTTGCAGAGAGCCTGGGTGTGATTCCCAGCAGCCACATGGGGGCTCACGACTGTCTCCAACTCCAGTTCCCAGGGATCTGACCTCCTCTTCTGACCTCTGTGGGCACCCGGAGGTGTGCAGATACACGTGTAGGTAAAACAGATAAGATAGAGGCCCAGGCCCAGTGAGTAATCAGGCTTCCCGCCAAGCCTGAGCAGTTCCGTCCCTGGGACTCACGTGGTAGGAGGAGAAAACTGACGTCTCACAAGTGAGCCTCTGGCTGATCGCCAGCACACACGCACACGTAAATAAAAGCCTTAAAAAATAAAGTGGGAAGCAATTGAGAAAGAGAGCAGATGTCAACCTGTGGTCTCCACCGAAATGCATAGGTACACACACATCCTCACACACCTTCATACAGTGCACACACACACACTCACACACAGAAATATTGTAAAAAAATATGCTTTCGTTTTAAGGGATGTGGGGCTGCTTCAGGCTGTCTGCAGCAGCTGACTATGATTTGCCTCGTGCCCGAGCAGAGGCATGGTTTTGCCAGCTGCAGGGAAGTTTCTGTGTTTGTGCGACCTTTGGAATTCTGGGAATTTTTCAGAGGGTATGTAAATGGTAGAACCTTGAGCGTCGTGGTTGGTGGGCATGGGGGGGGGGGGGTCGGCCGCAGTCTGTTAGTAGTGGCTGTCAAAGAAGAAACAAAAGGAAAGAAGTTAGATTCAGGGATCTCTATCTCTTCTCCTTCTCTCCTATCTAGTGATAGGGGGTGAAACCAGGAGGATAAAGGGTAGGAAAAAGAACCCACAAAGTAGCAAAGACCAACTACAACCCAGATACTAGGATGCTTCTTCAGAGTCACCCAGATGACCCAGACTCTGTTTCGACAGACCCAGAAGCTTCCCTGGTTCCCCTCCCCATCTCCTACACTTGGGCTGAGATGTGTTGGCTCCTCGCCATGAGTCATTGTTCCGTGGCCTGAAAGGCCCAGTCTTGTGGGCTCTGATCTGAAGGACCTTTTAATGGTCCTTCCCGTTTGGCCTGGAACCGGGCAGTCTATGTACCCTACCGGACCTTGGAGAAGAAAGGCTTGGCCAGACCCCAAGTGAGCCAGGTCTGCGGGCTCTTCAGGAGAAATGTCTGTTTCCTGGGTTTCTCCTACCCAGGCTGGGCACACAGTAGTGGGCACAAAAGCCAGGACCCCTGGCCCTGGAGTAGAAGGGTCAGAAATATTGGCAGGTACCAGGGAATAATGGGAGCTGACTGGATGCCACAGCCCGAGAGAGCTGGAAGGAGCTGATGGCTGTCCTTCATCTAGCAGGACCTCCCTAAGAGGACATGAAGGGAAGGATAAGCTGTCGGGAAGGATCAGGGAGTTGGAGAATAAAAGTGAACTACATTCTGTGCATGTGTTAGGCTTACAACAGACAGGAAGTGTATAGAGGTTAAACGAGCTTCTAGCTGCCTGAAGAACCTGCTGGATGGTCCTCCTGCAGAGCCAGTACTAGTACCATCCCCCTCAGGCTCTACAGAGCATTGATGAGAAGTTCCTCATCAACCCATCCAAGGACAAGCAGCTGGAACCCGGTGGGGCCTGATCAAGGAGGTGAGCCACCTACCCCTTGTGCTGGCTAGATTTCTGTCAACTTGACACAAGCTAGAGTGTGCTGGGAAGAGGAACCTCAGCTGAGAAAATGTCTCGGTTGGCCTGAAGGCAAGTCTGTGGGGGCATTTCCTTAACCGATGATTGATGCAGGAGGACCCAGCCCATTTCAGATGGTGCCAGCCCTGGGCAGATAGTCCTGGCTTGTATAAGAAAGCAGGCTGAGGCCTAGAGAGATGTCAACAGTTGAGAGCACTGACATGGTGGCTCACAACCACCTGTAACTTCAGTTCCAGGGCATCCAACACCTTCTGGTCTCCTCAGGCACCGCACGCGTATGATCCACAGACATACAAGCAGACAAAACACCCATACATATAAAATAATGAAGATGATGATAAGAAAAACTTAAAAAAAAAAAAAAAAAAAAAAAAGCTGAGCAAGTCACAAGGAGCAAGCCAGTAAGCCGCCTTCTCTCATGGCCTCCGCTTCAGCTCCAGCCATGGCTTCCCTCCAAGACTGACTTCAAAAGGTAAGGTGAAAGAGGCCCTTCCCTCCCCAGATTGCTTTTGGTACAGAAAGCAAACTAGGAGAGCCAGCACCTTTGGTTCTAGAAAGCGAGTCTGCTTGCCAGGGCCGGCTAAGCCAGGTTTCAACTCTTGGACAGTGTCCCGCTGGACCTGGGTTAAATCAAGCAAAGCTTCCTGTGACTTTTTCCAGATGGTGACAGACCCCACTTGACCCCAGAGGGGGAATGTGCCCTGGGAATGGGTGACACCACCAGCTGAGCCCCTCAGGAAGACATTCTGGGAGACCACAGGAAAAAAACAAAGGACAGAACTCTAACTAACCGTAAAATCAGACACAAACAACTGTCAAGAGAACAGATCTCGGGCTGATGGCTCAGTGGATAAAAGTGCTTGTCCCCAAGCCGAGTGACCTGAATTCAGCCCCCAGGAGCTCCGTGGTAGACGAGAACCAGCCCTCAGACGTCATCCTCTGACCTCCATGCTTATGCTGTGATTCCCCCAACACACCAATAAAATGTAAAATAATGACAGCAAATTCTGAAAATAAGATCGAAATAAACTGCACAACTTAAAGAGCCTGGAGTGCGGTATCCTGTGTGCACCGCACACATTTCACACAAGCACGCACGCTGCTGATGCCTCTGATGTTTTGCATTCAAGTTTCGGGACTTTACAACCTCCCCACAGCCGCAAACATCCCATCCCCGCTCAGTGGTGTGTCATAGCGCTTGGTCAGGAAGTTCCTGTGCAATGGCGGACAGAGGTTATGCCTGGGAAGTGTGGCTTAGACTTGAAGAGCAAGGAGGACAAAAGAGACACACTCAGGCCTATTTGGGCCCATGGGCAACCAGAGCTCTGAGCTCTGTGACGGGGCCATAGAGACAGACTGTGGTATGTAACACAGTGAGTGAGAGAAAGAGAGGAACCCACATGGCAGGCAGAGAGGAGCCACGGAGTTGCCCCTCATGGCTCATATCTGGGTGCACAGAGGACAAGCTGCAGTGAGGCGTAGGGTCTGACATGGGCCTCAGTGTTAAGAAGGCTCAAAGCCCAATGGTCCCTGCACAGAGACAGCGGCGTGAGAGCCACTGGGCTGGCAGCAGCATCTATCTCCCTGACCCGCTGCACAGCTGCAGGGGGATTAGAGTGGTCTGGATGAGGACAGACCCAGCAGGCAACTATGTTTGGTTCCCAGTTGGTGAAACTGTTTGGGAAGGATTGGGAGACCTGTCCTTGTTGTGGAAAGTGTGTCACTGGGGGGTGAGCTTTTCAAAAGCCCACACTATTCCCAGTGTCTGTCTGTCTGTTTCTGTCTGTCTCTGTCTCTGTCTGTTTCTGTCTGTCTGTCTCTGTCTCTCTGTCTCTGTCTGTCTGTCTCTCTCTGTCTCTGTCTCTGTCTCTCTGTCTATCTGTCTGCTGTCTTTCTCTCTCCTCCACCCCCTTACTACTTGCAGATGAGGATGTAGCCCTCAGCTGCTGCTCCAGCGCCATTTGTGGCCATGCTTCCCACCATGATGATTCTGGACTCTAACCCTCTGGAACTGTGAGCCCCAGTCACTCATCTTTAAGTTGTCTTGTTCACGATGTCTTTTCACAGCAATGGAAAAGTAACTAGCCAGGTGGTGGTAGAAAAAAAAAAAAAAAAAAAAAAAAAAAAAAGACTAAGACAGAGATGAAGCCTGGAACCAGCCTGGTAGGAAGTGGGGACAGTTCAGACAGAAACACCTGAGGAGATGTGGGGGTGCTGTGTACTCTCTGCCACAGATTTCCTGTAAATTAGACACATTTAAGAAAAGGAAGTGGTGGTGGGCATGGTGGCAGAAACCGTTAGTCCCAGCACTTGGGAGGAGGAGGCAGGTGGATCTCTGAATTCAAGGCCAGCCTGGTCTCCAAATCGAGACGACAGCAGGCAGGGCTACACAGAGAAACCCTGTTTCAAAAAGGAGGAGGAGGGGGAGGACAGAGAGAGAGAAGGGGGAAGCACCTCCAGAATAAAGCTGCATTTCAGGCTGTGATTGAGATGGCTCAATGACAGGCTAATCTGGGCCCAGAGACTGCCCCCATGTCTCAGCCAGCCCAGGCAATAAGGCCAGTGTTTGAGACAGCTGTGCCTTATCCCAGGGGCACAGTCCCACCACTGAGCAGCACCTGGAGATGATTGCTGAGTCTCCGAAGAGCTTGGCTTTGGGAGACAAACACAGGGACAGAAGGGCCCAAGAGGCTGAGAAAAGCCTGTGTGCCTACGGTACTCTTGGTGAAGGGTAGGTAGAAGCTTCACCCCTTGGGGAAACAGGAGCCTTGCAGGAGAAACCAGCCTTGGATTCTCAAGAACCAGAGACATAGCCAAGCCGTCCGCAGGACTAAAGACTGAGCAGGGCTGGCCTGACTGTGCTGACCCCAAAGAAACAGAAGTCTTGAAGTCTCTCTGAGGTCTAGCGCCAGGGTGCCACCTCCAACTACACACCTGCCCTAACCAGGCGGCCACCTAAGGCCTCCGCACTGGTGGCCACAGCTGGACTACAGATGAAAAGACTCCCCAAAAACACTGCGCTGCAACCCAGCACCCAGGCTTACACCAGGATTAGGTGTCCCAGGCCTCACGTCGCTATTGCAGGGGTCAAATGGTCCCTGTTGTGGTCTCCTCCCAGGTTCCACTGCGAACCCAAAGCCCAGGACCTTCTTCCCTACGGATGGGGGGAGGGGTGGTAAGAGGTTGCTGCCCCCAGCAACCTCATGTTATCTCTTCAGTCTCAAACTTCTTGTCATCATCTTCGGACGCCCACGCTGAGGGTCAGGATGGCAAGGAAGGCCCGCAAACGAATGGTGAAGCAAGATGCAGGACTCGGGTGTTTCGGCGCAAAGCGTGGGCTCTCGGCTCGCCGTGTGTCCTAGTTCACACCTGTTCTGTTGCTGTGGTTAAACAGGCCGACCAAGAGCAACTTGGGAAGAAAGGGTTTATTTGGATCACGCGTCCCCATCACAGTCCATCGCTGGGGGAAGTCAAGGCAGGAAGTCAAGCAGAGACCGTGAAGTAATGCCGCTCACTAGCTTGTCCCCCATGGTTTGCTCAGCCCGCTTCCTTATGTTCATTATTTATTTATTTATTCATTTATTTTGGAGACAGGGTTTCTCTGTGTAGCTTTGGCTGTCCTTGACTTGCTTTGCAGACCAGGCTGGCCTCGAACTCACGGAGATCCGCCTGCCTCTGCCTCCCTGAGTGCTGGGATCACAGGCGTGCACTAGTTCCAGCCTGCTTGCTTATGCAACACAGGACCACACCACACATACAGTAGGCTGGACCCTCCCACATCAATCATTAATCCAAAAAAAAAAACAAAAAATGCCCCTTCAAGACTTCCCTAGAGACCAATGTAATGGAAGCATTCTATCCATCGAGGATAGCATTCTATCCATCCTCCCAGACGGCTCTAGCCTATGTAGAGCTGAGAAACCCCCAGCACACCACAGTCTGGTTGGCTTCCCAGAACCCACGCGGTGGCTCACAGCTGTCCATAACTCAAGTTTCAGAGGGCCTGACCCTCTCTCCTGCCCTTCAAGAGAACCAGGTATGTGCCTGGTGTACATATAATACTCGTATATACACACACACACACACATACATACATACAAAGATATATACACAGACATTCACAAAGACACGAAATAAAAATAAAATCTAAATAAATTTCAAATAAAATACATCTATTACCTAAATTTCAGTAAAGATTCAACGTAGCTGACTGTGGAATATATGCTTTGAATTGCAGGACTTGAGAGGCAGAGGCGGAGGATCTCTGTGAGTTTGAGGTCAACCTGGTCTATATAGTGAGTTTCAGGCTAGCCTGAGCTACATAGTGAAGCCCTTTCACAGAACAAAACAAAAGAAAACCAGCACCTTCAATAAAGCCACGTACGTTTTTAGTCGGGTTAAGCTAGGTTGCCCGTTCTGGCTTTGAATTTGAGAACCTCCTGCCTCAGCTTCCTGAGCAGCTGGGGTTACTGGTACCAGTTCCACACCGGTCTCCCACTCTCGTTTCGAGTCCTTGTCTTGTGTACCCCGGGGCTGTCTTCAAGCTCCACCTGTAGCTGAAGATGACTTTGAACTCCTGATCCTGCTGCCTCTACCTCCCAGGTCTGATGCCAGGCTGTGCCACCACACTTGGTTCAAGTCAGACTAGAGATCGGAGCCAAGGCCTCCTGCACACCAAACAAGCGTCCCACCGGCTGGGCCTCCCAGCCTGACTCCTGCCTCTTTCCCACCAGTGCAACTCCTGAGGTCCCGAAGGAGCAGCGTCCATCTCAGCGGACGCATTTTCCTACCTTTTTTGCTCCCAGGCCACGTTTGCATGCTCCTTGTTATTTTGGTATCGTGTTATGTCCCCAAGCTCGCTTTGACGATCCCTGGCTCGGATCGGCCTGGAGGAGGCAGATGAGTCCTGTGAATTCCGCAGCTCAGAGCGAGGCTGTGAACACAGATACAGGCAGCAGAATGCAGACCTAAGGCACGCTAGGGCAAGCCAGCTCGTGTGCAGTCAGGGCAACACAGGGAGAAGCCAGGAGGGGTGGCTGGGGTTCACGCAGGGTCAGCCCAGGCCTGGCTCCCGGTGCAGTGACCCGGGCTCCTGTTGCCTATAGGTGTGCCCATGGCGAGGTGCCATCCTCCATAGGCAGTGCTGAGACCTGGACCAGGTCCTCTGCAAGCGCAGCAAGCGCCTTTAACCCCTGAGCCATCTCTCCAGCCCCTGAACTCAGGCCTTCTATTTTTTATTTTTTTTTGAGAAAGGGTTTCTCTGTGTAGCCCTGGCTGTCCAGGAACTCACTATGTAGACCAGGCTGGCCTCAGACTCACAAGAGACCCACCTGCCCCTGCCTTCAGAGTGCTGGGATCAAAGGTGTGTGCCACTGGAGCTGGCACCCCAGCCCTTTCATTTGATTTTTTTTCTTTGGGTGTTGCTTTACTTGTTGACGCAGCGTCTCAAGTTACCCGGGGTAGCTCAGACTCAGTGTGGGGAAACGTGGCTGTGAGCTCCCGAATCTGCTGCCTCTGCTTCACAAGTGCTTACACTCCTGACCCTGCCACTTTTAGCCGTCATGTGGCCCCCGTCACTGGGCCCTGTTCTTTCTCAGTGTCGTCAGATGCTCTGAAGAGATGGCCTTTATTGTGGGCACAGCCTGGCTGTCTCAGTGGCATTTGCTGCCTTCTTTGGTCACTGGTCCAGAGCTGACTGAATCCAGCTCCCAAACGGCCGCTCCCAAGGAGCCACATGCAGGCCTTTCACTCTTGCAGTTTAGAAGCTGGATGACGTCCGTTTGTCCCGGAGAACACACACTCAGGAGGTGGGGGTAGGTGGGTGGAGGGTGCGTGTGTACATGCTTCTGCTGATTTTGTCAGTTATCCGGTTGTGTTTTATGGAGGGGGAGAGAAAAACACACTTTAAGTCAGTTCTAGGCCAGCCTGGTCTACATAGTAAGTTTCAGGACAGCCAAGGCTACACAGAGAAACCCTGTCTCAAAAAAAAAAAAAAAAAAAAAAAAAGTGTGCGTGTGTGTGTGTGTGTGTATTTATAAGAACTTGCTCATGTTAGAGGAGGGCATTGGATTCCCTGACGAAGGAGTTACAATCAGTTGTGAAACACCAAACACATGAGAACTGGGATCCAAACTCAGATCACCTGCAAGAACAGCAAACGCTTTTACTGCTGAGAATCTCCTCAGCTCTAGAAAACACTTTATTTTTTCCCACCCTAGCTTGGAGAGACCAGTAACCAGATACAGAGGTTCCATACAGCAGAGGCCACACACAGAAGGGCTTCCTTTCTCTTTCTGTTCTTCAAAGACATCCCTGGGTAGTAACGTGGTCCTCACTTGATTTAGTGGTTTTGTTATGCCAGGTTCACGGGACCCTCAGAGACCACCAGGAGGCGACTCGATGCAATTGCAAGAGAGCTTTATTACGAGAGCCATTGAACTCGGGACCCAAGTCTCACTGGCGTGGCAGTAGAGAAGTGGGACCCCGAGCTCTGAGTGAACAGGATTTTTAAAGGGAAAGTCTGTGAGCAGGGGGTTTCCCTGGCAGCAAGCAGGGGGGCACAAGCCTTGGTGTTACAGAATTGGGTGAAGTTTAGCAGGGCGGGGTGACCTTTTCTGAGGCACACAATCACAGAGGCTAAGGCATATAATCACAATGGCTATTTTTCTAAACCACATCTGAAACATTGGGGAGAATTTTCCTACCCGATTCTCAACCGATTCCCATTGATTATTGCCAGGGAGTTTGTCTCTATTTTCTATGAAGCATTTATTCTGTTATATTTCCTGGAGGCTGTTGCTAGGAGAGTTAACTTTGTTTTCTGCCAGGTGTACATTCTGTGATATTTCCTGGTACCTGAATTCAGCTCCCAGTCAAGATCTTTATTTCAAAATGGAGTTATATTCAGGCTATCTTAAGGTCTTCAGTTTAAAAAATAAAAAGGCCAAGCTGGGCGGTGGTGGTGCACGGCTTTAACCCCAGCACTCGGGAAGCAGAGGCAGGCAGATCTCTGAGAGTTCCAGGCCAGCCTGGTCTACAGAGTGAGTTCCGGGAGAGCCAAGGCTAAAAAGCCAGCAGCCTTGGCTGCACTGTGCATATCCTTTGGGCATGCTGAAGCAGCCCCACAGCTTTCATATTATGTGGAAGCCTAGTTTCTGCTGTGTGCATGAGTGTGCATGCATTCGTGTGTGTGTGTGTGTTTTAGATTTATTTATTTTACAGCATTTTACTTGCATGTCTATATGTGTATCATATGGGTTTCTGATGCCCACGGAGGTCAGAATGGCATTTATTTGAGGTCATGGATGGTCATGGACCATCCTATGGGCTGCAAATCAAACGCAAGAGTAACAAGTACTTTAAAAAAATAATAATTTATTTATTTTTATTTCATGTGCATTGGTATTTTGCCTTCATGTGTGAGGGTGTCAGATCTCCTGGAACTGGAGGCACAGACAGCCATGAGCTGCCATGTCGGTGCTGGAAATTGGACCCAGGTCCTCTGGAAGAGCAGCCACCTCCTCAAACCCACAATGAGTGCTCTTAATTACTTCTTAGCCCCAGCGGCTCATTTTCTTAAAAGTAGCCCGGATTCTCAGTGTGATGGTACACACCTTTTATCCCAGCACTTGGGAGGCAGAGGCAGGTCAAGTTGCCCAGACAGCTAGTAAAACACTGTTTCCAGGGGAGCCTGTGAGGGTGTTTTGGATAGAGATAAACCGTGGTGAACCCCAAGGCAAGGGGAGAGAACTGGAACGGCATGCTCGGCTGATGTTGGGGTTAGCCTTCAACAGGAAATTCTAGAGTGGATAAACAGTATTCAAACCACAAGCCAGGCTTATTTAGATGAACTTATTTTATATCCAAATCCCCACGAAGACCACCTAGGGACAGAGTTAGCCCAGATGATGGGGTGGAGTTACACTCTCCAACACTTTCTCTGAACCCGGAGCCTCACAAGAACTTAAACACTGAGCCACCTCCTTACACCCCTTTGCAGTATTTGGTGGAGAACCTCTGGGCTACCCAAGTTGGCCTTGAACTCACACTCTGGCCCAGGCTTTGACACTGTAATCCTCCTGCTTTGTTCCCAAGGTACTGGATGACAAACCTTTGCCACCAGGCCCAGCTGACGCTACATTATTATATTCAAAATAAGATACTGGTATGTGAAGACGGGAGAGGTGACACACGTCTGTGATCCCAGCACTCGGGGAGGCAGAGGCAGGTGGATCTCTGAGAGTTCGAGGCCAGCCTGGTCTCCAAAGTGAGTCTAGGACAGCCAAGGCTATACAGAGAAACCCTGTCACAAACAAACAAACAAACAAACAAACTTGTATGTGGAAGCCTGTGTAAGAAAGCTGGGAAGACACTATGACCTATGGCTAAGGCAGAATACAGAATGTGTTCTTCCTACAAGATGGCCTATTAGAAAGAATTGCATGAACTATGGTAAGCATGTATACTTGAAGCTGGGCAGTGGAGATGCATGCCTTTAATCCTAGCACTCCCATTTTTTTATTATTATTAAAACATAAGGTGACCTTTACAGTTAGCTTAAGCAAATATGAGTATATATCGAGGGGATACACACCTCGTGTTAGGTCTTAGCCTCTTGGTCATTGCTTTCAAGTACATTTGTCTTATTTTTGCTTCTTCAAGACAAGGTGTCTCTGTGTAGCCCTGGCTGTCCTGGAACTGTAGACCAGACTGGCTGTGAACTCACAGAAATCTGCCTGCCTCTGCCTACTGAGTGCTGGGATCAAAGGTGTGTGCCACCATGCCCAGGCTAAGATCCTTTCTTAAGAAGAGAAAAAGAAAAGGGGAAGAAAAGAGAGGAAGGAGGAAAAGAAACAGCAACTGGCCTCTCCTAGCACTAGAGGACAAAAGTCCAAGGTCAGGACACCTGTAGCCCCAGTGTCTGCTGGGAGCTGCTGGCTCCTGATTTCCAGAAGCTGCCTTCAGTTTCTTGCTGTGTCCTCAAGCTGCAGAGGGCCTGGTGGTTCTCTGGGACATGAGGGCTTAAAGTCCAGAGATAAGGGCTCTGCTCTCACAGCCTCAACACCATCTCCCAGAAGTGTCACTGCCCAACAGCCTCTGCTCTGATTAGGCCTTCAACACGTGAGTGAAAAATATAGAAATATTTCATCTGAGGCAACTCCTATACCAGCGAGGGTGGGCCATCCTGGTTGTTCTGGCAGCTGCAGTGAAGGTTGGCTATTCATGTGGGGACAGAAACCCTTTCCAGGACCCTTGTGGGTGCTCTGAAGGCCTTTCTATCATGGCTTGCCCACCCGATCCTTTATATCACATCTACAAAACCTTTTCACAGCAGCTCCTTGGTGTGTGTCCTAGTCACTGTTTTATTGCTGTGAGGAGACATCATGACCACAGCAATTTTTAGGAAAGAGAGCATTTAATTGGGGGCTTGCTCACAGTTTCAGAGGGTCAGTTTGTTATCATCGTGTCAGGGAGCACGGTAGCAAGCATGGCACTGAAGCAGCAGCTGAGGGCGACACCCTGATCCGTAAGCATAAAGAGCCAGAGACAGAGGCTTTTGAAACCTCAAAGCCCACCCCCAGGGACACACGTCCTCCAACGATGCCACACCTCCTAATCCTTCTAATCCCTTCCAACAGTTCCATTTCCTGGTGACTAAGCATTCAAATATATGAGCAGATGGGAACCATTCTCATTCGAACTACCATAGTGTGAGAGTGGACCCCTAGGGGACAGGGACGCAGCAGGTGACACATCGGAGCATTCTAGGCCCTTGAGGCAGCTCAGTGGCCTACGGCTCAGGGATCAGGACTTTCCAGTGTGAGGAGTAAGGATCCGGGCATCAGGTCCAGAAACTCAGTAAACACGGCTTCAAGAAAGACTGTCAACCGTGGCATTTTCCTCCCGGGGACAGAATTCGGTGTCGGCATTTGCTAATTTCTCTGAGACAGGGTCTTATAATGATGTGGGTGATAACGATGATGGTGAGGGCGATGACAGAGATTATGCTGGTAGTGGCAGGAGTGCTGGTGTTGGTGACAGTGGTGGGAGCGGCGGTGGTAATGGAGATGATGGTGAGGATAGTGGTGAGGGGCTGATGACGACAGGGGTGGATGATAAGGGGGATGTAATAAGGATGGTGGCGGAAGTGGCAACGGGGCACACATTTTGGGTGTACTCGGCGATTCTCAGAGCATCCCTGTTCAGAGAGTCGGCCTTCTTGGTTTCTCCGTGCCCTGGCAGAACCTCAAAGGGAGATGTAATCTACTTAAGGAGGGAAGAGCCGAGTTGCAGTAAACAGGGTAAACAGGCCATCTGCAGGCCTGGGGAGAGGGTGGAGAGCATGAAGCCAAATTGGCAGGCGGCAGGCGATGCAGGGCTGGCCTCTCACCACTTAGTTCTCTTAGAAAGATCCTGTGTCAGACCAGGAAAACCCAGCCATGCGTCATAATAAGCATCTCTCAGCCGGCCTTGGCCATTTGGAGAGCAGGAGAACAGTAAGGGAACCTGCCAGAACTGGAGCCAGATGCCTAGATAATTCAGTTAGGGCTGAAGCCGGGCAGGCATGGACAGCCTGACCCATTTCCATTAGGGAGTTCATAGGCTTCCAGGAAGAACCACAGCCTTCATGACTAATGGGGCACTGCTCAGGCTCCTGCTAACAGCATGCTATCCGGAACAAAAGGGAAGGATGATATTCTTCCCAGTTACCAGATTTAAACAAACAAACAAACAAACAAACAAACAAACAAACACTGAGAGACTGGATGGCCTATAGTCCCAGGGAGCATGAGCTGCTGAGACACTGAGTGTCTTAGTATCCCAAACCTTCTTCCTTGCCTCCTAGAGTAGGTGGACCCTGGCTAGCACCACCTTGAATGGTCCTAGCTGCCCCTGATGAATCCCTTCTCAGGAGCCCCTTTCAGTACCTGGAAGCTCCATGTCCAGAGAGACACTTTGATTCCTTTGTAGGGCTCTGAGGTGGTTTGAATAGGAATGGTTCCCTAGGCTCACGTGTTTGGAACAGTGCTAAAGTATTCCTAAGGACCTGGAGTAGGTGTGGCCTTGTTGGAGGAAGTGTGTCACTGGGGAGGGCTTTGAGGTCTCATATGCTCAAGCTAGGCCTAGCGGAACAGTCTCCTACTGCTGCCTGCAGATCAAGACGTAGAATTCTCAGCTCCTCTTCTAGCACCATCTCTGCCTGCATGCCGCCGTGTTTCCAGCCATGATGATAATGGACTCTCCCTCCGAGACTGTAAGCCAGCCCCAGCTAAATGCTTTCCTTTATAACCTTGGTCGTGGTGTCTCTTCACAGCAATCAAACCCTAACCAAGACAGCCTCCTTGGAAAACATCTGGCCATATCACTTCCTCAGGGCTCGCTTAAGGGTACTAGGGCACAGGCGTAGGCGTAGGGTGGGTCTAGCGAGGAGGACAGCAGCAGGGTGGGTGGAAGCAGTCCACCATCGCCTCTGCCCCTCCATCCCACTTCTCCAAGAGGATCAAGAGACATAGAGGGAGCTACTCTCTGCCCTGCCTAAAAGCTGAGGAGGACTCCCATCGTGTAAGTCCATGGTTCAGAAACAGACAAAGGCCTCTCAAAAGCCGGGCATGGTGGCCACACCTTTAATCCCAGCACTAGGGAGGCAGGGGCAGGTGGAGCTCTATGAGTTTGACGCCAGCCTGGTCTACATAGCAATTCCAGGCTAGCCTATGTTGGGCCTTGCTGGTAAGGTCGAAGTCTGGCGTTACTGTATAGCCCCCGAGCTTGGAGACAAAATGACGGACTCCCTTCCTCTGCTGGGTTCCCTCCTCCCTGTCTGATCTGAGGAAACCCCAGATCCACCAAGGAGTGTCCCATAGTCTTCAGGGAGAGCAGAGACCTGACCCTTCCCCGTTCAGTGTGAACCTGGGAACCCCCGGAAATAGTCTCCATGTTAACGAGACGTCTTGACGCGTTAGCTTTCAACCCTTTTTCCATACCTCAAGCCTTACCTGGGGTTCTTCCCTATTACCACGCCCCCCCAGGATAATTAAGTACTTCATTCCCCTTCTTAGAGTAGGACTGTGCTGCTGCCTGTAACTGAAGTATCCCTAGCACTCCTAGCCCCCATCCAATCAAATAATCCATCCCGAAGCCCCTCCCACTGCCCAAGGTTTATATGTCCTTGCTTCACAAAATAAAAGCTTTCCCTCTCACTCCACTCCTCCACCGTGACCGTGAATCTTCACATTCACCTGCCTAGCCAGGCTTGCTCAGGGCACAAGCTCCTGCCTTGCTGCCGTCGGCCTCAAACGCCACCGCCTGCCCTCACACACGGCCACCAGATTTGCCCAAACCAAGCCAAACTCCCTGGAGCTGCCTGGCCTGGGGTGGGCAGCTTTAGCAAAAAGAGCTGTCACCTTCTGCTGCTTGTGCAGCTGTTTTGAAAGAGCTATAGTTCTTACTGTGGAGAAAATCCTTTTCTCCTGCAACCCGGGCTCAACCAGAGATCTTGTGACATGGAAGTCTCGTTCTGCGTCTGGGCCTTCCGGAAGACACAGAACGACAAGTTTAATATCTTTAATATCGTGAGGCCCTGTATCAAACAAACCTGTCAAAGTCCAGGTGCAGGTCTGTAAACTCAGTGCTCAGGAAGATCAGAACTGAAGGTCATTCTTGGCTAAATAGCAAGTTTGAGGTCAGCCTGAGCTGCATGAAACCATCTCAAAAACGCAAAAACAAAACATTCCTCTCTGTACTGATGTCATGCTTCCTGCTTGATGCTGTCCTGGTAAAAGCCTCTTTTTTCTTTGGTTGGTTTTGTGTTTTGAGAAAGAGTCTCACTATGGAGCCTTGGCTGGCCTCAAACTCATAGAGGTCTGCCTGCCTCTGCTTCTTAGTGCTAGGGCTAAGTGATGAGAAGTGATGGCCCTGGGGCAGTCAGCCACGCCCTTCCTACATGCTGGCCCGGTCTCTCAGCTCAGTTAGGAGGACCAGAGCCACCAGGGTGGGAGGCATGGTTGGGGCAGACCCACATTGTTGGCTTTTCTCCCTGTGTTTTGGGGTCTTGGGCTGAGGAGGCTCTAATCCACGGCAGAGCCAGTCTAGAAGTTTCCAGTTGTTGGGCCTTGAGGCCTACAGGGTCTGCTTGGTCTGGGTCCAACTACTCCAGCTTGAGATAAGGAAGTACCCTGACCCTTGGCATATTCCGAAGAGCCCCAGGGTCAGGTACCTCACACCAAAGCCTTGTCCTGGACCCTGCAGTCCCGCACAGCCCCACAGTCTCCATGGTGCGCACCCAGGGTCCCTATTCTGCAAGTGGTGGGGTAGATCCCATCCCACCCTGTGAGGCATGTGGGGGTGGCTAGGGGGATTGCAAAACCACCTAGTCATCTCTGATACACTCAGACCTTCCTGGTCTCACAGCCCAGATGGCCACCCCATCCCCACCTCTGGAACCCAGGGGAAGGTGGAAAGAGAACGACACCACAAAGATGTTCTCAGACCTCCTCCCGCATGCCCGAGCAACATGCGCCACCTGCCCCACAGTAATGATAAGTAAAAAGTTTTTAGAAGAAAAGAACCCAAATAATAAAGGAAGACTGACTACACCAGATAGACAGATAGACAGACAGACAGACAGACAGACACACACACACACGCACACACACACACACACACACACACACAGCTAGCTACAGGTAATACAAACAGACCCTGGCTCTCCAAAGGAGGGCGAGGAAGATGCCTCATGAATATGTAAATGACCTCTACAGGCTCAGGTCCAGCTATCCAGCGTGCTCCTGTTCTTCAGGAATAAACCATCTCTGCCTCGATCATGCGGTCCCAGTCCAAATCTTTGCTAGGAGACTCAAGAACGTGGACTCTGAGTGGGTTTTCTCTGGGCTCGGGTCCATTCCTATGGTGTCAGCCAGACAAGACTCACCGGGCCCCACTGATGCAGCTGAAGAGACGCTCTGAGCTGCCTCTGGAGCACTGCCTAGACCGGAGTGTCACTGTCACTGTGTGGAGGCCACCTCCGCAAGGGACATCGGTGTGGCAAGGGCGAGTAACACCTGGGGAACCCTTCTGGTGCCGGTGTGTGAAACAAGATCTAGAGCTGGATACGGTGGCACGTGCCTTCAATCCCAGCACTGGAGAAAACAAAGCTGTCTTTACTATGCTGTTCTGCAGAAAGGAATGACACCCAAAACAGCGGTTATGCTGATTTGGTGCCTGACCCTAAGCTGATGGTGGTGGTGGTGGCCGAGGTGCATGCCTATAATCCCAGAGACAGGCAGATCTCTGTGAGTTCAAGCTCAACCTACTGTACAGAGCAAGTTCTCAAACAGCCAGGGATACACAGAGAAACCCTGTCTTGAAAATCAAAATAATAATAAAATACTTAAATTATTATTATTATTATTATTATTATTATTATTATTATTATTATTATTATTATTATTATTACCTAATAATCCATAGGGATTGGGGATTTGTTTCAAAGACCTGTATCCATAGAGGGGAAATGGAATTAGCTCCAAGCCCAGCCTTTTGCCTGTGTTGGGGCAGCTGCAGGGCGTGGCCCTGAAGATTCAGATTTCAATTGGGGAACCTTCCCTTAGGCCTTCAAATCCCTCCCTTCCTGCCCTGCTGCCTGGTCGGGTGGGACAGATGGTGAGGGATGCTGCCTTGATCTCCGTCCTCCCTTTGGTAGGCCCAGTCTCCAGGCCTGGGTGCTGCTTCCAGCAGAAACGGAGATGTGTCACCTCTTCCCTGATGTCTGTAGTACGTACCTCATCGTGTCATGCCTGACATGCAGGCGGACTCCCTGGTATAACAAAACAACAACAAAAATATGGTCAGGTACCTGTCCTCTGGCTGAGGCTGGCACCTGTTTGTCTTAAAACTGTGGGGCTGGAGAGTTGTAGGCAGTCTGCTATGTGATCTGGAGCCTTAATCAGAGAGGGGGAAGTCTCAGAATTCAGCTTCAGAATATTCCTTGTATCCTAAACCACAGGCTGGGCGGGGAGTGGGGAGATCTTCAAAGAGGGCTGGACTAGGTTGTGAATCCTAAGATCCTGCCCTATGGGAGAGAGAGGGTAGGGATGTCTCAGCACCAGGGATCTATTCATTTATTTTGAGGGTTTTTGAGACAGGGTTTCTCTGTGTAGCCCTGGCTGTCCTAGAACTCACTGTGTAGACCAGGCTGGCACTAAACTCAAAGAGATCCACCTGCCTCTGCCTCCCAAGTGCTAGGATTAAAGGTGTGTGCCACCATGCCCTGCACTTAATTTAGCTTTCTAGAGTTATTTTGCGTTATGAGTATTTTGCCTGTGTGCACTGTGTGTGTGTACCCGTGGAAGCTGGAAGAGTCCATTAGATTCCCAGGAACAGATGGTTGTGAGCCACTACATGGGTGCTGGGAATTGAACTCGGGCCCTCTGGAAGAACAGTCAGTGCTCTTAACCTCTTCTTACCTGCTGAGCCATCTCTTCATCCCTTTAATTTCATTTTTAATTGTGTGTTGTGTGTGTGCGTGCTGATGAACAGACCTACCTCCATCTTGGCCTTGAAATCCATCTTTTTTTGTATATATATATATATATTTCATTTTTTTTACTTTGTGTGCACTGGTGTTTTGCTGGCATGTGTGAGGATTTCAGGGGCTCAAGAACTGGAGTTACAGACAGGTGTAAGCTGCCGTCTGGGTGCCGGGAATTGAACCTGGGTTCTCTGAAAGAGTGTCAGTCAACTGCTGGGCCATCTCTCCAGCCCTTGAAAGCCATCTTATAGTAAAGACTGAGTAGGTTCATCCTAGTTACGGCGAAACTTGTGTTTCTCAAGGATTGGGCTATGTCCTACATGTAACCTTAACTACAAATAGTTCTGCAAGAAATGGCAATCAGGCCTTTGTTTCAAAAAGTTTTTTATAACCATCGGCCTTTGCTTTAAAAGATTATACGACCACCTTTGACTACCTTGTTAGTGACTATAACTAGTCTGTCATGCCCACCTTGCAACCATGTCTTTGTGTCAGGAGATCGTTTGGACTAACTTGTTTGTCCTGCTCCTATGACTCTGACAGAGTCCCATACCCTGAGCTATGAAAGCCTTGTCTTCCTCACATCCAATGCTGAGACCTCCTGAAGCCTGCCTTTGGGATAGTCAGCCCACGTACACGAATAAACAAGCTTGCTCTAATTAACTGCTTGCTTTGATTAGTTTGGCCATGACGGTTTGGGTCAGCGGTCTTTCTCCTCTTGTCACCTCGATTAACACCCGGCCTCCTGAGCTGTCATCAGGCCCCATACCAGTCATATCCAGCCATTTCCAACGGAAGCTCAGGTGAAGTTAGACAAGTTTTATTTCTTTTAGAAACCAGACAGAAGTGGAATACAGGTAAGAAACTACCTGCAGGCTGTTTTTGAAAACTCACTCACTCACTCATTCATGATTTTCTTTTCTTTTTTTTTTTTTTCCTCGAGAAAGGGACTCGTTGTGATTCTGTGGCTCTGGCTGGCCTGGGTCTTACCCTTTTCTGTTGAGAGACAGTCACATTTGTTTTAAATAATGAAAATTCTTTTCAGGTTCAGCAGAGAAACACAGAGACCAGATTTCAGGTGAAATCCCCAGACCACCCTCAACAGCCATGCACAGATTGAAGGAATTTCCCTTCCTTTTACAGACTTTAGAGCAGAGAGATCTCTGACCGGAGATAAGGCTTTACAGTACTTGAGGAACTGAAGGCTTCTGGTAGCTGCTTCCTAGTTTTCAAAGGTGTAAGGTAGGATGTTTTAAGTAAGGTTGATTTGGACCAGGTAGCAGGAAGCAGATCCGGTTTTCCTGACCTACCTGTGATAATAATGGTCACAAGCAGCAATGAAGGGGGGACAGGGTAGGGGGCGGGGATCGGCCAGGGAGTGGGGCTAACCCCAAGGCCAGCTCTGAGATCTCACTGCTCTATAGTCCAGGTTGGCTTCTTACTAAAGGTAATCCTCCTGTCTTAGACTCCTGAGTGCTGGGATTACAAGCATGAGAAACACACTTTATTTCCCGCACTCCAGTGGGATTAGGTTTTCTCCTTCCCCAAGTCTTCCACCCTTGAATTCTTCTTTCTTTTTAAAAAATAATTTTGATTACTTAAGGTTTTTGTTTGTGTGGGGGGGGACAAAGTCTCCCGATATAGTTATGGCTGTCTCGAAACCTGCTTTATAGACCAGGCTGGTCTCCAGCACACAGAGCTCCACCCACCTCATGCTCCAGGATGCCTGTATGATGTAAATGTTCACTTCTTATTTACACGTGCACGCCCACACGAGTGTGCTAATGGAGGTCTTGTAATAACCAACATGTTAGGATTAGTAGTGTGCTCTGCCATGTGGGACTGAACTCAGGTTCAAGCAAACCCTTTGTACCACTAAACCTAGGACTCACGCTTGCCCAGCAAGCACTCTGCTGTTGAGACCTGTCCCTATTTCGGGAGAAAACATTTTTGAAGTGTTTCCTTGTCTGCCCCTCCCCGAAACCTCCCCCTCCCCCTCTCTCCCTCACAAGGAGGACTTCCTCCTTGGTGAGAGCTATTTGGCCCTTGTAGGTCAGGCCCCTGAGACTATGGTCCCCAAAGGGCTGGAGTGCAGGGGCTGGAACCCAGGGCCTCACTTTTGCTAGTGCCAGAAGAACTCTAGTTGCCAGAAAGTTCTGCCCCCGCCCCCCGTCCAAGCTCCGCCCCCAGGCCCCTGTGAGTACCGATGGATCTCTAGACAGGTTTTCACAAGCAAGGTTTCAAGCGCCTCTGCAGACTCATTCTCTTCTGGCGCCTCTCAGTTCCCAGTGTCCCTCAGAAAGTCCGTTCTAGTCCTCTTGTTCACTCTGGTGCTCTGGAGAGAGCACCAGCCCTCAGCCCTGCGTGCTTCCAAGGATTGCTGTGATGGTTTCTCCTCCACGCTGGCCCAGGGCTCCCAAAACCTGTTCTCTTCAGGGACTCTGGTAAACTTTAACTATTCACCCTGCGGGTGTTAGGTTACAGACCTTGAGGCTGCCTGTGCACCCCTTCACGCCCCTCCCCGCTCTTCCCAGCAGCTCTCCGGGAGCAGAGAAAGCTGATAGACTGATAAGCCAGTCTATTCTTGCTTTGCAGTGTACTTCCTGGCTTTCACCTCAGGCCTGAAGAGATTCGGAATTATAACTCCATTAGCTGGGTTCTCCCTGCCTAGTGACTCCTGGCATTATAACAGGCGTGGCCAGGATGAAGCCTTCCAAAAGGGACACGTTGGTAATTAGACTATTTGAAACGATGAACCCCAAGAAATTAATTTCCTCCCCACCCACCTGTGCTAGGTGAGGAGACAGTCTTGAGCCAGCATCAGTCAGAGGGAAACTTTTCTCCCAGAGAGAGCCAAGGCTTGTTAGCCCACTTTACGGAACAGCCAGGATGCTCAGGAGAGGCAGGACCACACCTTGACTGACAACTGTGGAGGTAGGCATGACTCTGGCTCTTACTGAAACCTCAACTTCACATCGGGACCCTGAAGATGGATTTGGGGAGGGGAGAACTGCACCTCTTTAGTCCTCTTCCCAAAACCTAACAAATCTCCTTTTTTTTTTTTTTTCCTTTTCACTATTAATTTGGCTGTTTTAAGATTTTTCTTGGTGTTGGAGAGATGAAGCAGCAGTAGTCAAAAGCACACAATGTTCTTCCAGAGGACCTGAATCCGATTCCACGTCAGATTGAAATCCTGAACCACTCACTTGGGGTGGCTCACAAACTCTAGAGAATCCAACACCTCTGGCCGTCTTGAACTCTTGCACTCATATGTACTTATCCACACACAGATACACAGGCACACACTTTATAATAAAAATTAATAAAGCTGTAATTTTAAATTAATTAAAAATCTTTACATACATGTGTGTCTGTGCATATCGCTGCATGTGCCCATGTCAGCCAGTAGAGGGCATAGTATCTCCCAGAGCTGGAGTTCTAGGCAGGGGTGAATTGCTATTGTGGGTGCTAGGAACAGAGAACTAAACTCTGGGAGCAGTATTCACTCGTAACTGCTTAGTTATTTCTCTAGAATACAAAGTTCCTATGTGCAGGATGCATCTGACATGTAAAGGAGCCGTGACACACAGATTGAGAGCCACTGCTCCAGACCTAATTTGGCTGCTTTATTTGGCTTCTGGAGGATGGGCAGTTGAACCTGGCTCGTTGGTCTGTAGGCTGTGACCCCAAGTCCTGTAACAGTATGTAGGCTACGTCAGACCTCCTCCCCATCCAATTCGAAAGAACAAGAAACTCCCTTTGGGGACTGAAAAGGTGGCTTCATGGTTCAGTCACTTGCTGTTCTTACAGAAGACCTGGGTTCAATTTCCAGCACCCACATGAAGGCTTACAATCATTTATAACTCTAGTTCTGGGAGATCTCATGCCCACTTCTGGCCTCTGGAAACCAGGCATCATGCACACAGTACACAGACATGCATGAAGGCAAAACACACACACACACACACACACGAAATAGATTTCAAAAAGGTGGCAGAGGCAGGTGCATTCTGAGTTTGAGGCCAACCCAGTCTACAGAAAGAGTTCCAGGACAGCCAGAGAAACCCTGTCTCAAAAACAAAACAAAACAAAACAAAAAAAAAAAAAAAAAAAAGGAGCTAGAGAGATGGCTCAGAGATTAAGAGTACTGGCTGTTCTTCCAAAAGGCCTGAGTTCAATTCCCTGCAACCACATGGTGGCTCATGACCATCTATCATGAGATCTGGCGCCCTCTGCTGGTGCTCAGGCACACATGCAGGTAGAATACTGTGTGAATAAATAAATAAATTTTTAAAAGGAAAAAGTGGACTTGTAGACCCTATCCTTTTAAGGCCCTATAATGGCCACCTGTGGCCATCACACTGCAACTCTGATAATATAATTTATCTGAAGGGCAGCATGTCTCAGCACCTGTCTACATCAAACCAACAGCTTCCTTAAGATTAAAAAAAAAAAAAATTATGTATACATGTGTGTACAGGTGTGGGTGCCGGTGCCCTCAGCATCCAGAAGACGACATCAGATTTTCTGGAGCTAGAGTTACAGGCAGCTGTGAACCTCCTGATGTGGGTTCCGGAAATCAAACTTGGCTCCTCATGAAGAACAGCAAACACTCTTAACTGCTGACGAGTCTTCGACACCCCACCCGTGCCCCCTCACCGGGTAGCCCTGGCTTGGACCAGGCTGGCCTCCGACTCATACAGATCTGCCTGCCTCTGCCTCCTGAGTGCTGGGATTAAAAAGACAGGGCGCTGTCACGAGCGCTTAATTATGCCGGAGGACTTTAACCGAGACGCCACAAAGGGCGGCGAGGTATTGATAAAAGCCAACGCCAGAATGATTTTTGAATGCTGTTTTAATCACACAAATCACACAGATATCTAAGAGTTGCCTAGCACATTATACATCTTATGGGGAATACAACCTGGCCACAGGTACGGGCTCGGACACTTTGTATCCGGTGTCAGGTGTCTTCTAGGCCCTGGAACTTCACAATTCCAGCCAGACCTCGGACTCGTCTTCTGATGACTTGACAAGCCTCGGAGCTTCTCTGCTCCAGCCAGGCGTCAGATGTGAAGGAAGCTGTGGTTGCTCGGGAGCCACCTTCCATGGCCAGTCTGATAAGGTGGTCCTCTCAGAACTGGTTTGTTAAGGTGGTCTGGGCTTTTCCAACAACCGTTTGGGAATTGGCTGGTTAGTGGCAGTCTCTCAGTGTACTCACCAAAGAGTCTGGCCTGCCGCCCCTGAGTGGGCTCTGGCTCCAGTTTTTATACATTTTTCAGGGCATAGCTTTAATTCAGCATTCTTTCACACGCACACACACACACACACACACACACACGCCTTAAGAGCGTTCTTAGTTACTATTACTACGGATATCTTATCTATCCTTGCTTGACAGCTCTGCTGTCTTACAAGCTCTCAGTGTCTTAGGGGCGTTGCCCAGTCACTGTCACCAAAAATGTCTCTTAACTTTTGCTCCTGACGGCTCTGCTGTCTCACAGGCTCATTACAGGGTGCCCATGTTAATTTTTGAGACAGAGTCAGTGAACGGAGAGAGTTCACCAAGTGTGGTAGATGACTGGCCGGCAGGCTCCAAGGTTCTACCTCCCAAGTGGTGACATTGTAGATGCGCCCGCTGGAACTCTGGGACTGGCTCTCTCTCTCTCTCTCTCTCTCTCTCTCTCTCTTTTTCTTTTAAAATATGGATCAAAGGACTCAAACGCAATCTCACGCTTGTCTGATAAACAGACCCTGTGGGAGGGTCTGTTTGTGTGTGTGGTGGGTCTCACTGTGTTGCTCTGGTTGTCGTTGAACTCACTGTGTAGACCAGGCTGGCCTCAAACTTCCAGATCAGCCTGTGTCTGTCTCCCAAGTGCGGGGTTTAAAAAGGCTTGTGCTACCACCGCCGGGGGCTCCTCGTTTGAGTTTTAGGATGGGAGAAGCCAAGTCACCCCAGCCTTTGGGAGGCGTGGGCAGGAGGATTGCCGCTGTGGTTTACAAGAAGGCGTGGGCAGAGGTAGATTTGACAAATCCGAAAAAAAAAATCGACCCTGGGAGTGATGAGCACGAATGGGCTTGGCCGGGGGAAGAGGCAGGAGGGGCAGGATCTCACAAGGGCTGTCGCCTGGTGTCCTGGAAAGGGTGAAGGAGCTCAGCCAATAGCTGAGTCCTGTCAGAAGTGGGCGTTTCCCCTTTCTCAGCGGTCTGGATAGCAGCTGGTATGGTGAGAGAGGCCATGTGGGGCGGGCAGCAAGGGCGCCTAGGCAGCAAGCCTGAGGGGAGAGCTGGCCGGGAAACAGTGCCACTAGGGAACAGGCTGCTGTGGGCCCGGCCCTTCCCTGGGTCTCGTCAGGCCAGGCAGGGAGTGGAGAGGACTTGCAACAGAGTCTGGGCGGTGGCGTCAGTCTGACCTAAGACGACGTAGCCCCTTCTCAACTGCAGAACGTTCAAGTAAACAACCAAATCGCTTTGAGGCTGGGTTGTTTTTATTTTGTTTTCTTTTTCATCCGTTAAGAGGAGAAAACGGAGCCTTGGGAGGCTGAGGCAGGAGGATTGCTGGGAATTCCGGGGTGGGGGGGGCAAAGTGGGCTGGAGGGAAAACCGTAGGCTTGAGGAGAGTGTTGCCAACCGCGTAACGGGGGGGGGGTGGGGGGGGTCAGCTCACACCTGTTGGCTTCCCGCTAGCGATGGCTCAGGTGGCGCTCCCCTAAACTGTGAGCCCTAGCTATGGGCGAAAGGGGAGGGACTCCTCCCCGCCCCCGGAGTCCGCGATGGACCCGCGGGGCAGGGCGGGCCGACCCCGCCCAGGGCTGGAGGGGCGGCGCTCCTGTCCGCTGGGCCCACGCCACCGCCCGCCCTCCAGGGGCGCAGTAGCCGGCCGCCGCCGAGGGAGCCGGAGGTACTTGGGGAGTGGGCAGCGGGCGGGGAGGGAGGTTGTTGGGGTCCGGGGCACCCCTGTTCTAGGCCGGCGGGGAGGTGGGCTGCGAGATGCCAGGGGTCCGGGTCTCCGCCTGGCCACCTGTTCCACGGGCGACAACGGTGCGCGCACCGGTTCCGCGCTGTGGTCCCTCGGCCGTCGCCTGCACGCGAGCTGCGCCCCGAAGTTGAGCGCTACTCTGGGCCCGCAAAGGTTCCGCAGTTCCCTCCCGCAGCCTTGCGGCCCTCGGAGGGTGAGGCCCAAGGGGGAGAGGGACCACTGGGGATCCGAAGACCGGATCCCAGAGCCCTGCTCCGCGACCTTGGGCGCGCAGGGTACCTGGAAGGTCGCTCCGGGGCGCGTCCGGGAGAGGACCGGACTTGCCGCGCCTCGCAGGGAGGGCTTCGGGCCGGGAGTCGGCGCTGGGCTTTCCGGATGCTCCGGCTTGCGACCCGCGGCTCGCGGAAGGGTCTTCGGGTGGAAGGGGGTAGCCTGGCAAAAGCTGGGGAGCAAGGAGGGACAGCGCGGAGCCGCGGCCCACCAGCGCTCGGTCCTGGGGTCAGGACTCTCCCGCTTCTGCCCTTCTTCAGATGGAGGTGGAATCGGAAGCCCTGATGGGCTTGGAAGAGGCTTCGCCTGGGGGGTTTATCCTGTACCCCTCTCTCTGCTGCTGGAGCGAGCCCCCTCGTCTCAGTTTCCTCGCCTGTCACCTGGAGCTAGATGCTCACATCTCCTTGGCAGATTCCACTGAGCCTCTCGCCCGCGGGAGATTAAAAGTCTCCTCATCCACAGCAATCCAGCTGCCGTAGCCCCACCCGGCTCCGAGGTCCTCTCTCCCCCTAGCCTCTGACTTCCCGCGGGTCCCCAAACTCGCTTGTCAGGCGCGTTCTCGGCAGAAATTTCACGTAGGAAAGTCCTCAACCTAAAGACCAAAGCGCACAGGAACTGGGAGGAAGAGGAGAGCCTCCTGTTTTGTTTTCTGTTGTTTGTTTCTTCTACGTTTCTTCAACGCCTCGGGGGCTTTTGTCCCTGCTGAGACAGCTTAGTAGGAGGCGACCTATTTGGAAATCGTGTAAGGAGTTTTGCTTTGTTTCCTTGCACCAGTTACGGCTCTGCAGCTGTCTGTCGAGGTTGACAGGATTAGTCCCAGAGAAAGGGTGATGGATGTCCCAGGGTGTCAGCAGGGTTGGTTGACTCTCCAGAGGCGACTATGACCTACCACATCACCCCCAGAACAGCCTGGTGATTGGGGTGTTGGGGTCCAGACCTTCCGTGATCCGAAATTAACACCTTTATTTCCTTCTCAACTGTGCTGGGTTTTGTTTCACACTTGGTTCTTTCAGACACTTGTTACTTTTTCTTTTGTTTTGAGACACCGCCTCACTGTGTAGCCCATGTTATAAGAATGATTAATGCCACCACATCTTTCTTTATCTGCTATAAAGGAGATTTATTTGGGGGGAGGGGGAGGGGAGAGGATGATTGAACACGTAGACAGGCAGGCAAGACAGAAGGTGGGGGCAGAGCCATGAGGGCAGAGAAGGACAGAAAGACTGAGACAGAGAGAGCTGGGCCGGCTGGCAGGCGGGCCCTTCACATCCTGCACACCTGGTGGCAGATGATGACATAAGACCTTGTCAGGACCTTGAAGGCCCTTGGGGGCAGGCCAGTTGAATTGCTTGCACACCAGCATTCCTCCCTCTGCGCTTAAATTAAAAATGTAGACCAGGCTGGCCTTGGAACTCACAGAGATAGGCCTGTCTCTGCCTCCGGAGTGCTGGAACTAGAGGCCTGTGCCTGCACATCTACCTAGATTCTAATACCTAGATACAAATGTATGCATTTTATAAATGCATTTATTTGTTTAGCCGGTCAGTGTGAAAGACCATCTCAACTGCTGGCTGTGCAGAAGCCCTGGGCCTTGGTACCCTTTCTCTGACGGTGGGTATGTATCTCTGTTTTCCCTAGAAACAGTGAGTCAGACAGTGAGCAGCTAAGAGTTTGTGTGCTGTTTATCAGCGGATGTGAGCTCTTTGGTAGTTTGGTTTTCTACTGCTGGCACTTGTATATGTTTGAAGAGTTGGGGTTTCCTTTGTTGTTCCGTTTGGTTTGGGATTTATTTATCTTGTTGCGTCTGAGCGTTTACATTTGTTTCACTGTATATGAGCGTTTTTGCCTGTTTGTATGTGCACTGCACCCATGCCTGTGTCCGCTGAGGTAAAAAAAAAAAAAAAAGAAAAGAAAAAAGGGTGTCTGATACGCTGGAAACTGGAATTGAGTCACCGAATGGTGACTGGGAGTCAAACCTGAATCCTCTGAAACAGCAAGTGTTCTTAACTGCTGAGCCACTCCCAGCCCCAGGGAGCTCAGGCATTTCTCCATTTGTTTAATTATTTGGTTTGTTTTAAGACAGTCTCATGTAGCACGTACTGGTTTGTAACATGCAGTTTAGCTTTAAGGCTACCCTTAAACTTACAATCCTCCTGCCTCCCGAAGGCTGGGACTATAGACCACAGAGCCAGGTTTATGGGGTGCTGGGGATGAAACCCAGGGCTTCCTGTATATTAGCAGTCTAGCAGCTAGGCTCCACTCCCCAAGTCCGGAGCAGGTTTTTTACATTTTAATTTTGCTTTATCTCCGTGTGTGTGTGTGTGTGTGTTTTCGTGTTCGTTCGTTCGTTCGTTCGTGTGTTCATGTGTGTTCCTGGAGAGGCTTGGCTACATTTAGAAGCCGATTAGAAAGAGCCAGAAAAGGGCTCTGTGGGAGGCCCAGGGTGAAGGGAGGGGACTGGCTGGTCTATAGACTGGGGTCCCCAGGGAACCCAGAAAATGAAGGGAGGAATGCATTGTACTCTGGAGGGAGGTGAGGGCAAGGGCTGAGAGAGGCCTCTTTGGACTGGCTTTGAGCACCTTTGGGGGAGTTGGGACTCCTAGGAAGGGACTCCTGGGAAGGGGGGTCAAGCCTTCTGCACCCCACCTGAAGGATCCTCTGAACTCCCTTAGCGCCTTCTGCTAGGGTTGGACCTTTTGGGTCCCTGACCTCTGGAGCCCTCTCTCACGTGAGAGAGCAGGTGTTGCCGTCCTCATGTGAGTGAGCGTCCATTTTCCTCTCCCTGGGGACGGTCTGGGTAGAGCCTCACCTGCGGGGCTAGGAAAGCGACCTTTCCCTCCATCCCAGGGTCTGCACGCCCTCCAGCCGGCCCCTCTCTCCCCTGGGTCCAGGGTCAACCACGAGCTCACTCCCTCTGACAGCGAGGCCTCTGAGGCCACGTCTGCTGGTGTGAACTGGCAAATGGGGAGCTTGGGGAACAAAGAGCCCTAAGCAAGCCTGAGATGGGAAACCGATAAAAGGGCGGAAGTCATTGTTCTAAACCAGGTGTGGAAGCTCACGACTACGGGTCGGCAGAAGAAAGGGGATGGTGGGGGTGGGGGCTTGAGACGGAAGGGGGGGAGGGGAGGGCGGGCCGCTCAGGAACACCTATCCAGTAATATTCCTTCTCTCCTTCCGGAAAGTCTGGGGGGGGGCAAGCCCACAAGGAGTCACACTTATGTTTCCCTCAGCTTTTGGGACAGAACTTGAAACTCAGGGTCAGGCCTTTCTTCATCACAGTGACCCTGAGCCCCTTACTCCAGCACAGGGAGGTTGACCCCTTTCAACGGGTAAACGATGGTTGAACCCCACCCAGCATTTCCATTTCTCAGCTGCGCCTTGGTTTCAACTCACAGAAGATTACAAATTGAAGGCGTGTGGTGGTGGTCATCCCATGCCTGGGATCCCAGCACTTTGGGAGGCAGAAGCAGGCCGATCTCTGTGAGTTCGAGGCCAGCCTGGTCTACAGAGCAAGTTCTAGGATAGCCAGGGATACACAGAGAAACTATGTCTCAAAAACAAACAAACAAACAAAGATTGCACATTGAATGGAGGGGCAGTATGGGGATTGGTTCAAAGGGCAGTTTTGATAGGAATATTCATCAAACTCCCCCTCTGTGCCGGACCCTAGTTATTCTGAGATGTGTGTTGGTTTCTGCTGTGGTCAGGACACCGGCTGTAGATGTCACAGCCAAGTTGTAGCTGAGTCAGGTGTCACCAACCTGCTGCTACTCCCCACCGACCTTTGCCCCTCTCCTCCCTAGCCTCTGGTGGCTACTTTCCTGCCCACTTCTGAGACTGATGTATTTAACCTCCTGGGGAAAATGACTTCTCACCAGAGAAGAGCGCCTCACAGACGGAAGACCACAAAACAAGAAGACACCAGCTCCAGGGAATACAACTGGCTGTCCTGCAGGGACCATGAGGGTGTGGGCTGGCAGCCGTGCCCTGTGGCGGGAGCAGGCAGGCCGGAGAACAGGCTGTAAAGCCATCATTTACCCGCCTTTGACGCAGGAGTCTCCTTTCTAAGAACTAGCCCTATAGGAGTACTTAAAGATTTTTCTAAAAGATGTTAGGTATAAGGATCTTGGTGAGATCCATTTGCCATGGTGTTTCTGAAAGTCCAAAGGTGGAAACCACTTCTGGCCATCAAAATGGAAGCAGTGATGGCCTGGAGATGGGAGCTGGATATGTCAATGCCAGGGCTTCACACAGAATCAGCCTCGGTTACCCATGGGGCATTGCTCTAGAATCCCAGAACACTAAAGTAGCTTTTATGAAACTGCAGTGTTTGCGTGTAGTGTAGCTAGCCTGCAAACATCTTTCAGATTATTTTGAAATGAAGTCATTTCTTTGATGCTGATTTAAACCCAAGGTTTGGTGCATTGTCAGGTCCAAACCCAGGAGAGAGGTCACCCCGTACCTGTGGTCCGTCCTATATAAACCTATATTATCTCATTCCTATATAAACCTGCCATTTCAGCCATGAATTCTCTTGGTCCTTGGCTTCTCATTGGGTCTGCTTGCCCTCCTCCTCTTCCTTTGTCATCTCATGGCCCCAGTCAGTGGGATTCCTCCGGATGCCTCTGACGGTATCCTCCCTCATATCTATAAGAGGAACCTTCTCCTCAACTCTACCTAGGAGGTATAGTGTCCTTCTTTTCATTCATGAATGCTACGAATGTGCTCTGCCATTGAGCTAACCTTCCCTTCCTTGCATTTACACTTAAAATATTATTGTTGGGTGTGTGTGGAAATCAGAGGAGGATGCTATGGAGTTGGTCTTTCCACTATAGGTTTCAAGTCTTTCACAGCTTTTACACCCGTGAGTCATCTCCCTGCCCTGTTGCTTAGTTTTATCAATCATATTTTAATTGTGAATGAGCTAGGCAAGCAAGCTCTCAACCCTTAGGCATATTTTAATTTGTATGTGTGGGTGGGGAGAACGAAACCGATTTGCTATGTGGCAAAGTCTGACCTCAAACTTGAGTCAGTCCTCCTCTCAGCCTCCTGAGTGCTGAGTGTTACCGTGTCCAGCTTAACATATCTATGTATGATTTAAAAAAAAATTGTAGCCAAGGCAGCGGTGACACAAGTCTTCAATCTGAGCGCTTGAGAGGCAGAAACAGACAGATCTCTGTGAGTCAAGGCCAGCCTGGTCCACAGAGTGAGTTCCAGGACAGAAAGGGCTACACAGAGAAACTGTCTCAACAAGACAAAAGGGAGCCAACTGCAACTCCAGTACAGGACAGGAGTGACTCTGGGTGGGACGAGGAAAGTGTCCTTGGGAAGGTCCAAAATATGTGTTCTGATTTGCATCCTCAGGTGGCGGCGAGGTGGGGTATGGTCCAGTTGTAACTTCTTGCTCCCTAAAACCCAACACTGGGGAGGCGGAGTTAGACCTCTCTGAGTTCCAGGCTAGCCAAAGCTACGTAGTACCACCTTGTCTCAGAAACAATTTTGAGCATGCAACATTTCTGTCTTTGGATGGGCTTGGGGGTCTGTAAGCAGCGTTCCCCCAAGTTAGTTACTGCAGCCAATTCCAAAGGAGAGATCATTTATTCATTTATTCAGAAAATAATACCTGCTCTGGGGTTTTACTAATCTTGCAAACAAACCTGCGACCTATGACCTTGCACAAACGTCACCTTTCCGTAGGACAAACCCACAGAGTAGCTTAGCTGCCGCAGGGGAAATGCTTAAGGATTTGTGGGTGACCACACTGTGGTCAAGCTCCAGTCTGTTCCTCAGGAGATGAGCCCCCCCCCCCTTGTTTTGTTTTCTTGAGACAAACACTGGCCTGGAGGCACCAGGTAGGCCAGGCTAGTTGGCAAGGAAGGCCAGGCATCCTCCTGTCAGTGCCTTCCCAGCTCTGGGGTACAAATGCACTTAGCAGCTTTTATATGGATTCTGAGGATCAAATTCAGGCCGTGGTGCGTGGACCAGCCCTTCACCGAATGAGCCTTCTCCTCAGCCCATGCCTGACATTGTCTGAGTGGTGTCCATAGCTGAACAGCACTGTTTGAGATGCATGCCCTATGTTCTGACTGGGTTTTTGTCAATTTGACACAAGCTAGAGTCATCGGAGAAAAAGGAGCCTTAATTGAGAAAATGCCTCTGGTAAGATCCAGCTGTAAGGCATTTTCTAAATTAGTAATTTATGGGGGAAGGCCCAGCCCTTTGTGGGTGGTGCCATCCCTGGGCTGGTGGTCCTGGGTACTACAAGAAAGCCGGCTGAGCAAGCTATAAGGAACAAGCCAGTAAGCAACCTCTCTGCATCAGCTTCTGCCTCTAGGTTCCTACCCTGCTGGAGTTTCTGACCTGACTTCTTTTGGAGATGAACAGAAATATGGAAATGTAAGCTGCATAAACCCTTTCTTCCCCAACTTGCTTTTCAGTCGTGGTGTTTCGATGCAGCAGCGCAAGAAATTCCTAACACCGCATGAGATGCATACTTAGCCTACAGCCTTTCTGAAAGCCAGTGTTTGGGGTTTTGCCAAGCTAATCAGGTGAGAGATGTTATCAGTTCGAATTTCTCCTCCATTGAAAAATGTCCTCAGGGGCTGAGGATGTGGCTGAGCTGGTGCTGGAATGATGGAACTGGTGTGGCGGTGCACACTTGTAACCCCGGCACTCAGCAGATGGAGGCAGGAGGATCTGGAGTTCAGGCTTCTTCCTCAGCTACATACGGAGTTTGCGACCAATGGGCAACTTGATACACTGTGTCCAAAAAAAAAAAAAAAGACAACAAAATAGCCATCCTTGGTCTTGCGTAATTATTAAAGATTCATATTTTGTATGTGCTCAAACTGTTTATTACCCTTTTTCTTTTTCCTTTCTTTTTGTTTTGTTTTGAGACAGGGTGTCTCTGGGTAGCCTTGGCTGACCTGGACTCCCTTTGTAGACCAGGCTGGCCTCAAACTCACAGAGATCCGCCTGCCTCTGCCTCCCGGAGTGCTGGGATCACAGGCGGGGGCCACCCACCGTGCCCAGCTGTCTTTTTTTTTTTTTTTTTTTTTTTGGTGGGGGGAAGGGAGAGGGGAGGAGACCCAGCAGAACTGAAGATGGCAGCGGTTTGGCTTGGAGGATCATCCTGTGTTCCTGTTGCCTATTCAAACCAGGGACAAGCTGCTGAGGTGCCTACTTAACATATCAAAGAGAACCTGGCCTCCAGGTTCTCCCAGAATTCCTTTAATTCAGACATTTTGGTTTCCTCCCTCTCTCTTTCTCTCTCTTTCTCTGAGCAGCACATGCCTGCCTTTTCCTTCTCTCCCACCCCACTTCTCTGCCTCTCTGATTGATTGTGTGGTGAGTTCCCTGGCCCTGTTCCTTGGGACCAGTGAAACTCCCCAAGAACTGTTCCCGATAATTTAGCTTGAATTGACTCATTTCAGAGGTGGAGAGGGAGCAACAGTTAAGAGCACTTGTTGGGTTTTTTTTTTGTTTGTTTGTTTGGTTGTTTTTGTTTTTTGTTTTTTTGTTTTTGAGACAAATTCTCTGTGAATAGCCCTAGCTGTCCTGGAACTCTGTAGACCAGTCTAACCCGAAACTCAGAGATCCCCCTGCCTCTGCTGGGATTAAAGACATGCCCAATATGTGGCCTGGCCTTGAATTCCTGATTTTTTCGACTCCACCTCCCCATTGCTGAGGTTAACAGGTATGTGTCACCACGCCCCGCTTGTCTCTTGGCCACAAATTAGGGTTGGGTTTTACTTGGTTGTAACCTAAAAGTCCTTTTCTAGGCTGGTTGGATGGCTCAGTAGGTAAAGGTACTTGTCACTGGACCTGATGGCCTGAGTTTGACCCCTGGGACCTACATGGTGGAAGGAGAGAACTGCCTCCCATGGGTTACCTCTGACCTCCACATGTATTCATGTCATCTGTACCCCACTACAACCACCACACGTAAAATAAAACAAATAAACAAATAATGTGACTTGTACGGCCAAAGTGCACGCATGCCTTTAACCCCAGCACTCCAGGGGCAGAGGCAGGTGGATTTTTTAGGACAGCCATGGCTACACAAAGAAACCCTGTCTCGAAAGCAAAAGAAAAAAAGAAATTATTTTCTTTTTAAAGATATGTGAAATAGAAATTTGGGGCCAAACTGTTTGAGAGAGAGGGCTAAGTGAGTTTATCCTGTTTATTCTTCTCCAGTCTTCTCCGCCACATGAGAGTGTGGGAAAAATTCTTTAACCATCCTAGGAAGAATTTTGCTTAACCAGAGGCTGGAGAGATGGCCCAGCATTTAAAAGTAATGGCTGTTCTTGCAGAGGACCTGGGTTTGGGTCCTAACACCAGTATGGCTCTCGAACATCCGTAACTCCAATTCTAGGGGATCTGATGTCCTCTTCAGTCACGAGGCATGTGCTTAGTACAAATAAAATAAGCCAAGTACATAATAACTCAAAACTGGTCCTGCTGAGCCTGGTGGTACACAGTATGGGAGAAGGAGCAGGCAGGTCTCTGAGCTCCAGGCCAGCCTGGGCTGTATAGTGAGTTCCAGTTAACCAACAAAACAAAGCAAAGCTGGTCTGACCTAACAAGATGCTATTAGGTAGAAGTACCTGACATACAAGCCACACTGAAAATCTGAGCTCAGGCCCTCAAACATATGTCTAGCTGTCCTCTGACCTTCGTATATGCATGCCCACTCCACCCCGACTTACACACACACACACACACACACACACACACACACACACACACTAAAAACAAATGTCTTAGTTGAGAGTTCCTATTGCTGTGGAAAACATCATGACCAAAAGCAAGCTGGGAATGAACGGGTTTATTTCAGTCTTTCAGCTTGCAGTCCGTCATTCAGGGAAGTCAGGGCAAGAACCAGCAGGCAGGAACTGATGCAGAAGCCATAGAGGTGCTATAGAGGTGCTATCTGCTGACTTGCTACCCACGGCTTGTTTTTTTTTTTTGGGGGGGGGGGTGAGGGGCTGTCCTAGAACTTCATCTGTAGACTAGGCTGGCCTCAAACACGCAGAAATCTATCTGACTGCCCCTGCCTCCTCAGTGCTGGGCTGAAAGGTGTGTGCCAGACCCACCTGGCTTTTTTGGAGGTGTTTTCTTAATTGAGGTTCCCTCCTTTTGAGTGACTAGCTTGACATAAAACTAGCCAGCACAGATAACAAAAGCTCCATGGTCCTGATACTTAGGAAGGACCATTTTTTTTCATTGTTTCGGTGGTTCCTTTTCTATTGTCTAATCTCTGAATTTTTTTTTTTTTAATTAAAAAAAAAAAAAAACTATGACCTGAGCATGGTGGTGCACCCCTTTAATCCCAGCAGTAGGAAGGCAGCGGCAAGCTGATCTCTGAGTTCAAGGCCAATTTGGTCTACAAAGCAAATTCTAGGCCTGTCTCAAAACAAACAAACAAACTTTATGTATATGAGTGTTTTGCCTGAAGTATGTATGCAAACCATCTACATGGCTGTTCCTGAGGAGGTCAGAAGAGGCATCAGCTGTGCTGCACCTGGATTCACAGATGGTTATGAGCCACCGTGTGGATGCTGGGAGTCGAACCTGGGTTTTATGCAAGAGCAAAAAGTGCGTTTAACCAAACTGAGCCATCTCTCTGGCTCCTCTCTTTGGTTTGGTTTTTGTACAGGGTCTGGCTCTGTAAGCCCAGGCTGTCCTTGAACTCAAGATCCCCCTGTCTCCATCTCCAGAGTCCCAGGATCACAGGTTCATGCCACCAATTCTGGCTGGCTTACTTGTGAATACAGTGACAAGATGCTCTAGCCTCCTCTGAGGCTTGGTCTCTCCTTCCTCATGGCTCTGTCCATTTCAGCTGATACCAGGAGCAGTTTCTAGCAAGACTTCAAGTTCTGGCATCTTTCAGGGCAGTTGAGGCCCACAGCACATGTGTGAAGATTAGAGGATAACTTTTCTCCTTCCGCTGTGGGTTCCTGGGACGGAACTCAGGCCATCAGATTACACAGCAATGGCCTTTACCTGCTGTGTAGTTACCTTCTTGGCCCGGTAACTATAGTTTTCAGGGCAAGAACCAGGCCTCTGATCAGAGCGGTCCCATTAGACTCAGCCAGCACACACCTGTCCCAGCACACACACTGAGTGACAGCGAAAGCCGGGTTTGGTGGATGTGAGAACATGGGAAAAGGAATAAAGAGGCCCAGTAACTCTCAGTTCCGTCCTTGGTTACTGGTATGGGCTTTAGGTTTAAATGGTGGAAGAATTAGGACAGGAGGCAAGAGGCAAGCTAGCCTCCTGCAAGCTTGACCGTCCTGGTCAAGGTGTAGTCTGCCTGGTCATTAACCCTATCTCTGGTTGAGCAGTGTGGTCAGAAATTTTTGCTGTCTGTGATCAAGTGGATCAGTGTGATTCCTCCCAGATGACAGCCCCTGTCTTGGGGGTGCTGTCTCCTCTTCATAATTACCTTCATCTGGGTATTGGTCTCTAGATTGTGTGTGTGTGTGTGTGTGTGTGTGTGTGTGTGTGTGTGTGTACTTCAGGCATGCATCTATCTCTATGACCCTGGCCATTTCATACATTTGTTTGATTGGCTAGTTGGTTGGTTCTGTTTTGTTTTTTGAAACAGGGCTTCTTTTTGTGCAGGCCTGGCTGTCCTGGAACTGTTTAGACCAGGCTGGCCTCAAATTCAGAGGTTCATCTGCTTCTGTCTCCCAAGGGCTAGGACTAAAGGTGTGTACCACCAGACTCATTTCAGTTCTGAACAACTTCCCACCTTATCTCTGGACAGTTTTCCCTGAAGACATAACTGGCCAGGTTATATATGGTTTTATATCAACTGTGCCTGGTCACCAGGGTGGGAGCTGCCTTGTTGACCTGATCTCACCCCGTATCTGAAGTGAGGGAAAGGGGATTAGGCACCGATAGCCACAAACCCTTTCTGGAGTCCGTTCTCAAGTTTAATTCTATCTGTCTGTCCCGAAGGCAGTATGTAGAGTCTTCAAATCCTGCTCGGGTTACTCCGATAGATGTTTTTCTTGTGAGCAATGTCAGTAGACAAGAGTCACAGTGACTTGCAAAGAAAACATAAAACAACCTTGGGAACCAGGGAGAGAGAGAGAGAGAGAGAAACTACTTGCTGGAGGGGTTTTTCATGAGTTTGGTTGCAGGTTCGGCAAGAGACAAAACTGTTCAATCATAAGGCTTGTGCTCAGCATCTTAGGATGATAGTCTTGATTTGACAGCATTGTGTCAGGACCATCGGGTCTTCTTAATTTTGTTTTTATCTAAAGTTTTATTTCTTACTTGCCTGTCTGTCTCAGTGTATGGGTGCCCATGGTGATCTGCCTTTCGTGTGTGTGTGTGTGTGTGTGTGTGTGTGTGTGTGTGTGCTGGGAATTGAACACTTAACCATGAAGTCATCTCTCCAGCTCCCGTTAATGTCATTTTTAGAAATATCTGTAAATCTTTGTTTTGGTTTAACTTGTCTGGATTGAGAAACGTTTAGCCTTGGGCACTGGTGAAGCTCCTTGGGCATGTCTGTGAGGGGGTTTCCACAGAACAACTCTAAGGAGCAAGGTCTTGGCCAGAAGTGGGAGTGGCCAGAAGTGGCCCACGCTGAGGGAGAGGGAGAGTGGCAGAGGAGCCTGAGCAAAAGGGGAAGGAGAAAACCCAGCTGTGCTCTGGCTTCTCCTTCCTGATTCTCTGAGTGCCAACAAGTGCCATCAAGAACCACACCAGGCCTTCGCTGCCATGGTGAAGGCCACCTCTCACACTGTACACCAAAGAAGTCCATATAAGCTGCTTTTTATGAGGTGTTTGGCGGCAGTAATTTAAAAAAAGATAATACAGCAACTAATGCCTATTTTTGAATCATTTTATTTCTATTTCTGAATTATGATAGAGGCATGGTTGGTGGGGTGTAATTCTCTTTGCTTGAGGGTGATGGTCATGAGCAGTGGACGAAGCTCAGTTTATGCATTGCTTGTCCACAGGCTCGAAGCCCAGGCTTCCATTGTAGCACTGTATAAAGCAGGCATGGTGGCTGGAATCCCTGTGTTCAAGAGGTAGGCGAAAAGCCAGGTGGTGGCGGCACACGCCTGTGATCCCAGCGCTTGCGAGACAGAGGCAGACGGATCTTTGTGAGTTCGAGGCCGGCCTGGTCTACAAATTGAGTGCAGGCAGTGCTATAGAGAAGCCCTGTCTCAAAAAAAAAAAAAAAAAAAAAATAGAGGTAGAAGCAGAAGGATCCCAACTTCAAAGTCATCCTCAGATACATAGAACTCAAGGACTAAAAAAGACCCTGTTGCAAACAAACAAAAAAACAAACCAAAAATACAACAACAACAACAAAAAACCCCGAGCCCAATTCCCACAGCTTGTCTGTGGCTTATACAGGTGTACATATATGCATGTATGAACCAGAGGATGCCTAGATAAGCCAGAAGCTTATAAAAGGCTACCTTCCCAGAATTCTTCCCATGCTGTCACGGTCCCACAGACTTAGCATTTCCCACGGTTACATGCATTACAATAGAATATGTCCGCGCCCCAACACTCTCGTTTCTGTGTGGCTTAGGTCACAAAATAACAGGACCTCCAACTCCCCTGTCACCCCAGCATACGCTCAGATACTTCAACCCAACCCACATCTGCTTGAAAGGGCCCCAAAGTTAGACAGTAGACAGTTCAGTAGAACTCCAGAGTGGCTCAAATAAGCCTTTAAACGGACAAGGAAAATGAAGGGCACGGCCTGACACATTCCTGATAGGAGATTGCTCAGCGATTGCACTCACGGATGTATCTTCACCGCTGGAGGTTAGCAGAGCTTTGGTATGTGACCACGGGTAGACGCCAAGACAGGGCCAGAGGCAAGGGAAGATGGCTGGCTCCTTTCACAGGTTCCCGGGGAATGCCGACTGAATGCTTTTATCTATCCGCCAGCAATCCCTCAGAATTTAGCTGAGGTGTAACGGGGTTGCCATATTTATTTTATTTTATTTTTTTCAGTTTGAGGATAGTTTTATTAGAGCTTAAAAGAAAAACACCCCAGGACAGGGGTGGGCAAGATGCAAATCTTCACAGGTACCCAGAGGACCGGAGAGAACATACTTAGGTTCTGGCCAAGACCTGAGAGCAAAAGAAAGAGAAGAAAAAGAAATAGTTCCACCAGTCTGAGTGAGAACACAGAAGCAGATGGTTCCAGCCAAACCTCATGACTATGTGGACTGCCCGGAAGTTTCTTCGTATGTACTAGTTTATACACATATTCAAATCAGTAATATTTCTCTAGACTAGCAATTAACCGTTTTTTTGGTTTTTTGGTTTGTTTGTTTTTTTGTTTTGTTTTTTGGTTTTTGTTTTTTGGTGGGTGGTGGTGTTGGTTTTTCTATGTTTGTTTTGTTTTGTTTTGTTTTGTTTGAGAAAGGGCCCTGCTATGTAGCTTTGGCCAGATTGGAACTCTGTAGAGGCAAGGCTGGCTTTGAACTCACAGAGATCTACCTGTCTCTGCCTCCAAATTAAAGGTGTGCACTACCATGCTGGCCCTGATATTGGGAATGAGGCCCCAGGCTCTAGTTTCTCTAGAAAGGCTTCCCCCTCCCTCTTTTCCCCTCCTCCTCCTCCTCTTCACTTGTTCTGGTTGATGGCTTGATGGTTCCTCTGAAGCTACCCTGGTTTGGGAAGTCAGCTGCTTCCAATTACTTTGTTAAGTTCAAAGGAAGCTCCATTTCCCCAGATTCTGCCCACTAGACAAAAGAGCGGCATTCGTCAGGAGCCGTGAGGCCAGATCCCTCTACAGAAAGGAGCCATTTTCCTTATCACTGCAGAAGGGAAGAATCACAATCTGTCGTGCCAATTGGCACACCAAAGTGCCGCTGGCCTCCAGGCTTCCTCAGTGTGGCAGGCATCTCTTACACATTTCAGGGTCCCTGCAGGATCCTTGCATTTCTCAGCGCTCCTCTCCTCCTTTTTCCTAACCCTCTCCAGCTCATGGGCTTCTGTCTCCCAGCTCCTCAGGCTCCTTATAACCCTGCTATTTTGCCCTCTTTCTTGCCAACACTCTTTCTCTTCATCTTTCACCCTCTCCCCTTTCTCCTTATCTCTCTGCTTTGCTCCTGCGTCACCCCTGGCCAGGTCCAGCCTGCTGGCCGTGTTCGGTCTACCATACTTTTTTCTCTTTGCTGTGGGTTCTTCCAGACTCCTCTACCTGTTCTCTCATAGCTACGATAAAAACCTCCCCCTTAACCATACCATGGTGCGGTCACGTCATCAGTGTATACGCCCTTCTAGTCTATGTGGGCCACAGCTCCTGCTGCCTGCCTCCCTCTTAGAAGGGAAGCTTGGTTCCATCATAATCGCTGATGTTTTCTGAGGTCCTTGTCCCTGGGTCCCTGTGCACTCTCGCTCCCCACTTCACTGCTGTGTAGTCGTGCTTTGGGCCACAGTTCCATGTGGGTGAGAATTTGGGTTTTCTCTGTGCCCTCGATTCTCTAAAGCTGTAACTTCTTTACTTTTCTGTGTGTGTTTCCATAGGAGAGGGGGCTGAAGTAAGCTATCCTTTTATTCCCTTTGGGACAGAGCTTCTTTCCTCTCCTCTCTTCCCCTCTTTTCTCCCCTCTGGTCCCCTCCCCTCCCCTCTCCTCTCTCTTCACAGAACACACACAGGTGGTGCTGGGGAGAGAATCCTGGATTTTATAGATGCTTGAGCCAGCATTCTGCCAACGGCCCTACCTTACAGTCAGCTCCCTATGTGGGGCATCTTACCCTTTCTCCAGCCACGGACTGTAGTCTGTAGTGTCCCTGCTGGCCCAGGAAGCAAAGTGGACAGACCCTAATGCCCAGGCAAGGCTCAGGGAGATAACCTCTCCTGTGGTATGTGTCCTGGACATAGCAGGGGGTCCTAAAGTGGGCTGGGGGACTCTGGGATACTTTAGTCTCTGTCTAAGCAGCGGGGAAGACAATGGGAAGGGGATGTGATTTGACTGCCCTAGAAGCAAGTGTGACCAGGGACTAGGAATTTGTGCTCTGACAGTTCACTCTGGAGAGCCAGGGGAGGGTGTTAAAATAGAAGGTCAGTCCTGGTCAAAGGCCGCACACAATCACACTGCTGGACATAGAGATAAGAGGGCCACGGGCTCCTCCGTAATCTTAGAGATTACCCCAGTGGCTCTCCTTTGCCCAACCCCTCTCCCTTACACAGATGCCTGACAGGAAACGCCAGTCACTGTGGTCTGTGGAGGCCTAGCTTTTAGGCAGGGCCCGAGACACACCTCATGTTCTCCACCCAAACTGGGTCTTAGTCTTGCCACTCCTGGGGCCATGTGTCATAGGCCACAAGGACTCACCCCATCCCAGCCTCACTTTGTCTGGTGGCCTGGAAACCCTAGAAACTTGGTCCATATTCGCCGATAGGCCCACTCCTTTATCCCCCTCCCCCTCCCCATTCCACTTTGCATGGACCCCCTGGACCTCCCACCACACAATCTCTGCTTAGCTCCTCAGGCTCCATGGCCCTGGTTCTACGTGTGTCCCAGCTTGGTTGTTGAATGGAGTCTTCTGTTTTCTTTCATCTTATGAGGACCCCTGGATAGGGTTGCCAGCACTGTCTGCAGAGACCTGGGGAAGGGGGCCAGTGAGGTACCACACATAGGAATTCTGAGTTCTTCTAGAACCTCTATCCCCGTCAGAACGTCTGACCCTCCATTGGCTCAGCGCGTGTTTTCTGTGAGCCATTTTGTTGGCACTCCAGCCCAGAGATGGCATCTACGGGGTTCAATGTGGGCCAAATCTGACCATCCCCATGACAGTGTCTTGGCTCACAGTCAGCCAGGGAAACAGATGGAGGTACATCCATTAAGGATGTAGCACTTGGGTTGGAAAACAGTGCTGGGACTGGTGCCAACCTCTGTCCTTGCCAGCCTGCACTTCTGCAATGAGTCACGGAAGGTCCTGGTAATAGGGAACCATGGAACTGCTTAGAGCAGCAGAGTGCCCAGTGAACATACTGTCTGAAAATAGCTCCCTGCCCTAGGGAAGGAAGCCTGGGGACAGGAGGTAGCTAACAGGGCCATGGCAGGCTCTTCTGACAAGGGCCAGGACTTGCGGTGCAGCTGCAGGGCCTACCCGGGGGGGAGGGGGGGTGTGCGCACTTTGAGTCTGAGGTCACATGGGTATTGAGCTGTGGCCAACTTGGCCCAGTACATAACTTCTATTCCTGAGTCTTCTTCAGCTATTGACACCAAATATGGTGTGTGTGTGATTCTGAATCTAGCACCTCAAGCTGTGGTCAGGCACATCCTACCCCACCTCAGGCCTGGGCTCTACCCTATGCCATGGCAGAGTCAGGGCACCCCAGGACTTCAGGTCCCAAATACTCAGGGGTGCATTCTGCTGATGGTTGTCCATATACTATCTGTCTCCCACTGTATTAAAGCTGCTTAGGACCCTGCAGGGTGGTGGCATCAGGACCAGCGTATGCCTTTAATCCTTGGAGGCAGAGGCAGGCTGATCTCTGAGTTCCAGGCCAGCCTGGTATACAGAGTAAGTTCCAGGACAGCCAAGACTACACAGAGAAACCCTGTCATGAAAAATGAAACACATACAAAAAAATACTTATGCCCAGAATAGCCTCACTCCCCAAAGGAGGACAAAGCTCGCATCATTCCATTGGTTGTCCCAGCTCTGCTACATGCATAACCCTGGCTGGGCTCCCAAGCAGCTCACTGACCTTCGCTCCAACCCTGCTCGCTCACTGGTGCTCTTGTTCAGTCAGCAGCTGGCCCCCTGCTCAGCCAATGATACGCCTGTTCACAGATTCCCTCCCTCCTTGGTTCATTCACAGATTCCCTCATCTGCTCCCTGTGGAATGCTAGACAGGCCTCCAGATGCTGAACAAACACAAAATAAATGCAAAAATCTACTTTTCTTTTTTGAGTTCTTTCACCGGCTTCTCATCCCAGCAGGAAGGAGGTTGGGTGCAGGACCTGGTGGAGTGTTTGCCTTGCTTGCATGAAGCAGTGAGGAAGGAGGCAGGAGGATCAGAAGTTCAAGGTCATCTTTTCGGCTATATAGTAAGTTGGAGATTAGCTTGCTCTATGTGAGTCACTCAGTAAGACAAAATAGCTATCCTTGTTGAATGTCTTACTGTGTATGAGTGCTCTGTCCGCATGTATGCCTGCAGGCCAGAAGAAGGTATTCAGATGGTTATGAGCTATGTGTTTCTGGGGATTGAACTCTGGACCTCTGGAAGAGCAGTCAGTGCCCTTAACCACTGAGCCATCTCTCCAGCCCAACCATTTCAACTCTTATAAAGGAAAACATTTCATTGGGGCTAGCTTACAGTTTCAGAGGTGTAAGCCACTGTCATGGTGCTGGAGACGGAGCTGGGAGTTCTATATCTGGATCCTCAGGCAGCAGGAAGAGAGTGCCACATTGGACATGGCTTGAGCATCTGAGACTTCATAGCCCACCCCCAGTGACACATTCACTCCAACAACTCCTGATAATGCCACTCCTATAGGCCTATGAGGCCATTTTCATTCCATTGGACTATTTCTAAATAAATTTACCTAAACAGGCACAGTATTTTGGGATAAGCACTAGGAAGAATAAACAAGTGGAAGGCAGGGATCTCTGGAGTTATAGGTTTGAGACATGAGGGTGAATTATGAGTAGAGAATGAGCCATCTAAGCAGAGAAAGTAGGAGGTATCGCAGGTCCTAGAGCAATGATGGTATGTGGCTGACATAGATCAGGAACCAGGGAGAGGGTGGGATAAGCCAGGGGTGTAAGGCACAAGGCTGCAGGGACCTGAATCCTCATATTATTTAGGGTCTCATGTAGCCCAGGCTGGCTTTAAACTTGCTATATAGCCTAGGATATCCTTAATTTTCTTCTCGTATCTTTTAAGTAATGAAAACATTTTTTTGTTGTTGTTGGTTGGTGGTTTGCTTTGATGTTTGTTTGTTTTTTTTTTTTAATTTTATCTGTTTATTACATATATACCAGAAGAGGGTGCCAGATCTCATCATAGATGGGTGAGAGCCACCATGTGGTTGCTGGGAATTGAACTCGTGACCTCTGAAAGAGCAGCCATTGCTATAACCACTGAGCCATCTCTCCAGCCCTAATTTTCTTTTTTGACACAGGGTTTCTCTGTATAGTTTTGGCTGTTCTGGACTCGCTTTGTAGACAAGGATGGCCTCCAACTCACAGAGATCCTCCTGCCCCTGCCTTCCCTAGTACTATAAGCATTTATCTGTGTGTGTGCGTGCAAATGTCTACATGACGAGAACAGGGTATTGTGTCTCTCAGAGCTGAGGTGTAGGTACTACTGGGATCTGAACTCCAGTCTGATGCAGCAGAAGGTACTCTTGATCACTGAGCCATCTCTCCAGCCTCTGACTTTGTTTTTTTGGTGTTTTTGAGACAAGGTTTCTCTGTGTAGCCCTGGCTGTCCTGGAACTTATTCTGTAGACTCAGCTAGCCTTGAACTCATAGATCTATCTGCCTCTGCCTCCCAGAGTGCTGGGAGCAAAGGCGTGTGCCACTGTGACCAGCTTGTTTTTAAATACTAGCATCAGGCTATGATGCCCAAGGCCGTCCCAAACTTGTATATGAACTCAAATGTCCCCTAACCCTGTAACCCAGTCACTGTGTCCAGCTCCGAGTATATTTCATCTTGTTGTGTATGGTTCTTGGCCTCACTATGTAACCCAGGCTGGCCTGGAACTTGTAGTGATCCTCCTGCTTCTGCCTCTCCAGTGCTGGGATTCAGCCTTTGTCTCTCACTTGCTGAGTATGAGCTGATCTGGAGCAAGTATGGGCTCTTCTCCTTGGTACCTCCCATAGCCCCTTGCAGCCTGTGGGGACAAAGGTGCACGGCTCCCACTGGCCACTTCCATCTCCATCTGACTGGCCCTTCCTTTCTCTCCCTCGTGTCCTGCCCAAGTGCCACTTCACCCAGGGAGTTCTAGTTAATTGTATTGTCCCTCTGTCTCCAGACAGTGTGCCCAAAGGGCCAAGCACGGGCTAATGTGCTCAGTTTGGCAACAGGGCCAGACTCTGGAAGCCAAAATTGCTGACCAACTTGCCCTTCCAGCTGGGAGGGCCCAGCTACTGGAGGTCTGACCCTTTCTGCCTTTCATCTTTTGCAGGTGGTCTGGCAGACCTGAGTATCAGAGAGCAGGCCATATTCCTGTTGGCAGAGAAGATCGGCTCCTAACCCAGTGCACACATCCAGTATGCCTACAGGCTGCTAGGACCCCACCTCCTCGCCATGGACTGCCCAGGCTGGTCAGTAGCTCTTTAACCTGGAGAGAGTCCATCGAGAAGGCTCAAACCCCAAGCTCTTCCCCATGGGATGGTAATTCCAAGAGCCTAAGGACTCAAATCTCAGTTCCCTGTAGCTCCTACCTGGCTATGTCTAATCCTTTGACCTCCTTCCACTCAAGTTTCCTGACTCCTAAGGTCAAAATAATGCAATTGGCCGAGTGGTGGCAGTGAGCACCTTTAATCTCAGCTCTTAGGAGGCAGAGGCAGGTGGTTCTCTGAGTTCAAGACTAGCCTGGTTGACAGAGTGAATTCTGGGACAGCCATGGCTACACACAGAGAAACTGTGTCCAAAAAAAAAAAAAGCTGCAACTGTCTCCTGGAGTAGCCAAGGGCCTGAGGGCTGTGAAGGCAACCTAGAACCTACAATAGGTATGGGGTGACCCAGCACCAGGGCTGCTGGTGATATTCTGGTTATAGGACCAGGCTTGTGCAGTGAGCCAGACACCCTTTTGGCCACTTCCTTCCAGGACCAGCTCTCTCCCCAGGAAAAGGTAATGTGGTAAGAGCACAGACACCCTCAACCCTGCCCACTCCTCCCGGACACATCCTGCCACTGTCTACCTGGGCACAGCACGAGAGATATAGACTGTCCGTGTCCTCATCCTTAAGGCAGAGGCGAGGAGTAGCCCCTGTCAGCTGCCTGTGTGGGTTCAGCAGGTTTGTGTGTGTGGATTACTGTCGGTTAGATGGTCGGTATTGACAGAGCCCGTGTATGATGTAGGGTGTGGCGGGGCCTAGTTACAATCCCAGTACTTGGGAGGCTGAGGCAGGAGAATCAATAGTCAAATAGTCCATATAGTGACTGGTGAATTCGAGGCCATCCTCACCGACTTAAAAAGCCTGCCAGGTGGGGCTGGAGAGATGGCTCAGTGGGTTAAGAGCACTGGTTGCTCTTCCAGAGGGCCCAGGTTCAATTCCCAGCACCCACCCACATGGCAGCTCACAACTGTCTGTAACTCCAGGATCTGAAAACCTCACACAGGCATACACACAGGAAAGACACTGATACACATAAAATGAATAATTAAATAAATAAATAAATCCTTAGAAAAAAGAGCCCCCAAGTGTCCGTCTGTCTCTACCTCCCCACGGGTGGGGTTACACGCACACATTGCTGTGCATGGCTTCTCCGTGGGTTCCCGGGATCCCAGCTCAGGGCCTTGCGCTGTTTTACCCACCGAGACATCTCTGCAATCCTGAGTCCAGGTCTTCATGTGTTGGAGGCTTTTCGTGGCCTGTCTTTGAGTGAGCCAAAGCCTGGTCAAAGGACAAAGGAGCTGAGGAGTCAAAGGACAGCCCCAATAGGCCAAGAGAGGCAGACTTGGCCAGGCACAGGGGGCCACGTGGCAGTCATTGCTTCTGACTGTCCTTGAGTGTGGTAGACTCTGGCTGCACACTGCCAGAGCCATGGGTTCTGGTCCCCAGGCATTCACAGGTTTCCTACATGGGGCAAAAAGGACCTTGCCCAGACCCCAGTCTACAGCTCCTGGTTTACAGATGAGCAGGTAGCTCTCTGGGGGCGGGGGCAGCTCATGGCTCTTGGGTCTCAGAGACCTTAGGCTTTGAAAGCTGGCACTGTGTCCCCTTGGTGTTGGCGGGAAACACGTTTCTCGAGAGTCGCGGATGCCTGCGGCCAGCCTACCTGAATGCTGGTGCTCATTTTTTACAGACCAGTCAATCCCTGTGGGTGTCCCCTGCTCTGATCTGGAGGAGACCATGTCCAAGACCCCTAACTGCCTGCTGCGGATGCTCAGGGCCACCCCCAGACAGCGGGTCTTCACCCTCGTCATTATCAGCTTCAAGGTCACACTCTTCATCTTCTTCATGATCTACTGGCACGCTGTGGACTCACCCAAGGACCCAGGACGACAGTATAGCCTGCCAGTGGCCATCCCCTGCCCCCAGCTGGCCTTTCCCAGCCTCCCTTCCCCAGGCAACATCTTCTTCCTAGAGACATCAGACAGGACCAACCCCAGCTTTCTGTTTATGTGTTCTGTAGAGTCAGCTGCCAGGGCACACCCAGACTCCCGGGTGGTGGTGCTCATGAAAGGGCTAACTAGACACAGCACAGCCCTGCCCCGGAACCTTGGCGTCTCTCTCCTGAGCTGCTTCCCCAATGTCCTAATACAACCTCTAGATCTGCAACAGCTGTTTGAAGACACACCTTTGGCAGCCTGGTACTTGAGGGCTCAGCGCCGCTGGGAGCCCTACCTGCTGCCGGTGCTGTCAGATGCCTCCAGGATCGCACTCCTCTGGAAGTTTGGTGGCATCTACCTGGACACAGACTTCATCGTCCTCAAGAACCTGAGGAACCTGACCAACATGCTGGGCTTCCAATCCCGCTACGTACTCAATGGCGCCTTCCTGGCCTTCGAGCGCAAGCATGAGTTCTTGGATCTGTGCATACATGACTTTGTGGACCATTACAATGGTTGGATTTGGGGCCACCAGGGCCCCCAGCTGCTTACCCGAGTCTTCAAGAAGTGGTGTTCCATCCGCAGCCTGAAGGAGAGCCACGCTTGCCGAGGAGTCACCGCCCTGCCCCCGGAGGCCTTCTACCCCATCCCCTGGCAGAACTGGAAGAAATACTTTGAAGAGATCAGCTCCGAGGAACTGGCCCGGCTGATCAATGCCACCTATGCTGTTCACGTGTGGAACAAGAAGAGTCAGGGCACACACCTCGAGGCCACATCCAGGGCCCTGCTGGCTCAGCTGTATGCCCGCTACTGCCCCACGACACATGAAGCCATGAAGATGTACTTGTGAGGACGGACCCTCCGGGCAGCCTTCGTGTTACAGCAGGATTATTAACGCCTTTCCCGGGGAGGTGGGATCGGCAGGCAGGAAAGAGGGGGAACACTGAGCGTTCCAAGGTAGCTGGATGACACACAGTTGGGGGCTGGTGGCAGGAGAGGAACTCAGAGAAGCTTGTGTATGAATGCTGACAAGGGTCCAGTGCTCTCAGCCTCATGAAACCAAAGGGTAGGGCAGCCCTCCCTGAGAACACCATCTTTTTCCCCTCCCCTGGGACACTGCTCTGAAGAGCTGCCACAACCCATTCCGGAGTTCGGGAATGTGGAAATTCTTTTGGCTCCAGGGAAAAGGTTTTAAATCCCCTCCCTGTTGTAGACGCCAGGGGCTATAATAAAAGTGACTCACTACCCCATCCAATGCCTCACGGTCACATGGTATGCTTGTGAACATAGACTTCCAGGCACACTGTTCTGCAGATGGGAACGGGACAGGGAGTGGCTGGCTGCCAAGGTGTGGAAGGAGCCTGTGGTTCCAAATCATTTCTCAAGGCTCACAAATAGCCTATTCGTACCTCGATAAGCCTAGATTTATTTTAGCCTAAATGGGCCTCAGTGTGAACACCAAGGCATGAGGAGTAGGGGCTAGCCCCAGCCAAGCCTGGGAAGGGCCTCGGCCTCACCCTGGAAGCCTGGATAGGCTACTAGTAACTCCAGCATCAGGACTGGGCCATGGGAAAGGCTCTGCAGCTACTGCTGATTCTCTCCTCTGATTGGCTGGGCATTCCCATGGGGCGGGAGGTCAGGAGGCTGCCAGGAATTTTGGACTTTTCTCCAGCCTCTGCTCTGCCTGCACAAGGCCTTGGGCAGCTCAGTAAGGAAGTGAGGTGCCTGGCTCCAAAAATACTCAGGAGCATGTGAGGGCTTCGATGAAGACGATAAATTGCAAGCCAGTTATTTCTCCAGCCAATCACAGTATCATTTGGAAAGATCTCAGCTTATAGGGGCTGGAGAGACGGCTTGGCACTTTTGCTGCCTTCTCAGAAGACCCACGTTTGGTTCCAAGCACTCAGTAGGGCAGCTCACAACCACCTGTAACTCCAGCTCCAGGGGATCTGATGACTCCTGGTCTCCATTAGCTCCTGTACTGCCATGCGAACATACACACATAGGCACTGAATAATCTTTAAAAAAGAAAAGAAATCTTGGTCCCGGCTGGCTGCTGGGGAATTAACAGCAATTGTCATGTCTCCATCTCCCAAGAGGTAGGATTATAGGCATGAGCCGGTGAGCCTCATCAATCCTTTTCATTTCTTCCTTTCTGTTTTAGAATGACAGGCTTTACTCTGACCGCACGAACACTGTACATGACTGCACACACTGGAACACGTGACATGATGTCTTGGGGCTGGGGGTTGTTCAGCCACATGATGATCTAGCGACAGCCTAAACAGGTGCTGGCACACAGACATGAAACATGTCGCCCCCTCCCCATAAGCACTGCCACAGCTCCCTGAGGCCCAGCATCCAAGGCCTTCCATTGCTTAGCCCTGCCTCCCTCTCTCTCCATCCACACTGAACTCATATTCCTGGCTCCTTCCCACACTCACAGCAGCACCTTGACGCTCCTATGCTTGTGCCAATGCTGCCTGCGGTGCCTCTCCTGGCCATCCTCACCACCAACTCTCACTGCTACCCACAAGGAAGACTTCCTCTTAGGAAGTAGTTTGGGACTGAGCCTCCTCTGGGCACACAGCACCCGGGGGAGGGGGGAGGCGGGGGCAAGGAAAGCTTCCCATCATTGTGGATTTCAACCTGTCTCAGCAAAGGTCTTGAAAGTGAGAACTTGCCAAATGTATCTCAGGATCATTCCCCAGGGTCAGGCTCAGGACCCCATGTTGCTAGGTGAGGGTCTCAAAATGTTCTTTTATTTTATTTCATGTGCATTGGTGTTTTGTCTACATGTATGTCTGTGGGTGTCAAGTCCTCTGGAACAATTGTGAGCTGCCATGTGGGTTCTGGGAATTGAACTCAGGTCTTCTGGAAGAGCAGCCAGTGCTCATAACCATTGAGCCATCTCTCCAGCCCCCTCAAAATGTTCTTAGCCCCTGCAGAGCTGAGGGCCCAGAAGAGGCCCGTCCTGGTCTACTACTTGCTGGGTTATGGGGCACATCAGTCTGAGACTTGGCCACGTGACCCTCAACAGTGGGTGGAACAGTTGCAGCCCTTCTCTGAGGGCCTGTGGATGGACCTTCCAGATGGATCCAGGAGGCAGCCAGGGCCCCGACCTTGAGTCATGCCTCTCTGGGCCGTATCCAAAAGCAGGGAGCTGAGAGATGCTCTGAGAATGGTTAGCACTGAGCAGAGAGAGGTTCTCCTGCATTCTCTGCCTCCCTTCATCCAGCACCCTGTGTCTCGCCCAGCCCCCTGACTCTGGGCCTCCTATTCCAGCCACCATAAACTGCCAGGCAAGATACAGGGCACCAGAAATAACAGCATACCAAGAAGAGTAGGGAGGCAGGGCCTGGGAGACAAGAGCAAATGGCTGGCTCATTCCTAGACCAAGAGAGAAGCTTTGATGCCCAGTGAGGTAATTCCAGCATCCACCATCACAGGCCTTGTTCAAGCACTTCCTGGGCTGGGGGGAAAAGGTCTTGCTTAATGTCCAGCTAAGGAGCCCCTTTGCCAGCCTCCAGCCTCTCCGTTGAGGCCAGTTTCAGCATGTTCCTCTTTTGCAAAGAGCTGAGTCAGCCCTGCTAGCTCCCAGGGTGTACGTGACTATCAAAGGAGCCCCACTGTGTGCCCCTAAATCCTTTATTATGGAACCCCACCTTCCACACCAGTAGAGTGGAGGTTCAGTCTAGGCCCTTCCTGAGTTTAGAGATTGATAGATGGAAGCAGGCTTGCAAGGCTTGTGTGGCCTGGGAGCAGGACATTCTTATAACTTTATTGCATCCACAGACTGGAGCCTGGGACATGGAAACACACACACACACACACACACACACACATACCGCCCTATAGGGACCCCACCCTCTGCCAGGGCCTGATTCCAGATGCTCTGCAGACATTTTCCCTGCCTTGGCCCAACTCCCAGTGAGAGGATACCCTGCCTACCTCAGAAGTCAGACCATTCTCTGTGCAGCTGGGTTCTGAGAGAGGCAAAGGGAGGGGTGGCCTGGGTGGAACATGTCCTGGGGACATGAAATCAGATCCTCAGGCCCCTATGGTTTCTCACTGAATAGTCTGTTTACAGATATCTTTTTTTTTTTTTTTGTCCGAGTCTGTGGAATGCTACCCACAGGGGCCCAAGGCAAGCTCTCTATCAGTTACCTAATGAAGCTTCCAGGCCTGCCAGACAGGCACTTTCCAGCAGGGAAGTCTTTCCCAGCAGCTCACAGTTAGGGGACTAATTTCCCCTGGCTTCTGGATCAACACTTAGCCTCTTGTTTGAATATTAAATTGGACCACCATCCAGCTGAGTACCTGAGCAGAGGCCAAGGAGAGATGAGCACTGTGGGCCCCATTCCTGGAAATCTGCCTTCTTGCTGTGCTCCTTACTAAACTTCTGCTTAGGGCCAGTTTTGTGCTATGCATGCTGGGAATTCTGGTGTGAGGCTGGAGGTCTGGACTGGGCAAAGATTCAAATGTGATTTATCCTGGGTAGGGCAGCTGGAGAGCAAGCATGTCTTAGTTGGAGTTTCTATTGCTGTGAAAAACACCATGGCCAAAAGCAGCTTGGGGAGGCATTTCATCCCTCCTGGAACCTGGAGGCAGGAGCTGATGCAGAGGCCATGGAGGGGTGCTGCTTTTTGGTTTGCTCCCCATGGCTCAGTCAGCCTGCTTTCTTATAGAACCCAAGACCACATGCCCAGGGGTAGCTAACACTGCCCATATTGATTTGGGCCCTCCTGCATCATTAAGAAAATGCACCACCACTTGAGAGGTTCATCCCTGAGTTTGAGGCCAGAGGGGGCTATAGAGTGAGTTCCGAGACAGCCAGGGCTACACAGAGAAACCCTGTCTCAAAAAAGAAAAGAAATTACAGGCCAATCCAGTGGAGGCATTTTCTCAGCCATGGCCAGCCTCGGCTATTTGTTAAGTCTGGGGCTGGCCTAGGCTACATAAGACCCTGTCTCAAAAGAAAACAAAAACAAACAAACAAAAAAAAAATCAAAAAAGACATAAAGAATTTAATCTACGACTTAGTCGAAGAAGCATGACAAGCAGTTAGGAGGAGCAGAGCCGGAGAACAGGGAGTGGCCTCTCCCATGAAGCAGCTGCCACACCCGGAGATGGGCACTGGGCAAGCAGGGAGCCACCACAAGGAGGGAAGGACCTAAACGCCCTTCAGGTGGTGAGAGAGAGCATGAGCATGTCTGGGGGTTGACGACAGGACTGAGGGATCCCTAGGAAGCAGTAGAGCAGTACTTGGGGGTACACCTGGAAAATGAGCAACTGAGTCCACGTGGGCCAGGCGGGAAAGCCCTGCCTCCAGTGCCTTAAGCATGACCCGGTCCAGGAGGCTTCCAGGGAGAAGGAACAGGATGAGGAGGGATCTTCCGGCTGGCTGGATCACCTTTCTCCCCCTGGCCATGATCCCTCCAGGCTCAGGCGGGGACTGCAAACAGCAGGACTAACTCCTGTGTGCCTCCTTCCTTCCCCCAGTTTCCAGGCAGCAGCTCCAGGCTGTGGCGACACCATCAGCTTCCCTGGTCTACAGGATACAGCAGGGGCTGATTTTCACCTTTACATGGTGGAGCCCCCTGCCGGTAGAGCACCCGCCGCCCTGACAGACCTGTTTGGATATAACAATGGCCTATGACAAACCTTACAGGCACTGGAACAGCTAGTCCAGGAGCAGCTGGAGGGAGGCTCAACAGACAGAAGAGTCACCAGCCCTTTGGACGCTTCGGTATTTGTCAATGAAAAAAAAAATCTGACAGATGGAGGGTGTTGAGAGATCTGACAGCAATTAATAACATCACTCAGCCAATGGACTCTACAGTCTGGACTGTCATGGCCTTCCTTGTTACCTCAGCCATGGCCTGTTATAGTAACTGATTTAAAAGAGTGATTTTTACAGTCCCCTTTACATGAACATGATAGTGAGAGTTTTTGCTTCCTCAGGATTTACTTAGAAGTTGTCCAATAAAGAGATATCATCGGAGAATCTTGCCACAAGCTTTCTTGAATGGTCCTGCCTTCTGCCAATATTTTGTACACTGCCCTTAGAAGCAATTCATAAGCAATTTCCTCAGCCCATAATTTAGCACCATATGGATGATTTCTTACTGGCTGATTCAGATACAAATACCTCAGGAAAAAAATTTGATGAAGATAATTTTTTTCTCACTGGGGATAACAAATAGCTCCTGAAAAAATACCAAGAGGAGATTCTGTTCATTATCTAGGATATAAGATAGGTTTATAGGAAATTCAACCACAGAAGGTACAAATCAGGAAAGACCAATTCAGAACTTTTAATGGGGGCTGGAGAGAAGGCCCAGAAGTTAAGAGCTCTGGCTGTACTTCCAGAGGTCCTGAGTTCAATTTCCAGCAACAACGTGAGATCTGGTGCCCTCTGCTGGTGTGTAAGTGTACATGCAGGCAGAACATTGTATACATAATAAAAAAAAAAACAAAAAACTTTTTTTTCTTTTTTTTAAAAGAACTCTTAATGATCCACAGCCCTACCACCCTGAAGGGCACCTGATCCCATCTGATCTCAGAAGCTAAGCAGGGTCAGGCATGGTTAGTACTTAGATGGGAAACTGCCTGGGAATACTGGGTGCTTTAGGAAAAAAAAGCAAAAAAAAAAAAAAAAAAAACAACAAAAAACAACTCTTAATGATTTCCAAATAGCTAAGGCCCACAACTGGATTAACAACTCAAAAACTAAGTAATTTATTTCATACATTACAATATGATAAGGACAAAAATAGTCCAAGTATCTCCTCTCTCTTTGTTGTGTAAAAATTGTTCCCCATCATCTCTGAGCGGTTAATAGTGGGCCTAGTGGGCTGGAGAGAGTAGGCAGGACTTGCAATCCCAGAAGGGTCCCAGGTGGAGCAGAAGAGGAGAGAAAAAGGTCGCCAGGGACCGTGGGAGAGTCTCCAGGAGGACAGAGATGGAGCAGGAGCAGCCAGGGTGAGACCAGATGGTAGGTCACAGGCACGTGGCCAGGAAGTAGGCCAGATTAATGTAGTTGGGTTAGATTAGCTGAGAATCTGCTCAGCTGTAGTGCTTAAGGCTTTTAAGAAATGTAACAGGTCTCCAGCTCACTCCTCAGAGGCTAGAACGGGCACTTAGAAAGCCCCTCCGATTAAAGCGACATCTATGAGTTGAAGGCCAGCCTGGCCAATAGGTTAAAAATTCCAGGTATCTGGCCCCAACCCACATCAGCTGCAGGAGAGCAGATCTGCACCCTGCCTGGGCTGCACAGTAGAACCCCTGAGGGCATGAGCACTGGAGAGCTGGCCCCACCCCTTGCCACAGTGTGAGCTAGCCTGGGCAGTGCTGGCAGGCTCACCCTCGTGGTGTGGGTGCGGGAGAGCTGGCGGGCTCACAGACTCAACTTCCACCCAGGCCCAGGCCCAGGCCCAGGACTATGAATTGGCCCACCCCAACTTCCACCCCATCTGTGAACTGCTGGAGCATGTAAAGGGTCTCGTTCTGCAGATCCAAAGCTGCAGGATCTCCATGGCACAGGGCAGTAAGAGGAGATTCTGGAGGAGTCCCCGTGAGGACCCAATATTGATGGGGTAGCAGAAGCCAGAGGCCTCGAACCAGACCAGTGACTCACTGCAAGGAACATTTGCAATTAAAGCTGTTTGGGCGGAAAGGTGAGTGGTGTGACGAGATGCAGCTTCCACCTTGAGATGTTTATTTTGCTTTTTGTTTTCTTTTGTGGGGTAGGGTTGCAAGAGCAGGGGGTCGGTATGAAAGGACAGGGAGGTGAGTGACGTGAAATTAATAAGGAATCCAGAAAAAGCTTTTTTTTTAAATGTCAGTACAAACACAATTCCAGCTCTCTTGGAACTGCCTCTGGGAAGAAACAAAAGGAGTCTGCTAAGCCAAGGAAGGAATAGAGCTCTTGGTTTCAGTTAAAATCAGCAACTCAGAGCTGGCATGGTGGTGCACACGTGCAATCATGAGGCTGAGGCAGGAGGATAGCAAGTTTAAGGTCAGGGGGGAGGGAAGTGGGCAGAGATGAAAAAAAGTCCAGGTGTGCTGGGGTCTTAGCACTTGAGAGGGGAAGGCAGAACCGTGAGTTCAAAGTTCAAAGCTAGCCTTAGAAAACAAAACAGTACACACTGGCTTGATGCAGAAATGGCGCCATTTCACTGTTTCATTCTGTTTAGGCTGACTTCTATCAAAATAAAATTAAGCTCTTCCATCCTCCCTCCCCCATCCACAGTAATAGATAACCGCCAGGGCTCCTCCTGTTGTGCCATACCCTGCCCATTTTGGCAAGCGCCTGCTTTTTTTGTGTCTTTCCGCCCTTGTGGCAAGTTCTTTATCAGCGAACAGAACCTGTTCCATAGAAAGCAAGAGGCCTGAGCAGTGAGCTGGGCCCCCAGGGGAGCTGCCTTTTTAATCTTTTTGGTTTTGTAGCTCAGGCTGGCCTCCAGCCTACTGTACAGCCAAGGACGACACTGAATTCCTTATCCTTCCTTCCCCATTTCCCGAAGTGCTAGGACTACAAGCACCTTTTAAAAAAGGTATTTACTTTTATTTCATGTGTACTGTTGTTTTGCCTGCATGTATGACTGTGTGAGGGTGTGGGTTACAGACAGTTTTGAGCTACCATGTGGCTGCCGAATTGAACTTGGGTCCTCTGGAAGAGCAGCCAGTGCTCTTAACCGCTGAGCCATTTTTTCAGCCCCCTACTTAAGGTAGGAATAAGAATCAAGCCCAAGGCATCGTACATGCTAGGCACTCTACCGACTGACCGACCTGCTCAGCTCTTCCGTTGGCCTTTGTATCCAGAGACTCCTCATCTATGGGTTCAGTCAAACACATATAGAAAATGTTCAAGGGAGGGCTATTGAGAACGGGTCCACAGCAAGACCTCCCAACATGAGTCTCATCATCAGGGCCCAAATAAAGGTGACCCAGAATAGCTGTCCTCCGACTTCATCCGTGCAAAATCCCAGGGCTAGCCCACAGGTGTCTGTGACTCCCTCATCCTGCGACTTCCCTCTGGGACACTCGGGGCCGCCATCTCTTTTCACTCACCCTTGCGGGGTTTCTCACCTGCATTTGCAGCCCGTACGCCCCGCACTAAGTTGTTAGAAATAGTCCCATTTTGGCAATGAAGTGATGAATGGAGCCTGGAGCCCTGCTCACACAGCTACGGGGTCTGGTGGTTTTTTTAAAAACAGTGTCGTTGCGTAGCTCAGGCGGTGGCGACATAGACCCGTAATCTTAGCACCCAGAAAGTGAAGGCAGGAGGACCCTAAATTCTAAGTCGTCCTCGGACACCTACGGAGGCTGAGGCCAGCCCGGACTACATGAGACTGTCTCAGAAGGGGGCAGTGGGGTCGACGAGAGGGTCCCCAGGTCTCAGGTGGGAATGCAGGGTCACTCCATCATCTTGGCATGTCGCCAGCGTCTCCAGCATGGGCGGGTTTCAACGAACAGCGCGGGCGTGGACACCATAGACCTTCCTTTCTACCTGGTGGGTCATGGCAGCTGGGCTGGCTCCCGCCCTAAGGCCATTTTGAAGAATCAGCCATTCGGCAGCTCCTGGTTTTTCAGGATTTGCTTACAGCACTCTTTGCGGGGTCCTGTTAGTCCATACCGGGGACACTTGGGAACCTGGGGTCCGGATAGATCAGGTCACAGGCGGGGCTGCAGACTGCGGGGGTCTGTGAAGCATGGACAGGAACCTCAGACGCCGCCAGGAGAGCATGGGAGAGCCAGGGACCGGGGACACAGCGTTGCGCCGAGGCTCCCCTTCGCCCTGCCTCAGGAGGACTCACCGCCCGTGGATGTCTTGTCTGTGGAAGCCGCTCAGGGACAGGCTGGAAGACGGGACTCTGCTAGGAAAAGGGACCGCGCAGCGCCACCTGCGGCGAGCCTAGAGCTTAACCGGAAAGAGAAGTCACTGGGAAGATGGCCCAGGATTTCACTGCCGGTCCTCGCGATTTCTCTTTATTATCTGGTCTCATTTTCAGTTTGTGATGATCCGGAACACAGCGTGTCTGGACCCCGCTGCCGCCGCCATGCGTGGGGTGTGAGGTGCCCATCCCTCCAGCCCCATCCGGAAAAGTAGGGGATCACACTCTTAGCCTTTTTTGCTGTTGTTTCCAATCTCCGCCACCCTAGGAACCGCAGCTAAACTGTAGCTCTGTGCTCCATCACCCTCAGAAACACACTGGGGACTGTTTGCTACAGAGAAGGATGCTGTTAGGGGTAACACCGGCCACTCTGATGTTTTGGAGATCCCGCAGGAGGTTTCGGCAGACCAAAGCGCGAATCTCTCAGGCTAAAAGCCTCTTAATCCAAGCGAGGATTCGTAGTACCCAATCAGAAAAGGGACCATTTCCTCGGAGCTGTGAGGCTGGGGTGGTGCGATAGGACAGTCCCCTCCGTTTTAACTCTGCTAGGAAGCCACCTTGAAGGGACCAGTCTGGTCGATGAGCATCTGGGTTGGACTAGGGAATTATCAGGAGGAAGACTCACAGCGGGAGGCGGGTAGGGAGGCTGCGGGCAGAGGCTATGGTATGGACTCCCTGGAGCTCCTTTATTGAGGCTTCCTGCAACCTCTTGGCAACCAAGGCTGTTTTCCAGCCTGATTCTCAAAAAAACAGGCCTTTCTTTTGAAAGGATCCTCAGGGCTCCCGGTGTGGGGGAAGCACAGTGCTTTCTGCAGTGGTCTAGCTAGAGTCCAGGGCATCAGCTCAGTGTGTGCTGAGGTGGTTTATCTAGCACCTTTCGCCTCCTGGGCTGTGGGCATCTCTCCATCTTGGAAATACCATTGCTTCAAGGAAATTCTTACTACCCGTTTAAATGTGGGCGTCAGAGCAGTGCCGCTGAGCAGGTGGGGTGGTGGGATGAGGGTAAAGTGGGCATCAAAACAGCACCAATTATTTTGGGTCGAATCCCATTCTATTCTATTATTATTATTATTATTATTATTATTATTATTATTATTATTATTATTATAGACAGGGCCTCATGTAGCCCAGGCTGGCCTCAAATGCACTAAAGGTAGCTAAGTATGGCCTTGAACTTATTATTATTATTTTTTTTTATTTTAAGGCTGAAGAAATAGCTTGGTGGTTAAGAGCACTTGCTGCTCTTGCAGAACACCTGGGTTCCCAACACCCACATGATGGCTCACAACCATCCATAAATCCAAATACAGGGCATCGAGCCTTCTTTTAACCTCCGGTGGCACACATATGGTGCATGAGCTACCCAGAGCCCCAGACAGGGAAGAAGGGGCACGTGGACAGGAGGGCTGAGGTGCCTTTTGCCTGTCTGTTATGGCCACCTTGGAACAAACACAGATACCATTTCCAGTCATCCACAAGGGGGCACTGTTGTCTACTGGCTGTTCTTGTACCGAGAGGCTGTGATAATGAAATTGTTTCAATGAGGCTCTGGTGCAACCGCCTTCAATCCCAGCACTCCCGAGTCAGAGGCAGGCGGATCTCTGATTTCAAGGCCAGCCTGGTCTACAGAGTGAGTTTCAGGACAGCCAGGGCTATAGAGAGAAACCCCTGTTTCGGGGGAGGGGAGATAAATTGAGGTTTTGCAGAGAAACCTCTGACCCAGCCAATCTAAACGTCTCCTCTCAGGACTCCATAACCGCTGCAGCTTCTCAGAGCGAAACACATACCTTAGCCCACCTGGCACTAGGCATCTCCTCCACACCCAGGCAGGCAGGAGCCGTGCATTCGGACTCCAAGCCCCTCTGGAGGTTAGCGTCAGCCCCACCCACACCGGTCCCTGTGTTATCCAGGACTGGCCTGAGAGCAGAAATGTAGCCAGGCTTATGAAGAAGCCTCACATCTCTGAGACCCAGAACACCGCTGAGCAGCCTGCACCCCAAACTTGTTGGCCTCTGGAGACAGCCAGACTCTCAGTCCTGTCCCCCTTCTTCTTCCATCTCCGAAATACCTCCCTGTGCTTTGCCTGCAGTGGGCACCTGGCTTGTGACCTCACAGAGTTGCTTACAGGCTCCCTTGGGCCTAAGGCCATCCCTCTCCCTAGATGCACTCAGAACCCTTGACCTCTCTAACTGCCTCTGTTTGGACTTGAGTCCAGAAGAACTTCGAACTGCTGCAACCTCCCCACCCACAAATCCAGAGTAAGTCCCAGGAGAGAAGGAACCATGATGGGAAGGAGGAATGGGTATTTCTAGATAGGACACGGGCAGGAGGGGCATAGGACCTGATGGGGCCAAGGCTGGAGGCTGCCACAGAACTGCCTTTCTTCTAACCAGACTGTAAGAAATTGGCCAGAAGCTTACAGGACAGATGAAGTTGTGCAAACTGCAGAGGGGAAGAAACCCAAGGCTGCAAACTGGAACATCAGGGTTCACAGAGCAAGAAGCCCTTTCCCACTCACCTAATGTGGGACTATCCTGGCAATACCTAGATAGAGTGTTATGTGGACTCACCCTGAGAGAGCCACAGGTGCTCAGGGCCTCTGTAATCTCGAGAGAGTAGAGAGGCGGCAGGCACCTGGCCGAAGTAATATAGAGGTAACAGTTACCTAGGATCTAATCCCACAGTTTCTTTCTTTCTTCCTTTCTTCCTTCCTTCCTTCCTTCCTTCCTTCCTTCCTTCCTTCCTTCCTTCCTTCCTTCATCCTAGCACTCAGGAGCCAGAAGCAGGTGGGATCTCTGTGAGTTCAAGGCCAGCCTGGACTACAGAGCAAGTTCCAGGCCAGTTAAGCCTACCTAGTGAGACCAGGTCTCTGTTTAATCCTGGCTTGGCCTTGAACTCCAAGATCTGCAACCTGTGTGTCCAGAGGCACACACACACCACCACCTGTCTCAAAAACAGTAAAAAGATACCTTTTTATTTTATGAGCGTTTGTAATCAAGCCTGGCCACCACACATTTGTGCCTGGACCATGATATGAAAGTGTTAAGACAAATAAACCCTTTCCTCCTCAAGTTGCTTTTGGTCATTTTTTTTTTTTTTTTTTGTCACCATAAGATAGAAACGTATATTCGAAGTTTGTTGTGTGGGTGTAGCACTCCAAACTCTGGCCCCAGGATGGCATACATGTGCCCTTAACCACTGAACTGTCTCTCCCCCTTCTTATTTATTTTATTAGGATCCAGAATACACTGAAAGAACGACCCCAGACGAGTAGCATATTAGCAGTAAAGGGCAGTTATTCTGCAGAAGTCCAGCATACTGGGGCCGTCACTTTTACAATATGGTGGCACCTTTAAAAGCCAGAGAGGCAACTGTGGCTACAGATTGGGATTGGCTGGTGCCTATGGAGGCTAGGTGACTCTGGTCAGGTGACTTAGGTGCTGTTCTTTTTAGTTTATTGTAGATGAGTGCCCTATCTGCATGTACACCTGCACGCCAGAAGAGGGCATCAAAAATAAATGATAACCCCTGCCCCCCAAAGAAAAAACCAACCCAGTCACCCACAATGTAGGGAAGTGTGAGAAGGGAAATTGAATGCCAGAGGCTATTTATGTTTTCATTCCCCTAAACAAGTTTGTTTGACTCAACTGCACCGGATGTGCTTGACTGGATGGAGGCCAGAGGTTCGCAGGCAGGAAGCATGTCAGGATATATTATAAGCTTGCCCCTGATTGGACATAATGGGAAATACAGTGGTCTTATCGTTTTATCTCTTGCAAAATGTGACTCCTCCTCATTGCCAATTTCTGGAAACCCCCTAATAGTCCTGGCCAGAGTCCATCCTCCTGCCTAGTACTTAATTAAAGCTTCAAACTGGCTCAGAAATTGTGGATCCGGTCTTTTGTAATTCTCAGATTTAACAGTAATGTCTGTAGTTTCCAACCTCGGCTCCACAAATAGGAACTCAAATTCATGCCCTAAGAAGACCCCTAAACACAGAAACTTTTGGGTAGTAACTATTAACCAGTCGTCTTGATCATTTGACTCTCAAATTTTTTTTTTTTAGGGTGGTTACCATTTATTTCATGTGCATTGGTGTTTCGTCTGCATGACTGTCTGTTTCGGATCCCCTGGAACTGTAGTTACAGACAGTTGTGAGCTGCTTTGTGGGTGCTGGGAATTGAACCCTAGTCCTCTGGAAGAGCATTCAATGCCTCTGCCTTCTGAGTGCTGGGATCAAAGGTGTGCACCACCACACCTGGCCTTGGGAGCAGTTTTTTAATTTATTCATTTATTTACATGCATGGACTTGTGCCTGTGAAGGCCAGCAGAGGCCAGATGCCCTAGAGCCGGAGCTAGGTGGCATGGGAGCTTGGAGCAGAACTCAGGTCCTCTGGAAGAGCAGCCAGTACTCTTAAATGCACAGGCTCTCTCTGCAGATCAGCTTGCCTACTTCAAGGTTTTCCCACAGGACCCAGGTCCCTCCATTCAGCCACACTCTTTCCTTGTGTTCTCCTGTTTCCTGGCTTGGATAACACTTGATGGTTGAGTTTCAAGAGAGGATTAGGCAAGCACAAGCCGGTTTGGAGACAAATACCCTTGCTACTGTGAGGCAGATTGCTCAGGTGAGAAGGGGCGGCCTGGAGAGGGACGGTAAGGCGTCCACGGGGCACAGAGCAGGGTACCAGACCCAGAAGAGAACTGGTCCAGCCTCTGTCTCCCGCAGGGTGCTGGGAGTACCCTCGGGGCTGGAAATGAGGTGGCAGTTCCCCAGCTCTTCCCGGAGCTTATGTAAAACCAGTTCTGTAACACGCCCCCTCCCGCACCCCCCACCCCCGCTACTGGCATCCTGTAGGACAATGTGCCCTCTGCCCCGCCCCCACCTCCCACCCCCACCTTTGTCACTCCAGAATACACTTCTAACCCAGGTTGTTGAAGAACACAACAGCCACCATGTTTATTGGGTCAGCCGTGCCTATCTGTAAGAGTCCACCGAGATAGAGCTTGTGGATTGTTGTCGTTCTCTTATAAAGGAGTGGTTGGGAAGCATGGTGGGTGTGGGAACTGTAATCTTCCTGGACCTTCACCTGGGAATCCGGCCTCCCCGTCCTCCAGCCATCTGTTTACACTTGTGCCCTGATGGCACATGGCTTCAGGGTCTTGGGAGTTTGGAGGTGGTAGGTTATATATATTACACACACATATGTATATACTAACACCCGTATATATTATATATATATTGGCTAATTGAAGCAGGACTCCGTCTCTCTATGCTGCTACAGGAGGCTATCATCCATGCTTTGGGGTCCCCTACAATCTGTAAGTGAACCTAGTAGAGTTCCTTCCTCAGGGTGAACTCTGGTGGTGTTGAACTTTTGTTTGTCAGTGGAAAGTTCTAAGGAGCAAGCGGGTGAGATAAGCGGAAAGTTAATAAGAAAAAATTCGTTGAGCGAGGGGAGGAGTCATGAGGGGAGAGAGCCAAGAGTCCACACTGAAGAGGAGACTTGTTCTTCAATTTCAGAAGTAGCATTGTTCCTGGAGGAGGGCATAGCCATCTCCAGGGGCCAGAGTCAGGAGGTCTGGACCTCTCGGGATTTTGGAGTACCACGGCAGCTGAAGAGTCAAGCTGATCTTGAATTGTATTGAACTGATCTGAAATTTCTTTGAGGCTTTCTGATAAATGGCTTAATAGGGAAGTGAACTGGTGTCTCAGAATTGTTCTTGCCATGATGAAACACCGTGACCAAAAGCAACTTGGGGAGGAAAGGGTTTCTTTGACTTACACTTCCACACCATTATCTGTGGTGGTTTGAATAGGGATGGCTCCCACAGACTCGTGTGTTTGAACGAATGTTTGGCCCATAGGGAGTAGAACTATCAGGAGGAGTGGCCTTGTTGGAGTAGGTGTGGCCTTGTTGGAGTAGGTGTGTCACTCCTGGGATGGGCTTTAAGGTCTGATATGCTCAAGTTGCACCCAGTGTGGCACACAGTCTCCTTCTGCTGCCTGAGGATCAAGATAGAGAACCCCCAGCTCCTTCTCCAGCACCATCTCTGCCCGCACACTGCCATGCTTCCCGCCATGATGGTGGTGGACTAAATCTCTGAAACTGTAAGACAGTTCCAATTAAACGTTTTCCTTTACTAGAACTGCTGTAGTCATGGTGTCTCTTCACAGCAATAAAACCCAAACTAAGGCATAGTCTATCACTAAAAGAAGTCAGGGCAGGAACACAAACAGAACGGGAACCTGGTGTCAGGAGCTGAAGCAGAGGTTGTGGGGCCGTGCTGCCTACTGGCTTGCTCACCAAGCTTTGAACCCTCAGTGGCTTTTCTTGCCCAAAGTTCCAAAGTTTTTCTATAATCCTCCAGAAAAACGTATCGCCGGGCCTGTCATGGTAATACACAATTTCTGTCCTAGTTAGACTTCCTATCGCTGTGATGACATCATGAGCAAAGCAACTTGGGGAGGAAAGGGTTTGTTTTGTTTACACTTCTGCTTTACTGTTGGTCATGGAAGGCAGATAGGAGAAGAACTCACACAGGGCAGGAAGTAGTAGGGAATAGTTGTAGGGTAGCACCAGAGAAGAGTGCTTGGACATAGATTTAAGCCAGCAGAAAATATTTATTAGCAGCAGGTGACGACACTGGGTGTTTTTGATCCCAGTGTAGTACTTTTCCAGGGTGAGCTTTCAACAAAAATCATGTTCTAGGTAGACATACTCCAGTTAGCCAGAAGCAGAACTACAGAAGCCAAAAAAAAAAAAAAAAAAGGTTAATACATTTAGAGAATTTTCTAGAACTACAGACTTTGATGGATTAGGCCTTTGTTTCCGTTTTGGCTGGCGGTGCTGGCTATGTGCAGCCTCTTACATCCTAAATTGTACTTCCATTATGGAGTCAGTTGTGCTAAGGTCTTGGGGCCTGCTGATGTCTGCGGGGCCTGTTACGGGAACTGGTGCAGAGGTCACAGAGGGGTGTAGCTCACTGCCTTGTTCCCCTTGGCTCACTCAGCCTGATTCCTTATAGAAGCCGGGACCACCCTGCCCAGTGGTGGCCCCACTCATAATGGGCTGTGCCCTGCCCCATCACTCACTAAGAAAATGCCCCACAGGTTTGCCTACAGCCTGACCTTATGCCTCCTTTTTTCAACTGAGGCTCCCTCCTCTCCAGTGACTCCGGTTGTGTCCAGTTGGCATAAAACTAGCCAGCACAACGGGTATAAGCCAAGCTTAGTCCTGCTGCCCCTGTTCCAAGTCCAGAGAGAATACATAGGGTTGCTAGAAAGAGGATGCCTCGGGTGGCTTTTTGAGGTAGAGTCTAGGGTAAGGAGTGGGCCATCTGAAGGGATGAGAGAAATGGCAGGTGAGAGACTGGGACCAGGGCACCAGTATCCATTCCAGCTGAAGGAGCAGGTTAAAGGCCACCCCGACCCCAACCTCCAAACACTCAGAGGAAAAGGACATTCTTCTTTAATAGTGTGATCTGGTTCTGGCTGACACCCAAAGAGAGACCCGCCTTGGACAGAACTCCTTTGTGGCTTGAATAACCCGTGAGCTCGAGCATTCCATGTGGACTGTCAGCTGTAAGCTTCCTGTAGGGCCAGCCCCGGGTTACACATTCAGCAGTTGAACATGCTCTGATGGGCAGCCATAACCCTTATTATAGGGCTCACCAGGATGGTCTCCAGGGTGGGAAAGCTCTGCTGTATCTGGGAATAGCAGGTTTGCTGAGAGGGATTCTCTCAACTCTTTAATGAGTTATGCCTGGTTATGTATTATTTTATTTGACATAAATATATTTCTGAAAATGAAATAAGGCGGTAAGAGGCCTAAATCTACTAACTACTGAAAGCGAGGGAGGGTCGTGTGCCTTTCTGAATGAAGAATCCTGTGATTACTCTAAGAAATAAGAAATCAAGAGGTGAAAAGCTAAAAGGAAGGAGCCGACAGAAGGGAGGCCCTAGCCGGGTGCTGTAGTGGCACACCCCTTTGATCCCAGCATTCCAGAGGCAAAGGTAAGAGGATCTCTGTGAGTTCAAACCAGCCTGGTCTACAGAGCGAGTTCCAGGATAGCTAGAGTCACACAGAGCAACCCTGCCTCAAAAAAAAAAAAAAAAAAATCAAATAAACAAACAAAAAAAATGAGGTCCTAGAGAACTCATGGTGTTCTTAGCAGCTGCTGGAGCTGGAAAGATTGACTGCGGTTTCTGACAGGGCCTGTTCCTCTGGTCATTCTAGCATAGCTTTTCGGACTGCGCATTCTGAAGTGTTTGACCCGCTTTTGTTACCTCTCGGAGAGGCTGTAAAGGCACAAATGGTTCCAACCTCGGGGCCAGCTCATCAAGCAGTGAAACTGAAGACACTGGTGTTCAGTCTCCTATGACGCAGGGTTTTAAGTCAGAGCCTTCTACAAGATTTTTAATACTTCCAACAGCAGGGAATGATATAAGAGAGTTGGAGTAATAAAGTTACAGAGGATTTACCTGTATATTAAGTCACACAAAAGTCAAAATTAGCTGAAGAAGAATGGTATTAGGCACCCCTTGAAACACAAACACAATACACACACAGGCTAGAAGAACACTGACTGCTCTTCCAGAGGACCTGGGTTCAATTCCCAGTATCAACATGGTAGCTCACAACTGTCTGAAAGTCCAAGATCGGACTTATTTACCCAGACATACATGCAGGCAAAACACCAATGTGCATAAAATAACATTAAAAAATAACAATAATAATTAAAACATACACAAAGAGGAGGAAGAGAGGACTGGAGAGTCAGCTCAGTGGTTAAGAACACTTGTTTTAGGCAGATTGCTGTGAGTTCGAGGCCAGCCTGGTCTACAGAGTAGACAGACAGGGCTGTTACACAGAGAAACCCTCTCTTGAAACAAACAAACAAACAAAACCATTTATTTTTGCAAAGGACCCAAAGGAACAGAATCTGAACCTGGGTTCAATTCCCAGCACCCACATGGTGGCTCACCACCTCCTTTGACACCAGACTAACTCAGCTAGGTTCTTGTCAAAATTGGCCCACCAGGTAAGGCATGATGGCACATGCCTTTAAGCCTAGCGCTTGGGAGGCAGAGGCAGGTATGAGTTCAAGGCCAATTGGTCCACAGATTCAGCTCCAGGACAGCCGAAGCTATACAGAGAAACCCTGTCTCAAAAAGAACTAAGTAGGTGATAGATTAAAATCAAAAGGAGCACACGACTGTAAAGACACGGCCAGGAATCCACAAGGATAGAAGAAAATACTACCTATAAGTCAGTGGAGGAGAGAGAAACGCATACTTGTAATCCCAGCACTCAGGGAGGCAGAGGCAGGCAGATCTCCGAGTTCGAGGCCAGCCTGATCTCCAGAGTAAGTTCCAGGACAGCCAAGGCCACACAGAGAAACCCTGCCTTTTTTTTTTTTTTTTTAAGATTGATTTATTTATACATATGACGTGTTTCGTTTGCATGTGTGCCTGTGTGCCAGAAGAGGACATCAAGATCCCATCGTAGACGGCTGTGAGCCGTCATGTGGGTGCCGGGAATTGAACTCGGGTCCATCTGGAGGAGCAGTCAGAGTGCTCTGGACCACTGATCCATTTCTCCAGCCCAGAGAAACCCTGGCTTGGGAAACGGAAAGAAGGGAAGGAACGGGGGGGGGGGGGGGGGGGGGGGGGGGG
>NW_026596085.1:16672444-16690135 GCF_907164565.1 Psammomys obesus
AGGGGGGGGGGGGGGGGGGGGGGGGGGGGAGGTAGCTGGCGCAGCACCACCACCACTGTGACGCTGTGTGGGCTGGATCTTCTCAGTGCTCTCGTCTACACGGCAGGGCTAGGCTTTCCCACCTTCTAGGGTTGGCGTGAGGATAGCGAGAGGTTCCGTGTGTGCTGGGTGTGGATTTTACGGCAACGGACAGCCCCTGTTGTTTAAGCGGCAGCTTGGGTGTCTCAGCCTTGGGTACCAGGTTGAGCACGAGCCGGTGCAGTTCTGTCTGAGCAGTTTTCAAGCGAAGGGCTGGTAGCTCCAGCGATGGGTTACTGGTCCCGGTTACTGGTTCTGCTGGGCCACTTCAAAAAAAATCTCTTTGCAAATTAGAGGCACGTGCTCTAATTAAGCAGTTGCAGCCTCCTCTTTCTGGGTCCTAGTAATCCGGGTTTACCTGGAAAGATCCTCTCTGCCAATGTGCCCCCTCTCACGAGGCCAGGCCTCTAAAATCGCCTTACCCCGTCGCGGAGCCCTGTGCAGTCATGGATCCGTGTCCATCCTTAGTGGCCTCTTCTCTAGCTGCCCAAAGGCTTCCTATGTGGTGGGAAGAGGGGTCTCCCAGACCTGCAAGCCTCCTCGGGTACCGGGGCCAAGAGCCCTTCCTGGGGCTCCCAGCTCAGCTGTTGAGTATTTCGCCAATGCGGGCAGAAAGAAAGGGAACAGCAAGGCAAACACAGACTTCAGGTGAAGATTAGCATCTGAGATCAAGACTGTCTGCCTGGGCCAAAACCCGCCACCGCCATGGCTGGCTGCACTGGTCAGCATTTTCCAGGTCTCTTTCTCTATTTGAAAATAAAGATAATTTTTATGTTTTGTTTTTTTGAGCCATCTCTCCATGGCTCAAAGTCACACAGCAAGCTTGGGGTGGACCCTTTTCCAGCTCCAGAACCCAGTAGCAATTCCCACCCACAGAGGCCCGCCGATTTTCTCCCGGGTTAGCCCTAAGTGTGCAGGTCCTGCCGAGGACGGTGGAGGTCCACAGGCCCAGCTGCTTCGGTCCCAGGGAGAGTTTTTAGATCCCCACTTAACTCCATTCCCAGTAGTGTAACTGACCCAAATTGAGCCAAGAAGTTGGCACCCTTGTTGCGACCCAAGAGGAACACGTGACAAAACAGACCAATCAGAGTTTTTTCTGCGGATTTTTTTGTTTGTTTGTTTTCCTTATCATCTTCCCTGGACCAAAGTATGGCAGGGTCCAGGTCGGGAGATGACCATGTTGGTGGGGGAGAGGCTCAGAGAGGGAGAGGTGAGAAAGGAACCTTGGGCCTCCTTCCAGTCTATGAGCCATCGCAGGACCTTCCTACACCGACAGTTTGAATTATGGGTCTGTCTCCCAGTGACACACCCTGTTAAGAATGTGGCTAGGAGCCCAGCATGGTTGAGCACTCCTTTGGTCCCAAGGGCCAGGGGATCTCTCTGAGTCAGCCTGGCTCTACAGGGACACCCAGTCTCTGTAAGGTGGGGAAGGTGGATGAAGGGAAGGAGGGAAAGGCTGAGACAGAGACACAGAAGCTGGGGCTTTAGGGTCATGTGTCCTGGCAGCTCTAACAAGCTAGGCTTAGCTCCATGTCCCCAGTGGGCTAGTTAAAGTGGCAAAGAATAGTGGTAAGCAGAGGAAGGGGACCATTTCAGTGCAGTCACTTTGAGAAGAGGGACTGATAATGAGGTCCAGTTGCTAGGGTACCCCCAGAACCTCCTGTTTCCCTGGTAATACTAGAAATGTAAAACATCAGCTTTGCGGTCCCTTGACATTTAAATTACCGTGTAACATAAGGCTTTGTATAATGCTTATACAAAGGTGGAGAGACCTGAGCTTTGTTCTAAGTTCCATCCCTGGCCCTGGTGGAGAGCTGGCTTTCTAAGCTAAGAGGAGCTGGGAGGACAAATGATTCCCCCTCAAGCAGATAATGCACTTTTCCCACCCAGAAGCCCCTTCTCCTGGCACCTGCTTCCAGAGCAAGTGGGAGTTCTGCCTTGTTTCTGATAGAAATAAAATGGAACGAGCTAATGGCGAGATAGTTATAGAAATGCAGGCTTACTGGGAGCAAAGCAGGAGGAGGAGGGTGAAGCCCTTTGCAGACAGAGGAGAAGAGGAGAGATGCAGAAAGAGAGGGGAGCAAGAGAAGGGGAGAGGAAGGAAGGGGAGGAAGGGCCCAAAATGTCTGGATTATGTAGGTGAAGGGCCTCTGGGAAAGGCGATGCCCGGCCCCTAGGTAGAAGGTAAGGTATGTCAGCCATGCCCTGCAGCAGGTAGGGACTGACAGTTTCTTTTCCATTTTCTGAGTTACTCAGAAAAGAAAAACAGAGCCTTTCCTGTTTCCTTCTTTTTATTTACTTCTCTTCTGGATCTTTTCCACTCTTTCTCTGAAGCTTCTTTCTCCTTTTTGCTATGTGGCTCCATCAAAATCAGCATGGTGCTCTTCTCCTCCATTTCCCTTCTGGTACCTGCTGAGGTTTATAGCTTGCCTACCTTGTTGTTTTTCTCTTAACCGCTAATAAAACTGTCCTTAAAAAAAAAAAAATCATTTATTTATTTATTTATTTATTTATTTATTTATTTATTTATTGTGTAGGCAGTGTTCTGCCTGCATGTATGCCAGCATACCAGAAGAGGGCACCAGATGGCACTACAGATGGTTGTAAGCCACCATGTGGTTGCTTGGGAATTGAACTCAGGTCCTTTAGGAAGAACAGCCATCTCTCCAGCCCATAGGAATTAATCGTCCTTGAGTTTCTTCTGGAGTCAATTTGCTAAATTCTTTTATCGGTGAGACTGAGAGTCCCCCCCCCCCACACACACACAAAGGAATCTTGGTTTTCCCAGCAATACAGTGACACCTTCCACTCCACCCAGCCCATCTTCCGTGCTGAAGTGAGATTTAGCCAGAACAAGCAGGTAGAGCTGTGGTCCTGCCCATCATTCTCTGCCCCAGTGTCTCCTGGGAGGTGGTCTGACAAGTACTCAGAACTGTGAAATAACTGTGAAATCTCTTCCCGAGACAAAAAGCTCCTCCTCCTGCTGGTACCAGGCTTCAGCCTTTCCCTTAAATACCAAGGGATTTCTAGGGAAATTCTAATTCCTTGAGGACCATTGTCTCAATCATCCGATAGCTAGCAGTGGGGAGGGAGCCATAAGTGTCTCTTTTAGGATAGCTTCCCTCCTGCTACTCTAGTCGAAAGGACTCTCATCTGCCAGCCTGGCTCCCTGCCTCCTCCAGCACCTGTCCGGAAGTCTTGCCCCGTGAAACTTTCTGAACAGCCATCTCCCCCAGTCTCCCCAGTCGTAATCCACATCCCATCATCCTAATTACCATATCTGTCACATGGGAAGCCCTGGACAGATGTTCCGAACAAAAATACTGGTAATACCAGAGTGTAAGGAGGCCAGCCTGGGTAATTTAATTGCAACCTCGTTTTAAAATTAAAAGATGGCATGTAGCTCTGTTGCACAGCGATTACCCAGCACACACGAGGCCCTGGGTTCAGTACCCAGCCCTACTACACACTCATTCATTTTCAAGTGTAACTGAAATTTTGCAGGCCTTACTGGACCAAAGGGGACCCCATCTCCACTCCAAGGGTACTGGCAGGGGTGGCTCATCAGGCCTAAGGGATTTGCTTCCAAGATGGCCTACTGACATTGGGGTAGCCTGGGCTGCTGGATTGGAGCTTGGCAAGCTGAAGATAGGAGGCTCCATCCCCTCCCTCTTCCTAGACTTCTGGCTGCTCACAGGGCATGGTGTCTGGTTTTCGATAGTAGGTAACCCAAGAGATTGGAAGTTGAAGACAGGTCCTTACAAGCTGGGTTCATCCCATTGGCTGGGCAGACATGGAGCTTAAGCAGAGGAAGCAGCACTCATCTCTCTTTGGTAGAGGTCAAAGAGTATACAAGTATGTTTTGGGTTTTGGGTTTTTTTTTTTTTTTTTCTTTTTGAGACAGGATTTCTCTACGTAGCCCTAGCTGTCCTAGGGCCTGCTATGTAGACCAGGCTGGCCTTGAACTTGCAGCGCTCTTCTTGCTTTTGTCCCAGGAGAGCTGGGACTAAAGGCATGCACCACCACGACTGGCTACAGCTGTGGTTTTAAAGGCCGAAGAGTTGTTTAGGGGATTAGATCAGGTTCTCCTCTCAAAGGACTGTCTCATGAAATAAGCAGCAGGGAAAAGGGCTCTAGATATCTTTTATCTACTTCCGGCTGATTAGGGATGATGGGTGTTTAGGGGGTAACCAGACTCAGTGGTCAGGATGCCAGCAGTCCAGTGCGAAGGCCAACACCAAACAGCAACACGAATCGGCACAACATATCACAGAAAGGTGCAAGACTCAGTTGGATTGTCCCAGACGTTCCCTGGAATGTTTCTCTCTGCAAAGTCAAGTGCTGAAACACGAAGATCAGCAATGGCGATGTCGATCCAAAAAGCAATGTCTCATTGTGTGTGGGTCTCTATAGACCTCCTCTCCTCAGAGTCCACGCACAGATCTTTTCAGCTGACCAAAGTTACACCCTTGAACGAGAGAGCTCACAGCAAAACATCAGGTGCCCCCTCACAAGGAAACCAGAAACTTTCATTTCAGAACACAGGTCCTCTGGAAGAGCAGCCAGTGCTCTTAACCACTGAGCCATCTCTCCAGCCCCTCAAATTTGCTAATTTGAACTGATATTCTTGCCTTCACCTTCCAAGTACTTGTACCACCAGACCAGCTAGCTCTTGATCTTTCTAGATTCTAGATAATCCCTCATTTATGTATATATGTAGGTTTTTGTTTTAAGACTTTATTTATTTTGAATGCTCTATGTGCATACACATCTGCTTGCCAGAAGAGGGCAGTAGAGGGTACAGACAGTTGTGAGACACCATGTGGTCACTGGGAATTGAACTCAGGACCTCTGGAAGAGCAGACAGAGCTCTTAACCACTGAGCCATCTCTCCAACCCCCTTTGTTTTATTTTGAGACAAAGTTTCTCTCTGTGTATCCCTGTCCATCCTGGAACTCTCACTATAGACCAGGCTGGTCTTGAACACAGAGTTCTACCTGCCTCTGCCTCCTGAGTGCTGGGATTAAAGGGGTGCATCACCATTGCTCATTGATTCCTTATTTTACAGCTGAGGAAACTGAGGCTGGGAGAAAGGAGTGATTGATCTCAGGTCAAGATTTTGGTCATGGTCGACAGCCGAGATTTGGAAATCTCCGTCATTATGGGAGGAGTGACAGAGCCCTCCTCTCCCCTTCAGCTACATGCCAATCCCTGGCTACCCTGACATTCCAGGTAGACATTAAAGACAGCTGCCTCATTCCAGAGTCAGGAGGTGGTAGGAAGAGCCAGCCTGAGAAGCTAGTGGTTGGCAAACGGGCTTCACCTCTGGCTGTGTGACCTCAGGCAAACTTCTGCATCTCTGAATCTTTGGCCTTGCCTCTATAAGATAGACACAGAAGCTCAGGCTGAGGGTTTACTTGCTCTCTGGGGGACTGAGTCAGGTTCTTCTTGTCCTCTAGGTAATGAATCCTCTGGGCTGGGAGGTATTCTGTAGGCTTCGGATTTCCACACCAAGCACAGGCAGGCAATGATGCCTGTTTCAACAGGACCATCCCTGTTTGTTTACAGATTTTGCAAGGATGGATCTGGATCGGTTGACTTCAAAAGAGGCTTCAGGGGTGGCTTTGGTGAGACCAGAGACAAGCTCATCACCCCAGCACCCCTTTTCTTTCACTGAAGCTTCCCCAGCCCCATTTCCTTTTTAAAAACTTTGTTAACACAATCTCCTCCGCACTGCAAGAGGCCAGGGATTAGGTCTTTAGAGCATAATGGGATTTCTCATAGGCCAGAGGGACAGGGATCTAGCCGGAGGGGTTGTGTGTCTGATTATTGCTTCCCCTCCTGGGATGGAGGGGGATGCCCTGCCCTCCCTCCCCACTTGGTCCCTGGGGTTCCCTGGGGGGGGGGTGTCTCCTGACACAAATGACATTGGTGGAATAATCTGAGCTAAAACATCTCTCCTCCCCGAGGAGGGTTCCTTGCAGCCCAGCACCCTAACTCACCACACAGCCTCTTCAGGGATGGCCTCACCTTCCCTCCCCCTTGGGCCCACCAGGGCTCTTCAATCCACAGCTGGACCCAAGTGTTACCTGGGCTCTCAGCACCGTCCCTTACAGTCCTTCTGATCCTATCCATTATCTCCCGTAACAGGCCACTGTCCAGCACCTTGCTCCATCCACTGGCCCTGCGCCTGGCTTCCTAGCCGGTGAGCCTCAAGCTGAAGAGGTCAGGAATGTTCTCTTACTCTCTGACCAGGGACCTAACTCTAGTATTTTGCTAGTCATTGCGGTTACTCCTTCATTGATCCCTGGCTTCTTCCCTTGCTCAGCCTCCCCTAGATTCACAGGGACCCTTATGATTTCTCGTGGCATGGGTTTGGGAGTGTGTATGTGTGTCTGAGTGTGTGTGTGTGTGCCTGAGATAGGGTCATATGTATCTCAGGTTGGCCTCAGACTCATTAAGTAGCCAAAGATGGTCTCCAACTGGTTCTCCAGTTTCTGCCTCCAGGGTGCTGAATTCTGCGGTGTGCACCCCAGGCCTGGCTCACAGAGCACTTTATAGAACTGTCTGTTAATGACCCTCCAAGTTCAAGTGCCCTGCTCGAGGCTATTGGCTACTCTCAGAACACCATGGTGTTGAAGGCCTCACTAACTTCCGGTATCACTTGCCTGTCTCGTTGTCCTGGCAACCCTAGCCCCACTTCCTGCATCCAGTAGTACCTGACCCATACATTTAGTTCAGCATATCTGAGTAAAAACCTATTCACTGTTTGCCTAAAATGAGAATTTAATTTCAGTTTACCTAGCATGAGGCAAACAACTGAGGCATTTGAAGAATATGTGGGACGTACTTGTACTAAAATATGAGGCAAGGCCGGGTGGTGGTGGCACACGCCTTTAATCCCAGCACCCAGGAGGCAGAGACAGGCAAATCTCTGAGTTCCAGGCCAGTCTGGCCTAAAAGAGAGAGTTCCAGGACAGCCAGCCAGAGCTGCACAGAGAAACCTTGTTTAAAAAAAAACAAAAACAAAAACAAAAACAAAAACAAAAAAAAAAAACAGAAAAGAAAAAATAAGTGTGAGGCAAGAGTTTTGCCCTGTGTTCTATTTTTTTTTTTTTTTTACACTTAATCTGATAACATAAATCCTGAACCTCTAAGCAGTACCTTAGAGGTTCTGATACCTCAGGATAGGGTAACTCCAACCCAGAGATACTTCAGGGTAGAGTAACTCTGACCCAGGCCCCAAATCTGCCCTAGAAGCCTGTCTGGGAGCCTTTATCAAAACCCTCATCAGTCCATGGAAGGCCTGGAGTCCATAGGCCCTGAGCAGGTGACTCTTCACTGTAGCTTCCGTTCCCTGATCTTGGCTAGCCTGGTGATTCAGCAGGGAAAGCCGCTTGTCTCCAGGACTGGTGACCTGAGTCAGCCTCCTGGGTCCCACACGGTGGAAGGAGAGAACCAGTTCTTAGGGGTTGTCCTGTGACCTCTTGTGAGGAGGCACATAAGTACCCACGCCCCATAAACAAAGTCAATTCTCTGTCCTCTCTGGGCCATGGCTCACTCCTACACCAAAAAGGGGCAGGGCCAGGGATTCTCTGCCAATGTCTGAAGGGAATCAGAATGAAAGGGAAATTCTGGTCTTAGGTCATAGCAGGGCCTTGAGGGTTTGGGTCAGGAGTCTTTTCTTCTCCTAAGCCCCTTCAGCGACAGTCATTCCAGGCAAGGATCACAGAGGACACTGACACCTGTCCCCCGTGTCAGTTCCCGGGATTGGGATAGTCAGTCACACGGGGTTCAAAGCAAAGGATTGTATTACCATGGGACGATCTGGCCAGTGCCAGATGCCATGGCCAGGGTAGAAAGCAGACACCGCACAGCTGCTGATTTTACCTGTCACCAGATAAAAGGAGGCAGAGGGGGACCTGCCCAGTGAAGGTAGCATTCTGCCTGGAAGGAGAGCTGGCAAGAACAACTGACCGGATGTAGCAGCCAGTTTGCAAAACTTGCACTCAAGAGGCTGAGCTTGCAGGAGTGCTGAACTGAAGTTCAAGGCCAGCTTGGGCTGCAGTGAGTTCCAGGCTAGCTGGGGCTGTCTAGTGAGACCATGTCTAAAAATTCAAAAAGAAATGAAAGGGGAGCTGGAGAGATGGCTCAGAGGTTAAGAGCAGTGGCTGCTCTTCCAGCGGTCCTGAGTTCGATTCCCAGCAACCACATGGTGGCTCACAACCATCTATAGTGAGATCTGGTGCCTTATTCTGGAATGCAGGCATGCATGCAGGCAGAACATTGCATATATAATAAATAAATCTTAAAAAAAAAGAAATGAAGGAAAAACAACAGCTTTATTACTAGCTGCTCCCAAATGTACCTACTTCCTAGAGCTGTGGTTCTCAACCTCACTAATGCTGCGACCCTGACCCTTTAATACAGTTCCTAAGGTTGTGCTGACCCCCCCAACCATAAAATTATTTTCCTTGCTACTTCATGACTATAACTCTGCTACGGTTATGAATCGTAATGTAAATAATCTGTGTCTTCCGATGGTCTTTGGGGGGGTCGTGACCCACGGGTTGAGAACTGCTTCCCTGGAGCTAGCATTTACATGGTTGGAAGCTCCAGGAACTGAACTCCAGTCGTCTGGAAGAGCAGCAAGTGCTCATCTCTCCAACCTGTGACTCCTCTCTCTACAGTCCAGTGGTCACGGCAACTTCCCTGACCACATGACTCTTCCCTAAGCTGACAAGATCTGTCCAGATTTTGGCATCAGCTTCCACTCTTCTCCACTTTGATATCAGCTCTGTCTCCCCAGGCCATGAGTCAGCACGGCCTGGAGGTCACATAGCTTAGTCAGGAGCCAGGCTAGTGTGAGGCCTGTTGTGATATCCAGTTGCCTTGCTGTGGAAGCGTCTGTAGACATACCAGGAGCGCAATCTCCTCTTTCGCCTTTACATTTGAAGTATAGCCAGTGGGCTGAAGTATGACTGTAGACGGGATCTGGAATAGCAGAGAGAGGCCTCAATAAGGACAGTTGACTGTGACCTGTGACCCACGCTACGTTCACGAAGAGAAGCAACCATGACGAGATTCCACCAGATAGAGAAGAGATGGGCAGTCAATAATGATCCTTAGGAAGGCAAGGAAGATGGCTCTGAGAGTAACCAGAACCACGACTGCTGTGCAAGCAGGAAGGCCGCAGTCTAGCTCTCCAGTACCCATTGCCTAGGTTACCTACTTTTAAGCACAAGAAGAGCCCCCACACCCACCCGCAACACTTTTGAGACAAGATCTTACTCTGTAGAACAGACTGGCCTGTGTTTGTGATCCTCCTGTCTCAGCCTCCGGAGTGCTGGGACTATGAGCAGGACAATGCTTAACTGATGCCAGATCCACCCTTATAGCTCAGGTGACCCCACCCCCAATCATAGTTTCTATTTTTTTTTTTTTTTACTTATTTATTTCTTTGAGACAGGGTCTCATGTAGCATAAGCTGACCTCAACTTAATAAGTAGCCAAGGATAACCTCGAACCCCTTAACCTCCTGCCTCCACTATGCAAGGTCCGGAATTGCAGATGTCAGCCACTGCTCCTTCATTTATTTATATATTTTATTATTTTACCTCTTGTAAATTATTTCTTTTTGAGACTGGGTCTCTGCAGTGGTTCAGATGAGAAATGGCCCTCATAGGTTCAGGTATTTGAACATACAGTCCCAGATTTGTGGTGGTCTGGGGGGGAGGTTTAGGAGGCGTGGCCTTGACGGAGGTAGAGCTGTCCCTGGGGGTGGGCTTTGAGAGCTTGTAGCCTGGCCTTGATTCTGGTTCTCTCTGAAGTTCGCAGTTAAGGTTCAGACCTCATCTCTCAGCATCCTACGCCCTCTGGCCATACTTGCCTGCTGCTGTGCCCATGCCTTCCCGCCATAACGGGCACTCACACCTCTGGAACTGTAAGCCAATATACACGCTGTCTCCCCAAAGTTGTCTTCCGCCACGGTGTTTTATCACAGCAAACAGAAAAGTAACTAATATAGCCTCACTGTGTAGCCTTAACTCCCACAGATCCACCTGCCTCTTCCGGTATTTAACGCATGGATCACCCTGCCAGGCCACTTCCTCTCTCTGCCTCAGCCCTCTGAGCTCCCATGCTCCTCCGGGTCCCACACCTGTGTCAGCCTCTCTAGCCTTGCTCACCTCCAGCTTTGTCCCTACTTGTCCCCACCTCTAGGCTCTGCAGGCTCCTGGAGCTCTTAAAGCAATCTTCCCTTTTCTATCTGGCCAGTACCACGCTGAAGAATATGGATCCTGTTCACCTCCCCACTAGATCACACATTCAGCAAGCGGTCATGAAGTACCTCTGTGCTAGGCCATGTTCTTGGTTCCAGGCGCACAAGGAACTGATTGCATGCAGAACCCTGACTTGGGGGAAGCTCCACAGTCTACTAGGATGCGTATGTGGATGGAAAGCAGGGTCAATGAACAGAGGCCAGAGGAGGTGGGGGTGGGGGAATATCGTAAGGGCTACAAAGACCACTCTGCATGAGCGGGGTCCCTCGAGGGAGCACAGGGCCAGAGCTGGCCTGCTTGAAGAGGTGACACCTGAATTTTAATCCGGAGCTGGCCTCTGTACACTTGGAGATTTGTTCAGGAAGGAACAACCGGTTCAAAGGCTTGAATTGGGGCAGGGCAGGGCTGCGGCCTGAACTCGGTGGCCAGCGGTGTTGGCTACACGCCCTGGGTGCGATCTGAGCCCCGGCTAGCACAGTCAGCTCCTGCAGGCTCCCAGGACCGAAGGTTCGGGATTTGAGAGCCTATCATGGGGGGAGGGGCGACATCTCGTTCTCCTCACCAGGACAATACAGGCCCAGAGGCGACAAGCTACCGCCCCCGAGGCCACACCGAGGCGCCACAGCAGCTAGTCCGGCTGAGCCCCTTCCCGTGCAGCGCCGTCAGCCACTCAGAGCGCGTTGCCAGCTTCACAGGGCGGAAGTGGGCGGGGACACCAGGAGCCCCGCCTCCCGTCCTCCCACCTCCGCTTTCCTGACTGGCTCCGCAAGGTGGCCCCGCCTCCGAGGTGTTGCGGCTGGGGCGGGTCGTTGGGGGAGCCGCCGTCTGCTAGCGGGGTGTGGAACGGCACGGACACTGTTTTCTCCGCCACCATGGGGGCCCAGCTGAGCACGGTAGGCGGCAGGGGTCGGGGGTCGCCAGGCGCGTACCGTGGGGACGCGATACGATCCGGGGCGCCCAGCGCCCGGTCGCCAGCACCGCGCCCCACCCGGCCCCTTGCGGACCGTGACTCACGCCCTGGCTCGTGGCTGCGCCACTCAGGCGCTGCTTCAGGCCAGAGGGGCCGGAGTGCAGGGTGGACATTGGGGACCCTCTTGGGGTGCGCGCGAGTGTGACAGGGCATGAGTGACCTGTGTCCCCGCGTGAGTGGGCGTGACTTGTGAGAGTGAGAAAGTTGAGAGTGACGGAGCCCAGGGAACTGTGGACCGCGCTGCTACCTGTAATGTGTGCACACGTGTAATTGTGCACGAGAAGGTGTGTGCGTGGAGGGACCGGTAGGGGCTATGTGTGAGAATGAGGGCGGGGGCATGAAGACACAGACACGGGTGTGAGTAGTGGACACGTGAGTCCTTTGGGGGTGTGCAATGGGAGAAGTGTGTAGCATATGTCTCTCGACCAGGGATTAGGCGCATCTTCTTGCCATAAACAAGGCAGTAGCTGGCCATCGCCTTCACTGCTGTCACCCTGAAAGCCCCGCCTGTTCCCATGACAGAACTGTGCTGTCACTGAAAAAGTGTCCCTTAGCCTGAACTAGCAGCTCAGCGAGCTGAGGGTGCCGGAACCTCCTAAGGCCTGTAAGTCTACCCTCTCCCTGTTACTCTGGGTGGACCAAGGGCTCCTCCACAGCCCTGGAGACCACCTCTTCTCCCTGATGCTCTCTTAAAGAGCATCCGTGGGAAGTGTGCCCAGCCCCAACCACACAAACACACCCTCGAGGTGCCCAGCTCTCTGGGTGTGGCAAGATTAGGTGAGTGTCCTCTCTGCAAGATCCAGGGGTCCTGGTGAAGACAGGCAACTGGCTTCTTGGTGTGGCATTTGCTCTTTTTTTTTTTTTTGGTCTTTTGAGGCAGGCTTTCTCTGTGTGGCCTTGGCTGTTCTGGAACTTGCTCTGTAGACCAGGCTGGCCTGGAACTCATAGAGTTCCACCTGCCCCTGCCCTCCGAGTGCTGGGATTTAAAGGTGTGTACCACCATAGCCTGGCTGCATTTGCTTTTGAGAGAGTGACTAATCCAGGATGGTCCATTTAAGGAGCAGCCTGGCCCAAAGCAAACCCCAGAGTGACATCACCCCCCCCCCCACATGACATTCTGACCACTTTCCCTGGAGACTGCCCATGGTCCTCTACCCTTCCCTCCTTTGCAAGCTTTCCTCACCTTCTGGACCGTGTTGGTGGGCGTGTCATAGCACCTCAGCACATGGCTGTCCCATCCGTTCATGTTAAGTCAACAGTACTTCCTTGCAGGCAGCAGAGCTCTGTCTAATTATCAGGAGACCCTGGCCGTGGCCTGATCTGTCCCGGGATTGCCTAGTATTGTCCTTGACTTACGGGACTGACTAGGGGTCCACTTGGTCCCCAGTGCCCACAGTATACATGAGCAAGCCTCCTGTCCTGGGGTCCCATGTGTTGTGTGTGTGTGGCTGCTGGGCATAGATCAGATGTCTTATCTGAGCCGAGCAGGCCCTGTGGGAGGCCTCTTGCATATACTGGGGGCCCTAGCCCATAGGATGGCTCTAGAGTCTGCTGTCCATCTGGAAAGCGTTACTGGTTTGCTTGGCTGGTTGCTCTGGGACTGCCTCTCTGCCTGTTTGTGAGTTCCATCAAGCCCTGACAGACCCATTCCTCTTGTAGAGTATATTATGCCTTCCCACGGCTCCTGGCAACCCTGAGGCTAGTTGGTGGCTTAGAATCCCCAGAGGGGGTGGCTCAGCTATCCACCTGTTCTTCCTCTTGGGCTCCCTTCCCTCATAGTCTGGAGCCTAGCCCAGAGCCCCCCTGCTTCAGGACTTCCTCCATTTCCTCCCACTCCCTCCCACTTAGAGCAAGACCGGGAGGGCTGTGGTCACTTGATCATGGACGGTCAGCTGGAGAGTAGGCGGTAGGCAGGTAAGCGAGTCAATGACTGGCTTGTTTAAGCCCCAGGTCAGGGAGCTGGCACCTGGAGAGAGATAGGGGTGGGGCTCTCTGCCTGCCCTGCCTATCCAGCCTGGGCAGAGCGGATTCCAGGGTTTTAGAGGGGACAATGCCGGCATGAGCAGCCAGCCAGGGTGTCCTGTGGTTGGGGGCAGGCTGTGCATCCCTTAGCTACGTTAAGTGAACTCAGGGCTTCTCCCTGAGACCATGGCACCCAGTTTCCTTTACCCTTCTTTGCTATCATAGCAAGGAGAGGAAGGGGTAGGTTCTTAGGTACAGTGGAGTGTGGCCTACAGGGTTAAGGCCTGGGAAGCAGCTGCTCTCAAGGACTTGAAACTGGTTGGGTCAAAGTTGTGTGTGTGTGTGTGTGTGTGTGTGTGTGTGTGTGTGTGTGTGTGTGGTGTGTGTATGTATGTATGTATGTGTGTGTGCGCGTGCGCGTGCGCCTGTGTGCACGCACACACAGCTGAGAAGGAACTAGGGCTGGGACTTGGCCTCAGCCATCTGCCTCCTGTTTACTTGGCCACCGCTGCAGGGACTAGGGTGGTGCCAGGAAGGGTCAGGGGACAACCTGTTTACCCCATGCCAGTGAGGACAGAATACAGCCATACAACCACACCTCCCGGTGAGTTGAGTCTCTAACTTTTGGAGATCATCCTACTGCTCCTGAGCTTGGTGCAGCTCCCCACCCCCTGTGACTGGGTCCCTCCCCTTCTCTAGTTTGAGCTCCTTGGGCATGGGGTTTAGGCCTGGGCCACACACGTACCTTAGACACAGGAGTGTTTGCTGGGGTTGTTGAATGACTAAATGATGGCCAGGATGGTTCGTCACAGCTGCCTTCCTAGATGGGGATTTTTTATATAGAAAAGGTTCACTTTTCCCCTCACAGTGTTCAGACGTGTCCCTGAGCACAGGCTTGTCACCAAAGCCTCTATCTTCTCACCTGAGTTGGGAGTGACAGGAGCACCTCCCAGATGCAGCCTGAGGATTGAGGTCAGAGGGCAGTGACTATTGGGAGCAGCCAGGAGCCGGTTGTTGGCCCGTGAAGCCTGCACCTTCTGAACATGCTCCAGGCCAGGAGCCCTTTCCCAATGTGGAGCAGTGTTGGCTTTTGCTGGCTCTGGAAACTTCTAGACAACATAAGAAGTCAGAGAGACCTGAGGGGTCAGAGGAGAGAGATGCTGTTGTCCTTTCAGTATTTGCTGAGTGTCTGCTGCACCGGGTGCTGGGAGAGTGACCAGGCAACCTGAAGTTACCTGGAGACAGGAGAGGTGGGCCATTCTGAGCCCACGGCTGGTGGAGGGGCTGTGTGGGGCCCTGGCCTGTGTTCAGGCGCCCGCCCATAGTCCTGACAGCGGGGTCGTCTTTGTAGACACTGCCCTCAACACTGGCTAGCATTGTTAGGTGTAGGGTGAGTGAGGGTTGTGGGCTGGTCCACACATGGCCAGCTCTGTGTTGGGCCTCTCTGAGCCTCCTTTGTTAAATGGGGGTGTAGGGAGAGCTGCGTTAACTTCTATATGTTATGACCCAAGGCAGCTTACGGGAGAGTTTGTTTTGCCTTATGCTTTCAGAGGGCTAGAGTCTATCATGGCAGGAAAGGTATGGGAGCAGGAGCAGGGGACTGAGGGATCACATCTCAGCCACACACAGGAAGCAGAGATAGCTCGTCTCTCCCCACTGAGGTACACCCTCCAGCAAGGCTGTACCCCCTAAAAGGCTCTATGACCCCACTAAACAACACCATATACTGGGGACCAAGTGTTCAAATCCGTGAGCCTATGGGGGATGTTCCCCATTTAGACCACAACAGGAGCTCACTGTAGAGGGTCAGGAATGAATCCAGGTGTGTGCCAGGCCCTGGGAGTGCAGCTGCCAACAGACTTGTTGGGGGGGGGTGTGGGGGTTATAAAGCAGGGTACACGGAGCATGGGTCCAGTTGGGCAGAGTCACTGGTACTCATTCCTAGGACTCCCAACAGTGGTAGTTTCTGGATATGGTTTTGCTCCCTGCCATGGAACCATCTATAGCAGAAAAACCACCAGAGTGGTCCTCACCCTAGAGAGCTTACAGAGAGGCCAAGGCTGTGAAAAGTCACTGAAGGTCTAGTTAGGCATGGCTCCTTGGGGAAGATTTAACATTTGAGTTGGGCTCTGAAGGATTCATAAGAGTCTTCAGGTTAATCTGGGCGTGGTGGCGCATACCTGGGAGGCAGAGGCAGGAGGATCTCTGTGAGTTTGTTTGAGGCTAGCAAAAAAAAAAAAAAAGAAAAGAAAAAAAGAGTCTGCTGGTACCTCTAGAGGCAGGCCATAGGGGGTGGGGCCAAGAAAAGCCAAAACTAGGCAAGTTGTGGAGGAGGGTGCAGGGAGAGGAATCCTGTGGGACACACAGAACAGGTGCATTGAAGTTTGGTGGTGGGAGCCCAGGTGCATGTTGGGGGATGGGGGGAGAGTAGAGCAGCTTGTTGGTTTGGGTAGCCAGGCTTAGAAATATGCTTGGGCCCTCTGCAGGGTCCTGGTATCTGATCAGGGCTGCAGGCTGTGATGGGGACACAGTACGGCCTGTCCCCTGAGGTGGCTAAGGAACAGCAAGGCAGGACTGCAAAGTCCTGAATGCAAACTGCAGTCTCATTCATGTTTGGTTTTGTCCCCTTGGCCAGTCACTTGTTTACCATGAGAAAGCAGGTGACAATCTGGTGGTGGTTTGAATGTGGTCCTGGGACTTCAGTGTGGACTTGGGGCAGAGCAATTCCTTCTGGCCTGTTTCCCATCTGTGGCTGAAATGGAGTGGTCTCAAGGACACAAGGCCTTGTCCTTAGAGCAGTACCAGCTTAGGATTCATGGCTGGTTGTTTGCAAGGCCTTTAGAGGCCGCATTCACTCCCCTGTCCAGAGGCCCAAGTCCTTAGGGAACCCTTTCTGAGTTCTGGGCTGGGCCTCAAACCTGGGTCTCTTTGAGCTTACACACCATGGTGCCAACTTTGTTTTTCATTGAGCCTTGGAACAGTGCTTGTATGATGCTGGGCACAGGGATGCTCTTTAAACAGGGATGGTCCTGATGCTGGGGTTATGGCTTCAGCAACTGGCTCTTTTTAAACTTGTAAGAAACATACCAGGGGCCTGTAGGGCGAGGCCGTGACTGGGAGAGAGACAGTGTGTTCTGGGCCCAACAAAGGGCCCTTGGCTGCTGGAGTTACTTGAACCTGCAGGGCCGGTTTGGAGGTGAGGAGCTTGTGGGGCTAATGGTCCCTCCACTTCTCAGGTTGCACACCCCTCTGGGAATTGGGGGCCCCCAGCTCAGTTCACTGTTCCCTGGCAGGAATACCTCATGGTTAGCCTTGCATTCTTTCTGCAGATGGGCCAAGAGGCTCAGGCAGAGTGTTACTGGAAGGTGGGGAGTCCTGGGCAGGGCTTTGAGAGAGGGGTACAGTGGGGCTGGGCCTTGAGAGTGGGAGTGTCCTTCCTTAAGCACTACAGCAGGACTAACCAAATGGCTGAGTGAGAATGCCTCTCTTGTGATCAAAATACCTGACAGAAATAACCAGAGAGGAAAGAGCTTCCTGCTTGTGAGTTTAGTCTGCCATGACAGTGGAAGTAAGAGCCTGTTGCTGAGGCTGTTCACATCCCTGCTAACCACAAAACGGAGAAAGGGCAGGAGCCAGATCCAGTGACTCACTTGTTTCAGCTAGGCCCAACTTCCCAAAACAGCTGCTTAGGGCCGCTCAGCCCGAGGGAGCAGTGCCCAGCCCAGCACCCAGGGAGAGACTCAGGGTCTTTATTAATGGCGAAGCGACTCAGTTTATCCATCCTCACTGGTGTGTTTCCATGGCTCTGGGTGGAAGTGAGGAAGAGAAAGTATGGTTGCCGTGGCCCCAGGAAACTGCTTGGAGCCCTGTGCTCAGTGTAGGGCTCTTAGGCAGATCCTGAGCCCGCCTGAGAACTGGAACTTGGGCCTGGGATTTGACTCAGTCAGTAGACAACTTGCTCAGCGTGCATGACACGAATGCCAATCATCTCCACACTTGGTAGCAAGGAGGGTCAGAAGTTCAAGGCTTTTCAAAACTTCTCATGGGCACAGAAGACTGAGTGACGTGGCAGGTCCGTGAGTCCGGTTTTGGCAGCTTCTCTTGGTGGACTGCCGAATGGAGTTCACTGGACAAGGCTCGAGAGGAAAGGTCACTGGAGGAAGAGGCCCAGGGATGCTGAAGCGTCACCTGTAAGGAGGGTTGGGGCTTCTTCCTGCCCCTGTGCTGACTTGGGCACTGCTCTATCTTTGCAGTTGAGCCGCGTGGTGCTCTCACCCGTCTGGTTCCTCTACAGCCTCCTCATGAAGCTGTTCCAGCGTTCCTCACCGGCCATCACCCTTGAGAACCCAGACATCAAGTACCCACTGCGGCTCGTGGACAAGGAGGTGAGTGCTTCACCCC
>NW_026596085.1:16690235-16702743 GCF_907164565.1 Psammomys obesus
CCCCCCCCCCCCCCCCCCCCCCCCGCAAGCCCCACACCCCCCCCCCCCCCCCCCCCGCGGCGGCGGGGGGGGGGGGCCCCCCCCCCCCCCCCCCCCCCCCCCCCCGGCCTCCCGAGGCTCCTGGGTGCCCGTGCCACTGGTGTGAACTCTTTCCCTGGGGACATAGGAACAGACACCGGCTCCCTCAGAGCAGAGCAATGACAGACCACAAAGAACCATCCCACCCAAGGGGCTCACTCACAGACCGCGGGGGTGACTGTAAAGCAGCCATGGCACCACCCTGACATGGATGATGAATTTCCCCAAACAGCATAGGTGGAGTACCCCTTTGAGTTAACCCTCTCCTGTCAAAAGACCCCGAGGACAGGTCAGTTAGGGCAGAACCACAGGGCTGTCTGGGAGGTACAGGAGGGAGTAGCTGGCGCCTCAGGTGGCGGGCCCAGTGACCCTCCCCAGCGCATCCTTCTGTGAGGGAAGGTCAACTGCAGGCCCAGTCTGTTTCATGGGGTGCGCCTTTCGAGAAATCACAGCGGCTCTGATGAAGATGATAGCTGTTACACCAGAGGGTAAACAACACCCTAGGAGTCACCCGCCATGTGCACCGTGGTCCCTTGGAGTATCAGAATGGGAGAGGGCCTTTGGGACTGTGGGGTACACACCCCTACTTAGCCTGGGGAGCAGGGTGAAAGGCTGAGCACCCTGCTCCTTAGAGATAAGCGCTCACCCTGTCCCCCACCCACTGTGGCAGATACAGCGGGGCCTTTGTTAGGCTGGATGTCTGCCTCTGCTTGCCAGGCTAAACGTCTTCCCTCTTGCTCGCCTGCCCTCCCTTCCCTCAGGGCCCTCCCTGCTCTATTCCTGGCTTCCCCTAGTGATTTCCAGAGGGGTGTGGCAGGAAAACTGAGTCAGGAAGCAGAGGCTGAGCCTAGAGGAGTGGAGGAGCCTTGACTGGGGAATTCATGGGAATCACGTATGTAAGCCTGTGATGTTCTTAGGACTGAAGAGGAGACAGAAGGGGAAAATATAGAATGAAAACCATGTTCTCTCCTGCTGAGACCCCTGCAGCTCCTCAGTAGGTCTTACACCTATGTAGACACACACACACACACAAACACACACACACACACTGATATATATATCAGAGTGGAGTTCCTGTGTTTTTATTTGTTTGCCCTGGCTGTCCTGGAATTCACCCTGTATACCAGGCTGGCCTCAAACTCAGAGATCCACCTGCCTCTGCCTTCCCAGTGCTGGGATTCAAGGCTGGAGCCACCAGACCCAGCATCATGTTTTTGTCAGTTGTGTCGCTGAGGACAGAAGCCAGGGCCTTGAGCAGGATGCTCAGGGCTCCGCCCCTGGTCCTCAGCCTCTTAACCTGTTTTTGTTTCAATTTTTTGTATCTTCCCTACTCTCTGTGCTGCTGTTTAATTTTTGAAGTGTGACATGATTTGTGTGTTACTGTAAAAGTCCTGCTTGTGTGGTGGGGCTTCCCCTCCCCACCCACGTGGCTGACCCAGTCCCACAGTAGGTTGTTTTGGAAACCTGAAGCCTGGTTCCATTTGACTCATACCGTGCAGATGGGTTTTCATGAACTCTAAGCTGCCTTGCTTTGTTTGGGTCTTTTTTTTTTTTTTTTTCTTTTTGTTCTGGTGACTGTCTAGTGTCTTTTATAAGGACATGAGGCCATCCTCCTGTCCCCATTGAAAGGGCTCATGTCATTTGTGGAGTTCAGCTTCTCCCTGCTCTGCCTCTATAGCCTGGTGCTGCCCTCCAGGGTCAATGCCTGTTCTGTGGTCCTGCCAAGCTGTTCTTCTTAGTAGTTATCAGTACTTCTTCCAAAAAGGAAAAAAAAAAAAAAAAAAAAAAAAACAACAAAAAAACAAAAGCAAAACCCAAAACCCTGAAGGGTGGTGTCCTTGGCCCTCAGACCCAGTCAACAATGTCGGACTCTGCTCCCAGTTTGTGTGAGGCTGCATTTGGCCCAGTCCAAAGGTTCTGGGAGGCAGGGTGGCAGCAGTTTTGCCTGGAGTACTGCCCTGTTGGCCTTCTCCAACATTTCCTCTGCTCCGATGTGTCAGGATGGGAGTTTCTCCTACCAGTTGGCCTCCCGGGTCTGACTTCCTCCTGAGGGGCAAGCCTTCTTTCTCAGACTGAGCTAAGGTAGGGAAATGTGCATTTTGCTCCCGGTGTTTGTGGACATCGGCCCATGTGGGTGTGGCCCTGCAGCTGCTGGCTCGTCCCCCAGTCAGCTTGGGTGCCGGGAGCAGAAGCCACAGTCAGCTCAGAACTCACTAGCAGACTTTTTGACCCTCCTACGGGGGCCTCGGAGAGTTGTTGCTCAGTCCTTTCCACAGGCTTGTAAGCAGCCCCTGACCATCCCTGGAGGGGAAGTGGCCGCCGAAGTCCAGCTTTTGGCTTATACTCTGATGCCCAGCCTGTGGAGGATGTTGACCTGAGTTTGGGCTCATGATAGTGGCCAAACCCAGGACCTCCCAACCAGTAGCTCTCTACAGCCCAGCCACAGCCACTTACTTCTGGGTTTTTGGCTACACTGACTTCTAGAACCTTCTTCTACCGCCAGGCTTGGCATATGTGGTTCTGTCGTAGCTCTGCTCCTTTTCTAGTCCAGTGATAAGATGCTCCTTCTGCCCTTGGCTCCAGCTGAGAGTAGATGTGACTCCTTCTCACCAGGGACAGCAAGAACAGAGGCCCACTAAAGGTGCACCAGAACCCCCCCACCCGCCCCATATGTATGTGCTGGTGACATCACTGTCACTCCTGAGCCTCTGAAGTCCAGCTGCTCTGCCTCTTTGCAGATTATCAGCCACGACACGCGCCGCTTCCGATTCGCCCTGCCTTCGCCCCAGCACATCCTGGGCCTTCCCATCGGTGAGTGTGCCCAGTCCATCTCTTCCCTGGAGTCAAGAGTGGGAGGAGGGGGCAGTGCCTGGCCTTGCAGAGTAGGCCTGTGTCCCTGGCAGTGGCACCAACACAGGTGTAGAGGCCAGAGCTGAGGTGTGCTGGGGATCCCTCATGAGGCGGGAGGGAACAGCGGGAGGCAAGGCCATGGGAAGACAAGCCCCTGGGGGGTAGTGCCTGACCCCAGGTGACCCCTCTCTGTCCTACAGGTCAGCACATCTACCTCTCAACTAGGATCGATGGGAACTTGGTCATTCGGCCCTACACCCCCGTGTCTAGCGATGATGACAAGGGCTTTGTGGACTTGGTTGTCAAGGTGGGGTCTCCAGGGCATGGCTGCATTTGGCAGTATGTGTGTATATGTGTGTATGAAAGCCTGCTTTCTACTCAGGTGGCAGAGAAAGGGAGAAAGCGGAGTAGGTGTTGACCAGAGGAGAAGGGAGAAGAAAAACCTTTAGACCTAAAGGCTCTGAACTCGGAAGGCTTGAGAACTGACAGCCAAGAGTGCAGAGCAGGGCTTTGATGGACGGGTAAGAGGTGAAGACATCCAGAAGTCCAGGCAGGGCCTTGTACGCCCCAGTCCAGCTTGGGACATTGTCCAGAAACAAAGGAAGTAAATGGTCATGGACTGAGTGTCTGTTCAGGTTGGAATCAGTGGTCAGGTTCCGGGAGCTGGGGAGTCTAGCAGAGAGACAGCCAGGCAGACTGATTGACAGAGACAAAGAGACAGAGGAGTCATAGATGACAGGCCTCTGCTGACCTGAGTCTCCATGGCTCCTGTTGGCCCTGGATAACGATCAGATAAAGACCCGCACTGGAGCCTCTGCCAGTGTCCTGCCCATCTCTTCACGTCCCCATCCCTCAGATTCCTGCTTGTCTCCAAAGTCTAGGGAGCCTGTGCCAGTGTCCTGCCCGTCTCTTCACGTTCCCATCCCTCAGATTCCTGCTTGTCTCCAAAGTCTAGGGAGCCTCTGCCAGTGTCCTGCCCATCTCTTCACGTCCCCATCCCTCAGATTCCTGCTTGTCTCCAAAGTCTAGGGAGCCTATGCCAGTGTCCTGCCCATCTCTTCACGTCCCCATCCCTCAGATTCCTGCTTGTCTCCAAAGTCTAGGGAGCCTCTGCCAGTGTCCTGCCCATCTCTTCACGTCCCCATCCCTCAGATTCTTGCTTGTCTCCAAAGTCTAGGGAGCCTATGTCAGTGTCCTGCCCATCTCTTCACGTCCCCATCCCTCAGATTCTTGCTTGTCTCCAAAGTCTAGGTCCCTGGGGAGATGGCCCAGCCCTGACAGGGACACTGCTTCTCCTCTGTCCCTATAGTCTTAGGCCATGTCCCTATAGGCCTCCCCTTTACCAAGAAGTAATCCCACAGGGGCCTGGAAGGAAGCTGTTTCAAGACGGATGTTTGTGTCCTGCTGAGGCATGCGTGCACAGGGAGGGGAGGGCAGGGCTGAGCTGATGCCCAGAGCCTCACTGTACTGGCAGATGTGCCCTGTGTAGTAGGCGGAAACCTTGCTTTTACGAGCTGTGGGGTAAAAGGCTTCAGTTTGGGCGGACGGGACCTGAGGGGAGGTTCTGGCTTCCCCCGAGGCTGGGGCACCCCAAAGCTGGGTGGATTGAGAGATGCGCGTGTGGCTTTGCAGGTTTACTTCAAGGACACCCATCCCAAGTTTCCTGCTGGAGGGAAGATGTCCCAGTACCTGGAAAACATGAACATCGGAGACACCATTGACTTCCGGGGTCCCAACGGGCTGCTGGTCTACCAGGGCAAAGGTGATTGGAGCCGAGTGCCCCTGGAGAGCTGGGAGTGCTATGTCAGGGGCCTGGCGACAGGGCAGCTGGTGTTGCCCCCTTCCTTGGTCATCCGCTGTTCAGGGGTTAAGGAGCCTGCGCAGGGGTTGCCCCTGGCTGTGCTTGGGGGGTCATTTGCAGACTACCTTGGCTTGCTTTGCTCAGTGTCCCCAAACTAGCCAGCCAACACCTGAGTGGGAATCCTCCACTCCGCCCACCTTTGCTCTCTTCTTCATGAGAGAGAGACTCATTTGAGCAGATTCCTGTTTTCACTCCTGCTGGCTGTGGCTGTGTGGTGTTTTCCCTTCCCCGGGACCCCACTGGGGTCAGCTGCTCCTTCTGTCTCTCCCCAGGGAAGTTTGCCATCCGCCCGGACAAGAAGTCCAGCCCTGTTGTCAGGACAGTGAAGTCTGTAGGCATGATCGCAGGAGGCACAGGTAAGGGTTGGAACCCTAGCCGAGCCATGGAAGGTCACAATGCAGGGGTGGGAGGAGGCACGGTAGGAGGGAGGTCTGGGGCCAGGCCTGGGTCTCCCACGCCTCTCCTTGCCTGAGTGCCTGGCATGCTTTAGCAGACGCTCACTCAGTGTGGGGACCCCGTTTTACAGGCATCACCCCGATGCTGCAGGTGATTCGTGCCGTCATGAAGGACCCAAACGATCACACCGTGTGCCACCTGCTCTTCGCCAACCAGGTCAGTCAGTGAACCGTCCCCAGAACATGCAGGCTGGGGTTTGGCCGGGCCCTGTGTAAGAGTCTGGATGGCTCTGCAGAGCTGCTGAGCACGCCGGGAGTGAGGGGCAGGGCAGACATTCCGGCAGCAGCAAGTGAGGGTAGCTGCTGAAGACGGTGCGCCGGGCCATCTGGCTACGCCTCCCCCGACCCTTGGCACTGCCTTCATCTCGAGCAGACCTGGGACTCTGGTAGAGTGGGGGGACACTGGCCTGGGCAGAGGCAGAGGTGAGGCGCCTCGGATGCAAGCCCTCACAGGCCACTGAGCAGAGTTTTCGGGAGCTGCCGTGCACCTGGGATGAGTGGCTTCCCTTCTGCCTGGCCCTTCTCACTGGTGGCACAGGATGGTGAAGCTAGACTGTCCCAATGGCTGTGTGGCCAAACAGGAAATAATGTGTCATGTCCGGGGAGACCCAGCTGAGTCCCATATGTCCCAGCAGTGTAGAGGCCAGACCCTGGCGCCTCTCGCTTCTCAGCTAGGACTCAGGGTCCCCAGGATCCGTCTGGCCCAGCTCTACACTGCCCATGTGTGAGGCACGGTAGCCCAGGGGAAGGGCCTTGGTCCCTGCACAGCTGTAGGAAACGACCTCGATGCCCACACTGGGGCCGTGGCTAGGCCAAGGAGAGAGAGAGAAAGCTCCAACTGGCTGTAAACTTATGCTAGTAGTGGAGGCTGGTCCTGAACTCAGGATCTTCCTGCCTTGGCCTCTGAGTGCCGAGATCATAGGCACGTGCCACCATGTGCGGCTCACAGGCTCCGTTTATAAGGAACCTGTTAGTCAGCTGCTTGAGGGACTCTGCAGGCGAGGTGACTGGAGAAGGCCGCTGTGTCATTAGGACTCCAGTGAGCTTCAGCATCTGCCTCTGAGCCGCTGGGTGTGGCCCACAGGGCCATGATAACCCACCCTTGGGTCTGTCCCTGTTGAGGTCCCCAAGGGCAATCCCTGAGTCACTTGTCCTGACTGGGTGGCCTGTCTCCCGCAGTCCGAGAAAGACATCCTGCTGCGGCCTGAGCTGGAGGAACTGAGGAACGAACATTCCGCTCGCTTCAAGCTCTGGTACACGGTGGACAAAGCCCCCGACGGTAAGCACGGGGAACCCCAGGTGGAGCTGGAGGCAACCCTCAGCCCTGGGCCTCCACCAGGCTCATTCAGCACTCATGGCCTTTTCGTGGCTGTGGAGGAAACAAATCTCAGAGAGAGAAGTAAGTGCTAGGAAGCAGCAGCCCTTCCCCCCACTCCCCCGCATCTCCCACAGTGACCTGCTGGGCAAAGAAGTCCAGTTATCCCCTTGGGCCTGGCTCACTTTGGGGCAGGCCTTGGAGCAGTGCTGAGGATTGGTTGAAGTGGCTGCTTTTGTGTGGTTTGTAACCTGTAACGGCCTTGATATGTTTTTGTTTTTTTTCTGGTCTCCATGGGGGTCTGGGCCATTCTGGTTACCCCGACTCTGCCATGCATCTGCCTAAGTTGCAGGCCAAGTTTGGGGGTGCTGTGGAGAAGCCAGGCCTGTGCTGGAAGGAGGGAATGAGGCCCCCAAACTCCTCTGAGAATGCATTCTGGGAACTGAACTGTCCTTTGTTTTCCTGCCTTGGTAAAAAATAAGGGTCTAAGAGGTCGCATCAGTGTTGGAGGTGGGCTCGGTTGGTAGAACGCTCACTCTGCCCATGAGGCCCTGGGTCTGGCCTACAGCATAACAAAAACTGAACAGGGTGGCACATGCTTGCAGTCTCAGCATTCAGGAGAAGTGGGGGCAGAAGGAACAGAAATTCAAGGTCATTCTCAACCGCATAGCAAGTTCGTTCTGGGCCGCATGAGACCCTGTCCCCTTAAACCAACAGCGAGAAAACTAACACTGTGTTCTCTTTGTTGTAAAGAAAGCAGCCCCTGCATGCTCCTGGACTGCTTCTAGTTACCTCAGGTAGAGAGGGCAAAGGTAGACTGTTTCTAGACACCCCAGATAGAGAGAGAAAAGATAGACTGTATTAGCCCAGGGAGAGAGAGCAAAAAGGTAGACCGTACTTATCTTAGGTAAAGAGGGCAAAGCTAGAACAAAGGTATGATTCCATCCAAGTGCACCTTGGGGTCCAAGGAGTTTATCGGGGTAACCGAAGAGCATGGCTGAGGGAACACGGTGACTCAAAACTAGCCACGTCAGCAAGAAGCCCATCCCAGCGCGGGTGCTTACCCATGACCATGGCATCCCAGGAGCTGCCTGTTCATCTTGCAGGCGGCTCCACCAGAGTCTGCTGGGCCCATCCTTTTCACTGCCTTTGTAACCCCAGGGAGGCCCTGGTGAGCCTCCCAAATTTCTAGAGCTTTAGGAGCCTTTCCCTCCCCCGCCAAAGGAGTCTCAGTAGGAAGAAGCAGCTACTCAACACCATGCCGGCCAAGCCATGTGTGTGTGTGAGTCAACTGGGCACTGGTGTGGGTGTCCGAAGGGCTGCTTCAGACTTGCCAGGGAGCAGCTAACTGGAGAATGTCCTCCTGTGGGGTCAGGACCAGTGCTGCCCCTTTGTGGTGGTCTGTGGGAATGCAGGCCGTCTCCCAGGGCTGGCTTCCATAACAGGGCTAGGGCAAGAACTGGGTAATCACCTGGCCTTTCCCTTTTATTCGGCACCACCCTGACCCGCAAGGAAGCAGCAACAGGTCCTTAGGACCCAAGCTCAGAGCCAGCAGCCCACACGTGTGGCAAATGCTAGGTTTCCCAGGGTCTATCTCTGGGACCTAGATAAGGAGACATGCAAACATCGAAAAATGCCTCCATGAGCCTTACCTCTGGACCTGTCTGCATTCTCAGAATGCTTGTTCCCAGGCAGCTGTCTGTCTCCACAATGCCTTGTTCCAGAGGAATCCTAGGAAGCCTGCTGACTCACGAGCTGAGTCACAGGGGCACAAATGGAATTTAGGAATGGGAGAAAAACAAGGGCTGGCCTAAAGTGGAGTCAGGGATGGGGCTCACACAAAAACACGGCTGATGCCTGTCTGCCACGTGTGGGCCTTGTGTGCCGCTCTGACATCCCCGGCAGCCAGGGCACAAAGGAAAATGTGTTCAGTTACTTAGCTCATGGTGTCCACGAGCTGGAGGACTTCGTCGCTCAAACACAGTGGATCCTTCCCAGTCCTAGGGCCTGCTGGGACTGCACTGGTCCCTCCTGAACTGGGGGCCCATAGAAGGGACGTCCAGGCAGTGCCTCTCTGTCAGAAAACACCTTTTAAAAAATTACTAACCTTATTATTGCGTGTGTGTGTGTGTGTGTGTGTGTGTGTGCGCGCACACACACACACACAAACACGTTCCATGACACATGTGTAGAGGTTAGGAGACAAGCTTGGGGAGTCGTGTTCTGGGAATTGAACTCAGGTCACCAAGCTTGGCTTATACAGCAAGTGCCTTCACCCAGCAAGCTGTCTCCCTGGCCCCAGGTTTGTTTTTTTTTTTTTTTTTTTTTTTTTTTGAGACAAGAGTTTCTCTGTGTAGCCCTGGCTGTTCTGGAACTTGCTTTGTACACCAGGCTGGCCTCGAACTCACAGACTCCTACCTGCCTCTGCCTTTTTTTATCTTGAGCTTCTGTGTTGTTTCTGTTGGTGTAGTTGCTTTCTGGATCGAAAAGCCAGAGATAATCCCTAGTGTTGAGGGGGAGATCAGGGGCTGGAAGAGTTGAGGGGCCTGTGCCAGGCCTGGTAGAGCCCTGGCTCTCGAAAGCATCCTCAGTGGCAGGGGTCAGTGGCCCTGTGTCCCTCTGCTCTGCTGCTGCCTCTTCCTGTCTACCTCTGAAACCAGCCACCAGGACTGATTTTACATGCTGCTTCTTCCAGAGGACGTAGAGCTGTCCTTGAACTCACGTCCTCACTTCCCTTGTCTCTGTCAAGTGCCTGGGATTACAGTCCTGAGCCTGTGACCTCGCCTGGCCTATTCACTGTGGACTGAGTAACAGTTTCAGGCCAGGGTTCACGATGCAACTGTGAGCAAGACCATACTCCTGGTGGGCTGTCTCTGTGGTGGCAGACGAGTCAGGCCGTGAGCTCAGAGCTGGGGTTCAAGGTGTAGACAATGTCGCTCTGAGCAGCCTGGGCTGGGCTCCTCCTTCGGGGAGGCTAGTTGGTATGACCTTTAACAATTCTGGGTCCGCCGGGCCTCAGTTTCTAGAAAGTGAAATCCATATGCCATACTCTGGGCCAGGGGGACGCTTGTTTAGCATGCATGGGCCAAGTTCCGATCCTAGTACTACAAGACTAAGTAATCCTGTGGTAGTTGTGGGGGCCTATGGGGCAGGTTTTCTAGCTGTAAGGTGGGTGAGGGGAGCCATGAAGGCCTTGCATTCTGGTTGCAGGCTGTCAGGAGGTACCAGGGTTTGGGGCCCTAGAGCAAGGTAGGTTTACTGAAAGGGAGAGGACAGGGCGGACAGGGGAACTGTGGGTCCCCCTCTGACTTTGCTGGTCTCTTGTTTCTACAGCATGGGACTACAGCCAGGGCTTCGTGAACGAGGAGATGATCAGGGATCACCTTCCTCCTCCCGGGGAGGAGCCGCTGATACTGATGTGTGGACCCCCACCAATGATCCAGTTTGCCTGTTTGCCCAACCTGGAGCGTGTGGGCCACCCCAAGGAGCGGTGCTTCACCTTCTGATGGCCGGATGATGGCCACTCCCATGCCTGCTGCTCACGTACTCACCACAGCCACCTGTCCACCCCTTCCGTCCCCACCACTGCCCCTCGCCCTAACATATACCCACATCCATGCTGGGGCCTGGGTTCAGCCTGGCCTGCCCGGCCCTGGTCATCCAGCTGTACTGGCCCCTGAGGGGCCACTGTGGGAGCAGGCCTGTGTATCAAGTGGCCCCTGTTAGCCATTTTCTGCATAGGTCCCTGTCTGGCTGTTACCAGAGCTGTCCCATGACCACCCCCTTATGCACACACACAAAGACAGAGAGAGAAAGAGAGAGAGAGAGAGAGAGAAAGGTGTCAGTACCATGTCTGCCATTGCCGTGGACCAGTCTAGAGAAAGGAAAAGTAAAGGGTAAACAGATACAGTCCCGGGGCCCGTGCCTGCCATCCAACCACCTGCCTTGGGCCGTAGCCTGGCCTGTGCCCCTAACACTACATTAGACAGTGACACCCAGAGGTTCTCTTAGGAGGGTGTCTGGCAGTGACAGGCTAGCCCTCACTGCTGGCCAAGGGTCCCTGGGGGCAACACCCGGACACTTCCAAAACCCCATGCTCCCCTGCAGCCTTGGGTGCCCAAAGCTGTCAGCCCAACAGAGTGCGGTAGACCTCGGGGTCCCAGGCTTGTTTCTCCACCCCAAACCTCCCCCTGGCTGGTCCCCAGCCTGCGGGGCTTCCGAGCAGTGCCTCTCCTCTAGGAGACAGACCCGGCCTGGCCTGGTGTTGCCTCCAGCAGGTGGTGGCCACCTCCTGCACACTGGCTTTTTTAAGACATTTATGGGCAGAAAAGAGTTAAAGTAAAACTTTGCTAATACCAACCCTTCTGGAGTCTCCATGGGGATCACCAGGGAGGGGCAGGCGGGACACGTGACACCCACATGTATTTTGTTTCAGATACGCATTTGTGTTGCCTGTTCAGAGTTTGGGAAGTGGGGGGAAGTAGACAGGGAGTCCAGCCTTGTGCTGTCACCTTACTGGTGACTGTCACTTCCGTGTCAGCCCGATGGGAGAGTGGGAGGCTGGATCCCATCCAGTGCTGCCCTGTGATGGCTCCACCATTGTCCTCCCTTCCCTGATCCCCAGCTCTGGATTCTGCTGGGAGAGATGCCGGCTTGGTAACACTTGTCAGATGGGTCACCCGAAGACAGATCATGTGGAGGTTGGAGCTGTTCTTAAAACGGGCTGCAGGAAAGCCACCTGTCATACTTAGGGTCTGTTTTGTTTTGTTTTTTTGAGACAGGGTTTCTCTGTGTAGCCTTGGCTGTCCTGGACTTGCTTTGTAGCCCAGGCTGACCTCAAACTCACAGAGATCCACCTGTCTCTGCCTCCCTGAGTGCTGGGACTAAAGGCGTGTGCCACCACTCCCAGCTAATTTAGGGTCTCTATTGCTGTGATGAAACACCGCAACTAAAAATTGGGGAGAAAAGGGGTTTATTCAGCTTACACCTCCATACCGCTGTTCGTCATTGAAGGAAGCCAGGACAGGAACCTGGAGGCAGGAGCTGATGCAGAGGCCATGGAGGGGGCAGCTTATCAGCTTGGTCCTCATGGCTTGCTCAGCCTGTTTTCTTATAGTCCCAACCACCATGGGCCAGGCCCGCTCCCCTTGATCACTAATTGAGAAAATGCCGTAGTACAGCAGGATCTCATGGAGGCATTTCCTCAACTGAAGCTTCTTCCTCTGATGACTTGGCTCTGTCAAGTTGACCCCAAACCAGCCAGTACACCACATCTGATGACATGGTTGGGATGTGAAGACTCGGTCCTGCGGTCCTGCGGTCCTGCGGTGGCAGATTCAGCTGGTGAAAAAGAGTTCCAGAGCCACATGGTTGGAACAAGCCGCTTCTGAAAGCGCCAAGGAAAGCAAGTGGTGGGGGAGCTGACTAGGCAGTGTTTGCCACACAAACATGCACCCCGGATCACAGAACCCCATCCCGCCATCGTGGGGGTGTCCAGTAGGGCTGCCTCCACAGAAAGCCTCACCCTGGTCCCAACACTGGAATTAAATTATTTCTTTATAGTCTCAAGTTCTGGAAGAAAACGGATTATTTGAACAACTTTGCTGTCAAGAGGAGTCAGGCCTGGACTTAGTAATAAGACCCCTCAGGCCTGCTCCTGTTCTCTGCTCAACTCACCCCAGCACTGAGCCTAAACCTGCAGCTATCCCTTTGCCTGGGAGCTTGCTCCCCTTGCACACCTAGAGGTAGGTGTTGTGTGTGTGTGTTGGATTATGGTGGTCTAATGAAAGGAAGGAGGACAAGCCTAGACTCGAGCCTAGCTCTGCTCCCGGAACCAGGATGCTTCTCCAGGATCAGACGGATTCCTGAACCCTTGGGCTCTCCCGACTCCTAATTCTCCGTTGAACCCTGATGCTTTCAAATAAAATTAAAAAAAAAAAAAAAATATAT
>NW_026596085.1:16702843-16780791 GCF_907164565.1 Psammomys obesus
ATATATATATATATATATATATATATATATATATATATATGGCTGACGGGGCAATGCACCTGCTATCCAGTCACTGCTGTTCAGTCTGGTGGTGAGAAGGCAGCAATCTAGGTTCATCAAAGTTCCAACTTTTCCAAGGCTTTAGTCATAGAGCATTTCAAACGTGCAGTCTGGAATTCCTGAGCCAAACTGCTTCTTGTCTCTTATTAATGACCTTCCCTTCATAGAACGTAAGTTTTCAAGGAAACATGACCATCTCATCCAAAAGCACCATGTTTTTATTTTTGAAAAATATTTTTATGTATATGAGTGTTTTGCCTGCATGTATGTATGTATACCTATATACATATATGTATGTATATGCATATATATCTGGATGCCCTCAGATCCCCTGGAACAGGAGCTACAGACCCTCTGAGCCTCCTTGTCGATGCCAGTAACCAAACCCAGGTCCTTTGTAATATCCACAAGTGCTCTTAACCACTGAGCAATCTGTCCAGATTCTGTTTTTTGTTTGTTTGTTTGTTTTGTTTTTTCAGAGGCTTTTGTAATTTCGTGGTGCTGGAGTTTCTGCTCTGCGTCTGAGCTATATTCCCAGATCTGTGTTTTCCATAATTATCAAACACATCTCACGTCAGGCCAGCTTGAAGAAGTCCTCTTGCATCAGTGAGAAACTATCCCCACAGTCCGAACCCTAACAAATCCCTCCCAACCACCTGTATTTGCCTCGTTTGTCAGAAGACAGAGAGGTGCCTAGTTAGGGATCCTTCAGCTCTCTCATCAACACTAAGCACCCTCATCAGAAACTGAGCACAACCTTACAACACGGGCAGTTGAGGCAGGGAACGGTCAGGTCAGAAATAAGCGCTTAGAAACGCGAGGCACAGGAGTTCCAGGCCTGGTAGGATATATACGTAGTTCAGCGTCTGCCGGAGTTCACGTTCCCATTCGCGCAGGCTTGTAGTGAGCTAAGGACCCGGGTTCAAACGCCAGCACCCGCACGGCAGCTCACAGGGTCTCCCCAAGGCCCGTCAGGTAACCAGCTTCGCACTTTCCTTTAGCAGCATTTGGGGGTCGGGCAGGCCACCTCGCCCAGGCATCCCGCAAAGTAGGCGGGTCGCCTCAGGGGGCGACCTTTACCCGCTCAAAAATTCGTCTCACATAAGCAGTGAGGACTCAGGCGTCACCCCGAATCGTTATTTTCCTTACTCATAAGTTTAAGGCATGAGGAGGCAGCGCCCGGTCCTCAGGGGTAAGGAATTGCAGTCGTATTTCAAGTACGGTGAGTTTCCGCTCGCCTGGCCGAACCACAGGCTTGTTTCCCTGAAGGTTTTTCTAGCGCTTTCCGATTTACATCACTTTAACTCCTCACTTGCAAAAGCAGGAGAAAAAAGAACCCGCTACCCTCCGTGCCGCCTTATGCAGATTAGCAGCAGGCACCGCAAAGGCTCTCGGGTAGCCGCCCCACCCCTTCCGTTCCGAGCCTCCTTCGAGCTGTCGCGAGACTTGGTTGTCCGGGTGTCGGAAGCTGTTCGTCGCTCCGGCCAGGGGGCGGGCTCGCTGCTGAAGGCGTCTCCTCAGCTCTCCGCTAGCTCGGCGGCGCAAGATGGCCGACATCTCTCTGGACGAGCTCATCCGGAAGCGCGGAACGACGACCAAGGGACGGTGAGCGGCCTTTTCCTCTAGTCGGGGCTCGTGTGTGGGGGGGGAATCGCCGCTTCTTGGGGTTCGGGCACGGAGGAGGGAGCAGCCCCGAGCGCGACGCCCGAAGCCGCTTGTGCCCGCCCCCTGCGTCCGCCGCGTTCCTTATTGGCCGGGCTTCGCGGGCCCAGCCGCTCGCCAACCCACTGGCTGCTGAGCCCGGGAGGCCCGGCCGCAGGCAGGCTTTCCTCCCGGGGGACTGGGTTCGGGGGACCCCGGTGGCGCCGCCTCTACTCGGTCTTGGGCCCTTGGAGTTCGGAAGTTGAGCGGACGAGACCCCAGCCCGGGGCTGTACACGCCCGATGCTGCTGGTTTCCTGATGCCTCGGTGCTTAACCCCGACCCGCTGAGAGGCTAAGAGCTTTCTTGTGCCTGGTGCCTTGTTCCTTTCACTGTAGTGTCAGTAATTTTTTTTTTTTTTCCGCTTGTCTTCTTGTTTCTGTTAGAAGCTGGCTGCCTCCGGGTTGCCCAGGCTGCTTTCGAACTCCTGAACTCAATCCATCCTCCTGCCTCCGCCTCTTGAGTAGCTGGTTCCCCAGGCACCCCGGTGTTGTTTAATCTTACATCCTTTTCACAAACGGGAAGCTGGAGCCTGTGAGAAGGTAGGGTGACTTTTCCAAGACCACAGTGCCAGTGCTGGCCGAGCTGGCCTTGGGCAACTCAGAAAAACAGTGCCAGAGGGTGCATCGGCGTTCCCTGATGGATGTCCTGGAGTCTTAAGTGAGAGACATCCAGACTCAATAGACTCTTAAACATTGGTAGCCGTTTCTAGCTTTTATGACTTCAGTTTGTAGCTTGAAGGAGTGGTAACTCAGGTCACCGCACCTATACGTGCTTGTGAATTCCCTGCTATTCTCCCAGACATCGATCTGCCCAGCGGATGCTAATCCTTCCTTCCCCATCTGGGTCTAGTAAACACTTTCGTCGCCATGCTTTTGTACTCCCTCTAATCTCAGCAGTCTCCCTCCAGTTTAACAGCTCCTGTTGTTACCTGCCTTCTGGGTCATGAAATGCTACCTTGGGAGGTAGTTATTGACACAAAGATTAAGCCATTTGAAAGTTTTGAGTCTTTTTATTACTGGCCAGGTCAAGAGCAGGCTTCTGCCTCCGGAAAGGCCTCCTGGGGACCAAGCTAGGGGGTACATCATTTTAAAAGACACATTAGTGAGGAATTTGGGTGACCTAGTAGCATGTTTTCTTACAAAGCTCAGTGGTGTTTTCCAGACACTCCATGGTATGCCTTTTTTTTTTTTTTTTTTTACTTTACACTTCCTCATAGTTTCATGTTTAAGCTTGTACAGACATCAGTTATATAGGTTAATACGTCTGTACTATGTCAGGGTCACAGTCCCCAAAGCAATGCCAAGGTGGATGTGGCTGTTGAGAATGAAAGGCTGACAGCCGTGTAGGCCATAAAATTATTTTTGTTACTACTTCATAACTACAATTTTGCTACTGTTAATGAATCGTAATGCAGATATCTGTGTTTTCCGATGTTCTTCGGTGACGCCCTATAAAAGGGTCATTAACACTATTCAATTGTTTTCTCAACTGTTTGTAAATAAGGCTTTCGCAGATCTTCCCTCTGGTAAACTGTGTGGAGTCTGCTGGGTTGTCCAACGTATCACAGGTTGCTAACTGTTTCCAGGTTCTGCTGTCCATATTTCCCCTCAGTTCCTTATGCCGTTCAGTCGACAAAACCTAGTTGAGGGCTGGAGAGATGGCTCAGAGGTTAAGAGCACTGGCTGCTCTTCCAGAAGTCCTGAGTTCAATTCCCAGCAATACATGATGTCTCACAATCATCTGCAGTGAGATCTGGTGCCCTCTTCTGCCATGCAGGCACACGTGCAGGCAAAACACTGTATACATAATAAATCTTTTTTTTTTTTTTTTTTTTTAAGAAAAAAAAACTCCTATTTTGATTGTCTTGGAGATGTGCAGAATCTTACATCAAGCAGTGGGGATAGCTTCAGGAAGAGGAAGATGTGTGCACCTTTAGGGAGAACAGGTTGTGAGCCCGCCATATTCCCCTTGACCAGGCCACCACCTGGTGCTTGTGGTGTTCGTGGCAGGCTGTTCAGAAGACTGATTGTGTATGAGAGGCCGTGTTTGTTATCTGTGACACTGTTAGGACAGTACTTGAGATAGTCAACTAAAGGGCTCCTGGTTTCATGTTTGCCTGCTCTGGACTTGAGGCTGAAGTTTATGGTAGCAGAAGTTGTTTACCTAAGGGCAGCCAGGAAACTGAAGAGGTGAGTGGAAGAAGGGACAGGACAAAAATACACCCTTTGAAGGTGGTGACTATTTCCTACTTTTAGGCTCCACCCCCTAATAGCCCATTTAGCTATGAACTCAGTAGTAGAGCAGGGTTTGTCCTTGATTCAGGCCCTTCTTAACAGCACACCTTTAGTCCCAGTACTCAGAGGCAGAGGCAGGCTGCTCTGAGTTCAAGGCCAACCTAGTCTATCCACTTCCAAGACGGCCAGAGCTACAGAAATAACCCAGTCACCCCCTTTCCAACCCAAAATAGACCCACCATCTGGAAACCAACCCTTCAACAATGAGTTCTCTGGAGAACATTCTAGACCCGAACCATCGCTTTTTTAAAAAAAAGTGTTAGAGCTGAGGGTTGTGGATTTTGCCTGTGACCTAGCGCTGGAGACTTACCCAGTCTGATCCGCATAGACCCTGTCTCAGAAAACAAGGAGTGTACCTTGTGCTGAGTGTCGGAGAAAGTGATGGGAGGTGTCATGGAGCTTTCCCTAGAGGAAGGGAAGCAGGAGAGCGCATGGGGAAAGGAGTTCCGCCAAAGCTTGGTGCTGCCCTTTCCAGCTGCCTAGCTGCCCCTCCTCTTTCCACATGTGTGAAACACTATTCACCAGTGCAGGTGGTCACTAGGGGGTGGCTTTTTTGCTGTCACTGTGGAAGGCTTAAAGAAAAATGATCTGAATTAGCACGCCTTTAACCCCAGGGCTCCGGGAGGCAGAGGCAGACTGGTCTCTGTGAGTTCGAGGCCAGTGTGGTCTATAAAACAAGTGTAGGCCAGCCAAGACTACATAGAGAAACCCTGTCTCGAAAAAACAGAACAACAAAAAAGAGAAAAAGAAAAATGATCTGATCTTTCATTTATTTATTTATTTATTTGTTTGTTTGTTTATTTATTTATTTAATGTGTATGAGTAGTCTATCTGCATTTACACCTGCCAGAAGAGGGAATCAGTTCACATTATAGATGGTTGTGAGCCACCATGTGGTTGCTGGGAATTGAACTCATGACCTTGGGAAGAGCAGACAGCGCTCTTAATCACTGGGCCATCGCTCCAGCCCCATAATCTGATTTTTCAATGTGAGAATTTTTCTTTTATGTGAAGATTGGATTGGGACAGGAGTATTCTGGAAGAGTGGAAGACAGTGCAAGGCTTAAAACTTGCTGAAATTCACTTGCACAGTCAACAAGCACTCCATGTCAAGTTCTGTGAAGAGTCTGAAGGATTTTAGTAAGGACATGTAATTTCTCACAGTAAATGCATTGTTTAGTGCTTTCTAGAAGGGTCACTGTTCTGGCAACTTTGGTTTTAGTATTTCGCAGCTATCCTGGGAAGAGCCTTGTGTTTAGTACCTTACAAGAAGTGTGGGTCTCCTGGCACGGCTAATCTTGTAGTGGGTATGGCAAAATCCATGGTTTCTGCAGAAAACAGCCTTCTGAAGCCCTCCTGCCTGTTGAGCCCCCCTCACTGCCTCACAAGACTCTGCACACCCCAAGGCACACCACATATCAGGACCTGGGGGTGACAATCTGGGAGCAAACGCCTGTGTGGTTTAGCCAGGCTGGGAGCCTGGTACCAACTGCATTTGTAGGGCAAGAGTCTTCCAGAGCAGAAAGGTCAGTGTTACCTGCCCCCACGAATCACAGAAAGATGCTCTGGTGAATGCCTGTTTGTAGAATGGGAAAAGTGCTTTCAGGGACACTTGATTGTCTCTTGGTGAGACCCTGCTGTCCCACCCACACTCACTGTCTCTAGTGATTCTAGATGGGAAGACCCTTTGCTGACTCAGCGCTGGGCATCAGCTTAGTGTAGGCTGTGCCTCCTGCTGGTTTCTGCCTTAGACAGGAGACTCTCTCTTTACTTTGGTCTAGTTCTTGGGATCACTGCTGGTCCAGTTAGAGTATGTTAGAGTTAATCAGCTAAGAGTTGCAAGTCTCATTTGAGGAGTCTTTGGAACTGCAGTGGGAGGAAAGGGAAATTAGGTTCAGACCTACTGGCTAGACCTGGTCCTCACTGTTACTCCTTGTTGAGATGAGCTGAAGGAAATGCAGCTCCAAACACAAAAAGCAAGGGGGAAAGAAAGGCTTTCAACTGGAATGTCTGAAGATTCTTCAGTAAAGGAATGTGTCCTGGTATCTTGTCTTTGCTACTAATTTGGGTTAAACTGTGTTTTCTCTGTATAATAATGACCTCAGGGCTGGGTCAGTGGTTAAGAGCACACTGGCTGCTCTGCTCTCCAGTGGTCCTGGGTTTGATTCCCAGCACCCACATGGAAGTGTACAACTCTCTGTAGCTGTAGTCCCCAGGGAACGAACACCCTCTTTTGGCCTTCTGGGCACTGCGTGCACATGGTACACAGACATACACATAAAATAAAAAATAAGTCTTCAGACAAGAACAAGAACGGCCCCAGCCATGACCTCAGGGCTAACAAGATCGATCTGTACGTTAGAGCCTGCCACCAAGCCTGCAACGTGAGTTCCATCCCAAGACCTTTTTGGTAAAGGGAGAGAACAGACTCCTGAAAGTTGTCCTCTAACCTCTGCATTTCTTCTGTGTTCATGCATGACCATACACATACACAAGTAAATCAGTCAGTGTTTTGTTCTCCTTCCTTCCTTCTTTCCTTTCTTTTTTTTTTTTTGGAAGAGGGTGTTTCAAGACAGGGTTTCTCAGTGTGACAAGCCTTGGCTGTTCTGGATTCACTTTGTAATCCGCCTGCCCCTGCCTCCCTAGCACTGGGATTACAGGCATGTGCCACCACCTCGGGCTTGTTCTGTTTTTTGTTTGTTTGTTTGTTTGTTTGTTTTTTAAAGGATGTCAATACACACATAGGCTAACACACTCCTCATTGTGTATTTAAATAGAACTCAGGCTACCTTCATGATCCTCTTGTATCAGGCTGGCCTTGGCTCTTGTCTTCCACAGAACCAGGAATGCACCTCAGTGTATGCCAGGTTCTAGTTGGAGAATAGGAATGAAAAGGGTCCAGTGGGTATGTGCCCTCTCATTGACCTGCAGTGCCTTTTTCAAGAGCTCAAGGAGTACTCAGGGGCGCTTGAAAGCCATTGCAGAGTGGCGCTACTGATCTTGTCCAAGGTGGGGCAGCTAAGAGTCTTGCTCAAAGCCACCTTCCCTTCACCTTCCTAAAGAAAACTGCATATGTATTTAGGAAACTCAGTAGTCCCTACAGTGGGATGTGAGACTGCAGGCTCAGAGATGGGGTGAGACTGGAGACCACCCGTAGGGGAGGGCTTTGATAGAGAGCCTTCAGCAGTTCTGGGGCTGGTGACATAATTGACCCTGTTTTAGAGGCCTGGCCCTAGCTGGAGTGTTTATTTGAAGAATTCCTGATGACTAATGCCTGCCTTGTAACCAGTGCTGCTGCCTGCTGGGATGAATAGCTGTCTTTTCATGCAGGAAGAGGAGATGTGATTATAAAAAGCTGGAACAAGGAGGCCCCCAAAGCTGTGAAGGGAGTTGAAAGAATGCCTATAACTGGGGAATGAATGCATCAAATTGCAAAGTAGCTACTCCCAGCAAGAACAGCGCCTACATCACTAAGTGCCAGATCTTCCCCTCCACAGATGCACCCTAGGTATACAGATGACAAGTGGAGTGAATGGAGGTGGCCCCTAGGGTTATGTGACATGGCAGCGCTGAGCTGTTTTCATTACTGTCCTCTATTCTCAGTATATCCCCGTCACCAAGTGAGACATTGCTATAGATTAAAATGTCAGTCCAGATTGTCTTGGTGACTTACTGTAACCAGCTGAGCACTTTAATCAGGTGTTCTCTGGGTGCTGCTCGCTCTGATCAGCAGCAGAGTGTGCTCTGTCCCTAAGACTAGAGCCCTGAGACATTGCTCCACCTGGGGACAGTAGTCATCTCTACTGTGAAGGTGTTGACATTCAGATCTGTTCTTCACCATTAGTGCCGAGGATTAGGGTAATCTCCCTGTATTGCTGTAGCCCTGTTTATAAGCTTGTGGTGTAGGGTTTGGTGGTTTGTATTGTTTTAAAGATTTACCTAGCCAGTGTAGTGTCCCACACCTTTAGTCCCAGCACTAGGAGGCAGGGGCAGGTTGATCTCTGTTTGAGGCCAGCCTGGGCTACAAAGTGAGTTCCAGGACAGCCAGAGTTACACAGTGAGACCCTGTCTTAAAAAAAAAAAAAAAGAAAAGGTTTTACTTTGTTTTTTGATTATTTGCCTGCATGTACATGCATGCCTTGTGCCTTTGAAGGGCCAAAAGAAGGCACCAAATGTGGGGGCTGGGAACCAAACTCTAGTGTTCTTGTCTGAGCCTTTCTCCAGTCCCTACCCCCCTTTCTTGACAGTACTGTTTTGTTTAAATGGTTGATGAAATAGAATTCTCGGGTAACCCGGGGCTCAACTCCTGGCCAGTGCGCCACTGTAATAATATATTTAAAAATGCCACACACAACAGATTTGGAATGGAGAGATTCATTGTACAGAGGTAGGGACAGAGAGAGGAAGAGAAAGAGGAGGGATGGTGTCCCCCTCCCCGAGAGAGAAGGTCAGAGAGAACAGGGAAAGAGAAATTGAGGCAGAGAAAGGAGCAGTGGGAGTGGCACATGGCTTACATCTGGAGCACCTGGCCCGGGTGATGACATAGGAAGCTGTCGGGACCCTAAAGGCCCCTGGGGGCAGGCCAGTTGAATTGCCTGCACAGCAACATAACATTTGATGGTAGGGGTCTAGAACATCACAAGATTCCCTTTGTTAGTCTGTTTGAGACAGTGAGGTAGAGAAGCAAACAAACCAACCTCAACTGGCTGCTGTGGCCTTATTGGAGCAGTGAGGGGAAACAGCCTTCCTGAGGGATGAAAGTTGAACACATTTGAAGAGTCTGGGAACAAGTTTATGTATATGCTCACATATGTCGATAGCCACCAGGAAGTGACAGCTGTTTGCAGTGGTTTGGCTGGGAGCAGGGTGGTTTCTGCAGGTGGAGCAGACTGGTCAGGCAGGGGCTAAACAGTCCTTTATGGCTAGGGTCTAGTGTTCCACACAGCCCAACTCACTTCCTCATGACCCGAGACTCACCCAACAGATCCCAACTCCAGGAGAGTAAAAACACGGGGGAGAGGTCGTAGTAGTTTCAGGGAGGCTTCTTTCAGTTGTGGGTGAGGAGGTGGCAATCTCAACAGTGGAAGGAGTGTGCTGAAGTCCCTTCCAGGTGCGATAGAGGCTGGTAGTTTTCCCCCATGAGGGATTCAGTGACCCTCTGGGTGGTGAGAGTTTGTAGTGTTTGTTGGAGGAACTTGCTGAGACAGCTGAAAGAGCAGGGACCAAAAGAGTAAAGTTAGTACAGTCATGATTGGGCCTGCTAAGGGGCGAGCCACAGGCCCCAAGCAGTCCGGTTTCCTTTCAGAAAGTGCTGTCTACCCTTTCTCTTCCGATTTTTTTTTTTTTTTTCCTTTTCCTGAGACAGGGTTTCTCTGTGTAGCTTTGTAGACCAGGCTGGCCTGGAACTGATCCGACCGCCTCTGCCTCCCAAGTGCTGGGATTAAAGGCGTAGGCCACCACTCCCAGTTCTGTGTTGGATTCTTTCTAAAGTTGTTTAGCATTTTCTCTATTAGGCCAGATTGGTTTGCATGAAAACATTCTTCCCTTAGGAAGGCCCAGGTGCCTCTCTTTTGGCATCATTAGTCCTCCTTGGTTTTGGAAGACCACTGCAGCCAAGCTGTTCGATTTTGTAGGGTGACTATGCTTTGTTGTACCAAGGTCAGATGATCTTCCTTCATCTGATTGGTCAGTTGGCTTTGTTGTACCTGTTGGAGCCCTATCACTTGTAGGGTGTGAGTCTTTGGGAAGGGAGGGCTTACCTGAACTTTTTGTATGGGGTTCAAGGGAAGTTCAGAGAGTAAAACACTTAAAGGACAGGATAAAAACATGAATGTGAGGATAATAAGGATGAAAGAAGTGATCAGGGAGGAGCCAGAGTGGAGGGAACTAAAAGCTCATACATATGAAAAGGCTTGTGGTTGAAGTTTTGTCTGGTAACTCTATCTTTGGGCCCCATCTCAAAGCAGGTAGGACTTCTTTTAGTGTGGAAGCAGCATCATTTTTGGATAAGAGCACAAATCCCATCCTTAGCTGGAGTCAGATCTAGTCATAGACTCCTGCAGCAGCCAAAGAGTCCAGTTGGATCTTAAGCTGAACTGAAATTTCTCTTAAGTTTTTGAGAGCTGGTAAGACAGAGGTTAATTGATGTAGAAAGGCTTGAGCCCATCTGTTCCAGTTCTAAATAGGCAAAAAGAGGGATGAATTGTATGACAATCTCCCTTCAGAGGTCACTCAAACTGCTTTTAGGGGCTGAGGGTGCAGATTTCTCTTTGAGCTGACAAAAGGGAGAAGGGCAGCAGTTAGAGTGCCTCAGGGGAGGGTTCATCCACAGTAAAACTGGATAAATGGCGAAGATCCAGAAAAGGTCAGGAGGTAATAACTGTACAGCCTTGTGGGGAGCTTTAGAGACAAAGTTGGCATAAATACTGTTTAGTAAGGTTAAATACAACTGCATGACTGGCCAGACCATGGACCCCAGTTTTGAATGGTAAGTTAACTCTAATTAGCAATTTATTACATCAGACTCCTGTGTAAGGAACAAGCACCTAGAAGCTTTATAAATGCTTAAATCCAGCAACTAATTGGAAATAGAACCCTGTTGCTGTTTTTATAGAATTGTCTAGCAAAGTTTTCAAAGACACCACTTGGATATCGGAATAAATACCCAAAACTGTGAGTTTGATGACAGTATCTGGCAGCCTCCTTTCATCCCTTTAATTGAACAGTGAATGTGGACCCTGGAGTTAGCATTTGTTAGGAGGAAGAGCTGAACGCCTGGGTAAAGGCCAAGGCCAATTGAAGGGTCATACAGGTCCTATAGCAGTTCTGAGGAAGCTTCGGTACAGGTTTCCGTTCCCAGCATCCCCATCTGTCAGTTAAGGAGATGGAGGACAGAGCAATTCAGAGCGATTGCTGTTTGCCTCCCTGCTATTTGAAGCATTTAGGATGTGGATGTAAACTCTTGAGATCCTCTTGGCAAAGAATGCATTCCCCTGTCGTGTGGGACTGGAGGAGCGGTTCACCTTCACTGCAGATAAGAAGTTGTCAGTTGTTCTGGTTTGACCTAACAGTCAGAGCTGGTCAGGCCTTCGTAGCCAGAGACAGGAGCAGCAGACTTTGGCAGATCTTTTTTCCCCACGCATCCTTATTCTGCAGTGAGGCTAGCATGCAACTTATTCTGGTATTGTGTTCCATCCAGGGAAACTACCTGGGCCTCAGGACATCCTGCCATGCAAGTGTACTGTAAATCTAGCCCCTTTTACTCATTTAATTTTCATACCCATTTTTTAATCTTTTGATTGATTTTTTTTTTTTTTGGTGAATTTTACATCATGTACCCCAATCTCATTTTCCCATCCCTTCATATCTGCTCTCCATCCTTGAAACCTCCCCCCTCAAAATAAAAAAAAAAAAAAAAAAAATTAAAAGCTAGGCAGAGGTGGCACACATTGTTAATCTGAGCACTCAGGAGGCAGAGGCAGGTGGATCTCATGAGTTTGAGGACAATTTGGTGTACAGAGTAAATTCTAGGGCAGCCAGGGCTATGTAGAGAAACCCTGCCTGGGGGTGGGAGGATAAAAAATTTTAAATATTTTACCATGGAAAGCTGTGGTATGTCACACAGTATAGCCTTTTGCCCAAACAGCTTTACTTGCAAAAGTTCATTGCAGTGAGTCACTGATCTGGTCAAGATGTAAGGTTATGGGACAAACTAATTAAATAAAGATGATTAGGCGTACGACAGATTATATATAGATCATATATATATATATATATATATATATATGAGGTTTATTAGGTGGATATGGAGAGAGAGAGAGAAGGGAGAGCAGGACATGATGGAGGAAAGAAAGGGAAAGAGAGAGAAGGGGGAAGAGAGAGGGGCGTCCCGATAGAGAGGAAGGACCAAGAAAGAGAGGCCAAGAGAGAAAGAAACAAGAGAGAGACCACATGTAGGGTTGTCCCTTTAAGGGGCAAGGTAACCACACCTTCAGGTGTGGCCACCTGGCTGGCAACACGTGATGACATCATAAGTTGCTAGGCTACCCAGAAGCAGGTTTTGTTCCAACATCCTAACACAAGGCCTCTGTTTTTTCTACTCTATCAATACTGGATCCTCACCAGGACTCCTCTCAGCTATCCTGTTGTTGCCCTGTGTCGTGGAGAACCTACAGCTTTGGTTTTGCAGGACCAGCCCATTCATGTGCTCCAGCAGTTCATAGATGGGGTAGATGTTGGAGTGTGCTAACTCCAAGCCCTGGATCTGGGCCTGGGTGGTAACTGAGTTGCTCAGCCTGCTAGCTCTCCAACATTGTCCTGCTCTCATGCCCTCGGGGCTCACTGTTCCGTTGTCACCGTTGACAAATTTATTGTGCTGCTCAGGCCAGGGGCAGGGCCAGCTCTCCAGCTCTCATGCCTGTAGTCTAGCTCTCCCACCATGCCCAGGTGAGGGCCAGGCCAGCTCTTTAAAGCCTTCAGAGATCAGCGGGGTTCTAGGTGGCAGCCCAGACCAGGGGCATCCACATGGCCTTTGGTGGTAGCATGGGCCATAGACATCGACACAGAACTCTGCTGCGGCAGAGCCATGGACCTCTCACCATGGCCTCAGGTGGCAGCTCAGGCTACTCAAATCAGGCTATTCCTGACTACCCTTGAATCTCCAGTTCCCCCTCTCTTCACTGTGCACACATCCTTCTGCTGCTCTTTCGCTCCCATCTCTGCACCACTTGCTCATCATGGTTCTGGGACCATGGATGGGGTTTTCTGGATCCATAACCAATTTTTTAGTAAACCTGATTTTTAATGTTATTTTACATTAAATGAGCTAGCAGTTTAAACTTGTTTTGATTCAGGCTTGACTTTGACAACACATATAGACTATATAATGGGAAATATAAATTGGTCTCTTCCTCCAAGCTTGTCTCTGTAAGTGAATTATGTTTGTGCTTAGCATGAGTACAAACAGTTCTTTGCACATTAAAGATTTTGATAATTTATCAGATGACTGACCTTTAATTTGTATCTCTTAATTATCTTTAGAAGTTTACAATAAGGGGCTGGAGAGGTGGCTCAGAGGTTACTGAACACTGGCTGTTCTTCCAGAGGTCCTTGAGTTCAATTCCCAGCAACTACATACATGGTATCATAGTCATCTATAGTGAGATCTGGTGCCCTCTTCTGTGCACCGGCATACCTGCAGGCAGAATGCTGTATAAATAATAAGTAAATAAATCTTTTTTTTTTTTTTAAGAGTTTACAATAAATAACTTCTAAGATTAGGATTTTAAGTGAGGCATGCTGCTGGCCCATGTCTTTAATCACAACGGATCCCTGAGTTTGAGGCCAGCATGTTCTACAGAGCGACAGCCAGGGCTACATAAAGAAACCCTATCTCAAAAAAACCAAACTAAACCAACAAAAAGATGGGGATTATCTCTGTTAAGTTTGTCTTGAGATTACAATTTTGAATTAAAGCTCTTTTAGTTTCAAAATGAACTTTAAACCATAGATACAGCCCGTGGGGAGACTAAAAATTAAGGCCATAAGTGATTAGACACACATCTGTAAGTCAGATTTTGTTAACTTGAGTAGACCATTATAATGTTAGGAGTTTATACAAGTCATGCTGTAGCAAATTAAGGTGGTCTGTATATGAATTCTTAACTACTAACTTTTGTTGTAGTTTTAAGTTACCTATAAGGTGAGGGGAGAGTATTCAGCGAGCTAGTAACCCCTAGGTCAGTCATTTTGATGTTTATATATTCATCTCTCTTGGTTAAAAATAAATCGTGGGATATAGCAGTCACGCTCACTTGTTGTAAGGAAGTTTTCTGGGGAGAGGTGTTAGGCAGTAATTGGGGCTTTGCTCGGTTTATTTTCATTGCTGCATAGTGGGCCTCCCCATTTTTAGTTTTTAGTTCGTACATCTAGAAAACCTTGAGGTCTCATATAATTAGGGCCTAATTGTGCACAGCCAGGTAGGAGTGACTGTCTTTAGGAGTGGTTCTTTTTATTAGCTGGAGTGGAGAGAGGCTTCCTAGTTGAGTAGGTAGGTAGGTCGGGCAAGAGAAACCTGCAGATTCCCATACTCTACTCGGCAAGACCAGGTGTTGGCTCTCAAACTACTTGAAGCCTCGGGAATAGGGCCTGCTTAGTTTTTTTTTTTTTTCTTTCTTTCTTTCTTTTCTTTCAGTTTTTTGAGATAGGGTTTCTCTGTGTAGCCCTAGATGTCACTCTGTAGCTCTGTAGACCAGACCAGGCTGGCCTCTAACTCAACGAGATCCGCCTGCTTCTGCCTCCTGAGTGCTGGGATTAAAGGTGCAAGACATCACTGCCTGGCCCCTGTTTTGATTTTATTGTTATTTTTTTGAGACACGGTTTCTCTGTGCAGTCATGGCTGTCCTGGAACTCACTCTGTAGACTAGGCTGGCCTTGAACTTGAGATCCACCTGTGTCTGGGATTAAAGGTGTGTGCCATCACCTCATTTCTCATTTTTAAAAATAATTTTTTTAGTTGTATTTTTTATTTCTGTGTGTGCGTGTGCCCTTGTTCTTATGCTTCCTGTGGGCAGTGCCTGAAGAGGCTAGAAAGAAGCATCAGATCGTCTGTAGCTGCAGCCACCTGGTGTGGGTGCTGCGAACCAAACATGAGTCTGGAAGAATAAGTACTTTTGACCACTTCCCCATCTCTTCAGCCTTCATTTCTAATTTTAGGGTTTTCTGAAATTGTACATTTTTGCTACTGCAGAGCTACTTTTCTTTTTTAGGTGTACTTATTTTATGTGTATGAATGTTTTGTACGAGTGTATGTAATGTATGTGTGTGCACCATGAGCATGCCTGGTGCCCTTCAGAGGTCAGAAGAGGACATTGGATCCTCTGGGGTTGGAGTTCCAGATAGTTGTAAGCCGCCATGCCAGTGCTGGAAACTGAACCCAGGTGCACTGCTCTAGCAGTAATTTCAACCACTGAGCTCTATCTCCAGCCTTTGGTTTTTTATTTTTTCTTTCTTTCTTTTTTATTTTTTTTTAGCAATGTCTTGCAGTGTAGCTTAGACCAGCCTTGAACCCAGCAGAGTCCTCTTGCCGCAGTCTCCCGAATGATGTGATTACAAGCATTGCCATGCCTGGCCATTAAATCTTTGCGTCTTCATTCTGTTAGTCTTTTGAGTGCTGACAGCTACAAGCTGGCTCCCTTAGTCTTGGTAAGGGGTGTCTGCCAGCATGGAGGCACCATTTGTTTTAAGAGGCAGCTTTACCAGGTCTGCCTTCCACTCAGAAAACAGGCATAATAATAGATACTCCAAGGTACATAAAGGATTGATTGAAAGCATGATCAGGGGAGCAAACAGTTTTAACTGGTGATGGATTCTCCATAATTGTGTTTATGATGTAAAGGTAAAAGCCAGAGGCAAAAAAGAAGCTATGTTTCTGTGTATTTGGATGTAAGCAGAATTCTGGAATTTCCGGGGCACTCTAGGCTCAGTCACTCCAGCTCTCCTCCATGGGCTGCTGTTGATCCCCAGACCCATTTACTATCGCAGTTTGTGTTTGCAGGCTCGGTGCCAGACCAGGAGTTGGAGGCATCCGCTCTCGAGTTGGGATCCAGCATAGTCTTCTCAGCCAGCCAACTCGCACAGCCACATTCCAGCAGAGATTTGATGCCCGGCAGAAGATTGGCCTCTCAGATGCTCGCCTAAAGCTGGGAGTGAAAGATGCCCGGGAGAAGCTTTTGCAGAAAGATGCTCGGTTTCGGATCAAAGGGAAAGTACAGGATGCCAGAGAGATGCTGAACTCACGGAAGCAGCAGAGCACTGTACCCCAGAAGCCCCGCCAGGTAGCTGATGCCCGGGAGAAAATCACTTTGAAGAGGAGATCCCCTGCTACCTTCACAAGCCCACCCATTGGGACTGTGACCCCTGCTCTGAAACTCACCAAAACTATCCAGGTAGGTTGTGGCTCCTGTCCTGCATTTCCAGAAACATGGAAAGAAAGCTAGAAGTATGCAGGAGAAATTGGGGAATGGCAGAAATGCAAGTGTTCAAAGTGTTGTAAGCCAGCACTTTCTGGCTTAAAAAAAAAAAAAAAAAAAAAACAAAAACCCACAGAGTACATTAGAAACAGTCTTGTGGACCACAGGTCATTGTCTTTCAAAGGAGAAGTCCACAAGAATGAACTGACTTTCCAAAGTGAGACAGACATAGAGAAAAAACAGGGAGAACACAAAGCATGTTGTCCACCTGCGATGCAGGCACTTTCAAGTTCTGTCTTATTTGTTCGTCACTCAGACTTTAGAATTACTGCTTCAGTTTTGTAAAAAAGAATCTGTAAGAAATGTGAAATGGTGTTTCTGACATTACTCACTCAGCCAGTCAGTGGGAGGAGTCCAGGAGATCCGACTGCTTGTTCAGTGCCCTGGCCACCCCACATAACCACCACTCTAGAAGGAAAGGAAACTGCATTTAGTCTGTGTTAGCTTTGTTAGCAGGCATAGCCGCACCAATTGTTGACTGAGCCAAGTTCGTTAAGCTCTTCAGGTCTATTACTGCTTGACCTACTGTTGACCTACTTGGAATGCACATGAACCCTCTTGGATGCATTGTGACCACTGGATGTTTCTAGGTTTCACAGCAAAAGGCCATGGTGCCACTTCATGCCCATCCAGCTGGAATGAGGATCAATGTTGTCAATAACCACCAGGCCAAACAGGTAGAACGAGTGTGTGTCACCCACATGTGAGTTTGTACGCATGCATCTGTTTTGATGAAGTCTGCTTGGGTGGATTGACTGAGTACTGGCCTAAAGCTCCTATTTCAAAGTGTTAGAAGAAGATTTTCACTTTGAAGGTTGTGAGTTTTAGGAAGAAACTTGTGCTAGGTGTGATAGCAGACACATTTAATCTTAGAGCCCAGGGAGCAGAGGCAGGTGAATCTCAGTGAGTTTGAGGCTAGCCTGACCTACATAGTGAGATGCTATTGCAGAAAAAGAAGCAGCAGCCCCTTGGGAGACTTAGAGAAGGTCATACCTGTAATTTCAGTACTGTGAGGCTGGGTCAGAGCCCGTGAATCTGAGGCTTGCCTGGGCTAGTGAGTTCAGGACAGGCTGGGCTACAAAATGAGACCTTGTTTTGTTTTGTTTTGTTTTTAAATTTCTTAATCTAGGCATGGTATGTCAGTCAGGAGGGTCACAAGGTCTGGGACAGCCTCAACTAGGTACAGAGACCTTATCTCCAAAATGAATTTTTTTTTTCTTTTTTGAGATAAGGTCCCTTGTAGACAGTATGATCTGCCTCTATCTTGCTGGTATGTTGTGCTGTGGGTAAAACCCAGGGCTTTTGCATTTTACCATCTAAGCAGCTACACCCCAACCTCTGAGAAGAAACTTCTGACTGAGAGAGGAGAGGCATAAAGGGCAGGAGTAGGCAGGATAATTAAAATGTGCATCAGTGTTTGTTTGCATGTATGCATGTGTTCTGCAAGCATAGCTGTTGCTGCGGAGGTCAGAAGGTCTCTGGAAGAGGTACACCCTTCATGTGGGTGCTGGAAATCGAGAGCAGCAGGTGCTCCTGACTGCTGAGCCATCACCCCAGCCGCTTTTTGTTGCTGCTGTTTTGATGTGCTGGGAATGGAACTCGGGGCCTTATGGTGCTAGATAAGTACTGGAGCACTGAACCACCACTCCCCCAGGCCTCCTTCCTGTTTTTTCATTTGCTGTTGCTATTTTTTGTTTAATACCTATGGGGTGGGGTGCCGTGTTGCATGCCTATAATTCCAGCACTGGGGGAGGCAGAGGCAGATGTGAGTTTGAGGTCAGCCTGGTCTACAAAGGGAGTCCGGGACAGCCAGGGCTACACAGAGAAACCCTGTCTCCAAAAGACCAAAAAAAAAAAAAAAAAAAAAAAACAAAAAACAAAACACAAACAATAACAGCCTGCGTGGGGTTAAGGTATGTTCTCACCCAATTTTTTAACATTCTTTTTTTAAATAACTCGTTTCAACTTTGTAGGAACATCTTTAAAAACTGGATAATCTGCTGACTTGACATTTTCCCTGCTGGAAATACTCTGCTGTGAACATCTTTGGGATTAGACTCTTTGTAGGGTTTAGGTTTACCACTACAGAGCGGACTCTGAGCTGATTTTCCAAGCCAGACGATACATAGTCGTGCACTTGACAGTGGCAGTGTGCTCAGTGATAGCCTGCCTACAGAGGCGTGTACCACACTAGCTCTGTAGGAGGCTCTGCCATCCTGCCATTTAGGCTTGTGGAAGTAGTGTACGTACACTTTGTTGTTTGAGAGTGAAGTTCTTTCTCAGACTGTATCATTAACTGAATATAAAATGTTGTAGAGATTCTGGATATACATTTGCTACTTATAAAAAGGTATTTCTGGCTATATGTTAAGTACTTGGGAGGCTGGGGATAGGAGGATTGAGTTTCAGGCCAACTGGGCTACATAGATATTTCCACCAAAAAGGAATTTCTGAGCATCTATAAGTAGAAGTACTTCTTGGCAGTTTTTATCTGATCCTGGGGGTGGAAGTCCCCTGGTGAGGACTTAAGTCCCATGTCTCATCAGGCCCCTGTACTTATGTGTCCAACTCCTTCATTAGTCCCTGCTCACTTCAGCCATTTCTCTGGTTCAGAGGTGTGTTGAGGGGCTGCATGCCATATTAGCATTTATCTAACTGATTGATTTGCTTATTCTGGGGTGCTAGGGATCACTGCACAACCCAGCTACTGGTTTTGGTTTTGTTTTGTTTGTTTATTTTTGAGACAGAGTTTCTCTGTGTAGCCTTGGCTGCCCTGGACTTGCTTTGTAGACCAGGCTGGCCTCAAACTCACAGAGATCCGCCTACCTCTGCCTCCTGAGCACTGAGATCGAAGGTGTGTGTCACCATGCCTAGCTAGCTACTGTTTTTTTATTCTCAGAATTTATACGACCTAGATGAAGATGATGAAATTACAACACCTGTTCCTACTAAACAAATGAAGTTTGCATCCACCGGCAGCTTTGTCCAACACACGGTATGGCAATTTTTCTTCAAGTGGATGGATGAGGTTGTGGAGGTTCAGGCCTCTTGTTGTTTTGGGCTATGGGTGTTTTGTTTTTATTTTTTATTTTTTATTACAGTTTATTCACTTTGTAACCCAGCTGTAGCTAACCCTTGTCCCCTCCCAGTCCTGACCTTCCTCCCTCTTTTCCTCCTATAGGGGAGGTCCTCCACCCTTTCCATTTGACCCTAGCCTATCAGGTCTCATCAGGACTGGCTGCATTGTCTTCCTCTGTGGCCTGGTAAGGCTGCTCCCTGCCTCTTTCAGGGGAAGGTGATCAAAGAGCCAGCCACTGAGTTCATGTCAGAGACAGCCTCTGTTCCCCTTACTAGGGAACCCACTTGGAGGCTGAGCTGCCATGGGCTGCATCTGTGTACGATTTCTAAGTTATCTACTTGCATGGTCCGTGGTTGGAGTATTAATCTCAGAAAAGACCTCTGGGCCCGGATTTTTTAGTTCTGTTGTTCTCCTGGCTATGAGCTTTTTAGAGCTATAACTAGCCAGCTCCTTGGTTTTATCATTGCTGAGGCTGGGATGTCCAGGACTTTGCTCAGGGACCTACAGCAGGGAAATGAAGAGCTACAGTTCCCAGGGTCTAGCTTTGAGACACTTGATGGGAATTGGTTCTTAGTCCATTTTCTGCTGCTGTAACAGGCTGGATAAGCTGAAATCAGTATAACTTTACCAGGAAGTGAAGAAAGTTGAGCTCCATCTGGTAAGGTTAGACATCTTACAGAGAAGTGAGAGAGCAGTGTCTGGAGCCTGAGGAGGGTCCTGCTGCAAGGAGTCAGCTTTGGCTGGGATCCCAAGTGGGACGCAATCTCCTGGGTACTAAGTTCTTAGAGTGGTTGTGAAGTTGAATGTTTCCAGTTCCTTTATTTACAAAAGAAAGAGGCCTTTTCCAGTAATTAGAGCGCGTGGTTTTGCCTGCCTGTGCTGGCTTAGTCCATGGTTAATTCCAGCTGGAAAAGTAGTCATTCATGTCAGATTTCTCCTTCTCAGTGACGTTGGTTTGTACTTACGATAAAGAAGCAGCACATAGAGGGTGGAACCTATTCTACATACCCCAGCTTTTGGGTAGTAGGTGGAGTTGTTGAGCTAAATCAACATGGCTCCCAGGGCATTGTTAGGACTCTTGAGACAGAACGTGACTTGAGAGTGTGGGGTCTTGTATGGGGAGGATGCTTTAGTCAGACTTGGAGAAGCCTGGTGGATTGACCCTTACTCTCTACTTCTCTGCCTGTGGCACCCCTCCTTTCTTCCTTTCTTCAGTGGCAACAAACCTTCAGTCAGCAAAAACTGCTGCTTTAGTTCATGCATCTAGACATGTGAATGTGAGGAGTTTCTGTTTCCAAGAGACCACATCTTCAGTTTCAGGGGTCCGGGGTGGGAGATTCTGATTCTGATGGTGTGTGCATGCTACCTTTCTGCAGCCTGTCCTCACAGACTGGGAGCTTCGGAGGCTGTGGCTGTGCATGGTGCCTCTGTATTGCCAGATCAGAAATCAAAAGCTAGGAGTTCTATGCCTTTCTAAGAGAGTTCTTAGGGCCTGGAGAGATGCCTCAAAGGTTAGGAGCACTGGCTATTTTTCCAGAGGATCAGGGTTCAATTCCGGGCATCCATATGGCAGCCCACAACTGTAACTGCAGTTCCAGGGGATCTGACAGACACACATGCAAACGAATTGCCAATGCATAGAAAATAAAAATCAATCATTAAAAAGAAAGTAAAGAGAGAGAATTCATATGTATAGTCAGTCTGCCAGCTGATGATCATTCCATTGTAGTTGAAGCTTATCAAGGAATGAGCTTGACCTCAGGCTTTGGCCTTCTGACCAGCTGTAAATTCCAGGTTTTTCTGAAAGTTTGAACAGTATGGGTGAGCCTGTGGCTCTTAAGTGAGTTTCTGGTCAGATCTGTATGGAAAGCTTTTGCCAGGCACAAACTAGTGCTGTAGAAAGTGTCTTAAGTGTGCCTCCAAGAAGGGGTTCTTGTCATTGCGTGGCTTGTGCCTTTTTTTGCTCTTACCCTAGTGCGCAGTGCTGGTACTAGCAGCCCCCGCCCCTTGGGCTTGGACTGAGAGACGTTGGGGGTCTTGCCTTAGCTCATTGTTAATCCTTCAGACAATGGTCTCTGCTCCGGCTTCTCAGACTTCTTTCTGCCTGTTTGTGTAGACTGGACTAAGCAGTTCCAAGTTGTCTGTGTCCAAGGCTCTCCCTCTCACAAAAGTGGTTCAGAATGATGCCTACACTGCTCCTGTTCTCCCCTCCTCTGTTCGAACCAAAGCCCTGACCAACATGTCTCGGACGCTGGTGAACAAGGAGGAGCCTCCCAAAGAGCTGCCGCCTGCTGAGGTAAGGTGACTGCTATCATCCCAGCTAAGTGTCAGCCTGGGTTGGTATCACAGTGCTGTGTGTATCCCAGAGGTCTTTACAACACCCTGTGAAGTAGATGCTGCCACCCCTTTCTGCAGGACAAAGGACTCTTGCAGAGAGATCTTACTCTGTAGTGGCATAGCATGGGGTCCCAGACAAGATCTATTGAGAACCATGAGGAGATGGCATCTTGTGCCTCTCAGGAGTTTAAGCCAATGCCATTTGAGCTGGCTGGATCTGGAAGTCTAGATAGTATTCCATGCAGAGGCTTGGGGCGAAGGGCCTGCACACCTAGGAAGTAGCAGGAGTCTCCTGGCCTCTACAGTCTCAGAGGCCCAGTGTGATAGATGTACTCTGAATGGGGTCCTGCTGTACCTTCCTAGTCAGTTGTCTGGAGTGAGTGTTGTGTGGGTACATGCTGTTTTTTGACTCCTCATCACATTCTTGTCTCTGTGGCAGCCTGTGCTTAGCCCCTTGGAAGGCACCAAGATGACTGTGAATAATTTGCACCCTCGAGTCACAGAAGAGGACATTGTTGTAAGTACCATCCTGGGCCGCCTGACATTTTAGTCACAGGCTGCTTCTATGATATGCCTGTCTAGGACCACACTAGTTAATGATTTGCTGGAACTGAAAGGATCATGTGCTCATTGTGGAATTTCTTTTTTTTAAAACACAGAGAGATACAGGGCCAACTCACCAAAGGGTAGAGTCATGGAAATAAGTATCGACTCCCCGCAGCATGACACAGGATCTGCTTATTTCCCCAACAACTTAGGATAACACTTGAAACCAAGGACCTATTAAAGTCTCAGGGCCTGAGGCTTTATTGGAGACTGGTAGTTACTTAGGCATCATTTGCTTAGCATGCACCAAAATCCCATACTGTGCAGAAACAAAGCATTCACTATAAACCGTACTGTGCACGCGTTAGTGGTGGTGAGCTGCTCTGTCAGTTACAAGTGTTGGGAGGCCCAATTTTGAGACACCAGCCAGGGGCCTCACATGGGCTCTATCCTGCCTGGGTTGGCAGAGGTGGTTTTTATGAGGAAAGAGCCATGGAGGCAGCCCTTGAGTGCACAGCATTGGTGCAGCTCTGTTTGCTCTCTAGAGCAAACAGCCTCTAGAGACCCTTCTGCCCAGCCTGCCTGCATAATGGAGTGTCTTCCATGACAGGACTAGGACTGCCATACCTGCTTTTCTGTTTCTGTAACAAAACACCATGACCAGGGCAACTTAGGAAAGAAAGCATTTAATAGGGGTTTAGGGTTTCAGATGACGAGAGCAAAGCCATGGCGGTGGAGCAGCTAAGAGCTCACATATTGGTCCACAAGTGGAAGGCAGCGAAAATAAGCACTGAGAACTGTGAGTTCTTTGAAACCTCAAAGCTGGTGACACTGCCTTCAACAAGGCCATTCCCCCTAGACTTTTGAAAACTATTCCACCAACTGGGGAGCAAACATTCAGACATAAGAACTTAAGGGGGCCATTGTCATTGTGCAGCATTGCTGGTGGGTATTTTCCCTTGAGTCTTGAGTCCTCTCTACCTTGCAAGATTAATGATTCCATCTTCTGAAGGAGCAAGATGGTTTGGCAGGGTTTGGTGGGTGACCTCTATAGATTGATTGCCATCTTCTCGAATATAAGAGTTATGAGCATAGCTGGTGCCTGGTAAATGTGAGCCTGGAAGCAGCCAGTACTTCCTTTTCATTCAACAGTAGGCACTCAGCAGAGCTAATCATTTAGAAACTCAAGCACCCTTTGGACGCTCAGTTGATATTGTGTACAACTGAAGACGCCAGCTGTTCCCTGTTCCCTAAGATCTGGCTAGATCTTAGGTTCAGGAGCTCTGCTGGGTAACTAAGTACAGAGTGCTGTGTGGAGAACTTGAAAACCAAAGGGCCTCCCCTTCTCCTTTAGCAGATACAGTGCTGCCAGCAATACACAGACAGACAGACAGTGCTTGCACAAGTGTGCACCCAGGAGCTTGAGAGCAAGCATGCTTTGGTTAAAACATGGCAAGCTATAAAGAATTGAAACTTTCCAGGACAGTCATGGCTACACAGAGAAACTGGGAAAAAGAAAAAATAAAAACAAAACAACAGTAAGGCCGGTGGGCTTGGTGGTGTGCACCTTTAATTACAGCACTGGGAGGCAAAGGCAGGCGCCTGAATTTAAAGCCAGCCTGGTCTATATAAGTGAGCTCTAGGACAGCCAAGGGTGTACAGTGACATCAGTTTGAGACCTTGTCATCAGCCTTTTTGTTCTCAAAACAGAACTGAGTGGCAGGTGAAAAAAGAAGGTGTAAGTTCTGATTTGCCCCTCTCCTGCGTCTTGACATGGTATTCCCTCTCTGTCCTCCGTTTCCCTTGTCGCTGAGCTGAGGATGTAGCTCACACTTGTAGTCACTGCTACTCAGCATCCCCAAGGCAAGGAGCCAGCCAGGAGAGGGCACAGCCTGAGAGTGGTGATCACTCAGCTGGTAGAAGGCAGCGCCCACTGCTCATTTGTGCCTACTATGCTAGGACTCTACTGATTTTAGTGCTCAAAATCCCATGTCATGTCCTGGGAACCCCTCCATCAGGCACCCCGTGACTGTCAGTCATCCGAAGTAGAACACCAGCATCCATAGTTCCAACAGCTCCCTCCCTGGGATGCCTTAGCAGCTGCCTTTAGTGAGCTTTTGCACCTGTTCTCTGGTTATCACAGAGCTTTCTGAAAGGCATTTGATAAGCCTGGGCCCTGTTCTGACACAGAGCTCTCTGAGGTTGTGATACTGTTCTTGCTGCTGACCTGGGGGTGGAGGGATGACTTTGTCAGAGGTCAACAGGTACTGCAAGCCACGAAATGAAGACTAGCAGCAGAAAAGGACCTGCCCTGATTCTGGGCATGGGGCCACAGTGCAGTCTTTGGAAGGTGTAAATGGCAAGGAGTCAGGGTTTTTCTCCCTTCCGTACTTTACAGGAGCTTTTCTGTGTGTGTGGAGCACTCAAGCGGGCTCGACTGGTCCATCCTGGGGTAGCAGAGGTTGTCTTCGTGAAGAAGGATGATGCCATCACTGCTTATAAGAAGTACAACAACCGATGTCTGGACGGTAAGTTAGAGAGGTTGGGGTAGGCTGTCCTCTGAGATTGGTACAAAGACGTGTTAGGGAACTCACCCCTTAGGCCCTTCTGGGTAATAGGAAGAGGCAGTGACATGCGCTCTGAGTAGTGCCTCTCTGAAGAGGAGTCTCTTAAAGGGTCTTGCTGAGAAAACCAAGTACCCCAGCCTCTCTCTTCACATGTGGTCTTGCTGGGACCCGGGTTTCAGAGGCCTGGAGTCTTGGCTTTGTGTTGGCTCCTGGGTGAGATCTACAGGGAATACACTGCTTTTTTCGTAGTACTCAGGCTAAACAGTTGGAGGAGCGCTGAGCCATGCTTCTTTTTCCACTTGCTCATTGTGTATGTGATTTAGTCTGCTGAGGTCCAGGGCCCTGGACTAGAATCAAAGAGGCAGAGAATAATAAAGACAGCCTTGCATTTCCCTGGTGGCTAATGGAATTGACCTTCTTCTCATATGCTCATCTGTCATGTGTGTATCTTCTAGAGAAATATCTATTCAGTATGTTTGTTCTTTCCCAGTCTATAGCTAGATCCTTTTTGTTTCTTTGTTTGTTTTTGTTTTTTGAGACAGGGTTTCTCGGTGTAGCCCTGCCTGTCTCTCTCTGAAGACCAGGCTGGCCTCAAACTCAAATCTGCCTGCCTCTTCTTCATAAGTGCTTGGATTAAAGGAGTATGTTACCACTGCCTAACTAGATTCTTTCTTTCTTTCTTTTTTTTAATCCTGAGTTGTAAAGGTTCTTCATTTAATCACAAGGCTAGGGAAATGGCTCATAATGTGAAGCGCAATAGAGTAAGATGCGATATTGACCTCCATCCTCCACATGAATACATGCCTATCCTTACACCATGCACAGGAGTTCTTCATATAATTTGTAGATCTGGTCTTTCCGTAGGTAAATGGTGTACAGTTATTTTCTCTCATTCTGCAGGGTGTTGTTTGTCCGTCCTTCCGTGTCCTCCTTCCATTCCTTTTAATGGGTGTGATAGTATTCGCACACAACAAGGTCTCTCTCTGTAACTTAGTCTGGCCTTAAACTGAAAGCAATACTCCAGCCTCTACCTCTCAAGGGCTGGGATCACAAGCTTGCACCATTAGGTACAATTTTATTTTATTTTGTGGGTTTTTGTTTGCTTGTTTGTTTTGTTTTGTTGGTTTTTTGTTTTTTGGTGCTGGCGATCAAACCAAGGGCTTCACACATGCTAGGCAGACACCCTCCCCCTGAGCTACAGCTCTGGCTCTGTGCCTTTAACTAGCAACCATTGATTAGACATGCAGCTCTTCCCTTCCTGTGACCATCTCTAAATCATCATAGCTGAGCATGGAGCTCATGCCTGAGCACTGTGTGAGACAGCTTAGCCCGGCCTGCATAGTTTCAGGACAGCCTAGGCTACAAAATGAGACTGTCTCCAACAAAACCACTCATTATTGGTGTGATTTCAGTGTTGTGCTTGAGGGAATGTGCAGAACACAGAGAGACGGGAATGGCTGGTCAGTGGGTTAGCCAGAGCCCACAATTCGGATGCATCTTACCGTATCTCATGACAGATGTGATAATAGTAAGGCAGCTCCAGGTGGTGCACATTCACCAAATCAGAATGGACAGAATGTGAGCACTGTTTCTACCAAAAGTGGCACTGGTAGCCTTGTTCATTCAGGGTTCTAGGAGAAAGGAAATTGTGCAAGGCTCTGTAATGCGGAGCACGGCATGGTGGGCTGTGCTGTGGTCAGCAGTGTGGATCAGCCCAGTTGCATCCTTGCTTTCCTTTGAGTGGATTCAATACTCTCCCCACGTCCTACTAATCTGAACTTTGGTTTCTTGAATGAGTTCAGTGTGTATTTTGAGTCGTTTTCTTTGTGATTGCTTAAGGATTTCCAGTGCACATTGTGATTTGCAGAATTAGTTTCAGGTTAGTGGTGACTTTACATGGGTACAGAATGCTGTCCTGTGTACCTCTGGTCCCTTTACAGGGCGTGTCTCACAGCAGGAGTGCAGCTCATAGCATTTGATCCTTTATGGACAAGGCAAGTGGCACATACCAAGCTTTTCACACAGGTTCATAGCATACACATTTACTTCGTGCCTCACAGGCTTGTTTGAGTGGCTTCTCACTGCACAGTTCCTCCCCCACCCCACAGTCACTATCTCCAGTGTGAAGCAAAGTTCTGGCCATTTTGCTTTCTGGTCTCATTACTAAGGACCCTTCACAGTCTCCGGTTTCCTTACTGTCTACATGGGTTTGCTGTTGCTGTGATGAAATACCTGAGTCTATATTCTTTTTACAGACAAGAACTTTATTTGGGGTTCTTAGAGGCAGCACTAGCATTGGTTTGGCATAGACTTACTAACCAGGCCTGTTCTCATCACTTAGTATGCCATCCCAGTGATGGTGTGCTTTACAAAAGATAGAAAGTTTATTAACAGGTTTAAGTATTGAGATTGGGAGAGATGTCTCAAATCACCTTTCCAAGAATAGAGTTTAGGGGCCTAATGGGTGAAAGACTCGGTGCAGTCTAAGGTATAGGTCAGAGTTCACAGCTCTGTAGGATGCATGTTCAAAAAATGGCCAGTTCACTGCACCCCCAGTGCTAGATGGCTTCTGTTCTGTGTTAGGTATCCCAGGCTGGCAGTAAACCTGGAATCCTCTGTCTGAGCCTCTCAATACCTACATTTCCGAGCTGTGCCACCGTGCCTGGCTTCGGTGGTAGAATTTGACCCTTGGTCTTGGCCTCTGATGAGGAACAGGTCTCTTGATGGAGCCTTTTGTGTTTTTGGTTTCCAGGGCAACCCATGAAGTGCAACCTTCACATGAATGGGAATGTTATCACCTCAGACCAACCCATCCTGCTGTAAGTGCCAAGGGGACAGGCTGACACAGAGTCTCTGCTGGTTTACTCTGCACAGTCACCTCTTCTGTTATGTTGCTCAGCGGTTGGCCGGGATGCTTGAATTAAAACCAAGCAGTTTGTTTGAAACTGTCCCCAGGGTTTGATTACAGTAGACTAATATGACAATGTCCAGCATCTCTGAGGGAAGTAGAGAGTAAGTTCTCACATCCGCTTGTATGACTTCCTGGTGAAAAGTAACTGCACTTCCCTGTAATGACTATGTTCAGCTTGTGCTGAACCACACCTAGGCCCCTGTCCCTGGATCACTGTTGAGGTCTTTTTGGAGCTGAGGTACAAAGAATATTGAGGTTGGCAAGGTAGAAAAAAATTTTGTTTGTTTGTTTTTAAAGGGGGAAGGTGAGACATGCCAAGATAGGTGGAATCATGCCAGGCAGGCTTGGCTTAGAATAGACTTGGACATGCAAAGGCAGGATTTGAACCTGGTAGTAGATGGTAAAACTGTCCCAGGAATTAGTTGTACTTTAGAAATGTTTTGGAAGGGAGCTGGAGAGAGAGTTCAGTTATAAGAATGAATACTACTCTTTGCAAAGACCCAGGGTTGGTTGCCAGCACCCTTGTTGGGCAGCTCAAAACCGATCTGTGAGCATCTTTACACATTTGCACAGATATACACATAATTTAAAATAATAAAAAAAAAATACTGGTTTCTTATGACCTGATACATTAAATCATTGGGTTAACCAGAATTAATGTGGTTGACTTAGGTTAGATTTTGAAAGAATTGTGTACTTTCTGAAGAACATGCAGTGTTTCCAGATGTGAAACTCAAGCACTCAGCAGGCTGCATCTAGGTGTTTTGTCCTGTTTAGCAGTAAATAAGAAAAAATAGCAGTTTTTTACAAGATGACATCATTTAGAGGAATGTGGAGAGCATTGTACTCCATTCCTAGCTCCCATTAGATGCTCAGTGGGACCCAGCACCACCTAAGGAGAAACTGACAGGGATTTGGTTTTCTCGCTCACAGGCGGTTGAGTGACAGCCCCTCAGTGAAAAAGGAGAGTGAGCTGCCTCGGAGGGGAAATCCTGCCTCCTCTTCCAACCCGCCTGCCGAAGTGGACCCAGATACCATTCTCAGAGCGCTCTTCAAGTCCTCGGGGACCTCTGTGACCACACAGCCCACAGAATTCAAAATCAAACTTTGAGTGGGGGAGTGAGGCAGCCAGAAACAGGGCAGAGGGTGGTGGCTCTGTTTCCTAAGGCAAAGCTTGAGACCAATGGGCTGTCGGACTGAAGGCCCCTAAGCAAGGAAAGGCACCAGGGAGAGTTTCCTCACTGGACGGGACCCACCCTTCTGTGTTGTCCTACAGCCCGCCCTTCTGTGTGTTACGTTTCTATAGTATGTTTCCTCCTTCCTCAACTCATCACCAAGCTAGGAAGTGTTTGTCGGTGTGCCTCCCCTACCCTCGGCCCCAAAGCTGATTTCTTCCCTAGGACAGTGCACTGTTTTCCTGGGTGACCCTTCTTGTGGCTCCATGGGACACAGGACACAGGGGCTGTTGGAAAGACTGTTTTTGTATTATTTTGTTTTCAGGAGTTTTCTTGTTCTGTTGAAGTTTTCAAAGAAAACAGGGAATGAGTGGGACCTCTTGCCCTTTGGTGGGCACTGGGTCAGCTGAGGGTTGGGGACGTGACTGCATTAAGTCAGTGGCCTCTTGTCATTTCTAGACATGATGGGGGCAGGGTAGGTTCCCTGTGCTGGCGTAGGCAGTCCAAAAGGCATCCCAGAGTTGATGTTCCCTTGTTAGAGTTTTGCCAAAGGCGCTGGCCCAGTTCTCTCAAATTCTTGATGGGAGGAGGGAGGGACCTGTACTGTTAGCCCTCTTGGGTCTCACCTGACAGGGCAGCATCACAGCCTGGGCTTGGTGCAGATGCCAGCTCTAGGTTAGTTGGGCCTTTTTCCAGTCTCCACCTCAGACTGCAGCACAAAGGACTTGGGAGAGATTGACTAGAGCTATTGGCTGGCTCAGACTCTGCTTTTCTGGCTTCAGTGAGCTATAGAACAGCAATGAGGGTTACCCAAAGTGCAGCTGCCACCAGGGCGTTTTTCTGCTAGTGTAATTGCACACGGCCATGACTGCTTTGTGAATAGAGCCAGCCTGCCAGTTTCCTATGGTGTGCTCCTGGACTATTAGTGTAGAACTGTGGGGCTCAGGCAGCTGCTGAGAGTCAGGCAGCAGTAGTCCAGAGCTGATCAGTAGCCCCCTGACGATGGGAACAGAAGGAGATTCTAAGCTGTCATAGCTGGAGCAGGATTCTAAGTGTACATATCAGTAGAGTGTGCACAAGCTGAGGAAGTAAAGGAAGCTAAGGCACCATGATCTGAAGACTAAGCCCGTAAAGAGAACTTCAATTAATTCAAAATTTCCTGAGTTAGGTCTGCCCAGGTAGAAGGGTCTAGTTTGAGTCAAAATTAGTCCTTTACCTCTGAGATTGCCCAGCCAAGGAATCTAGGAATGGCATTTGGCTTGCTCTACTCTCCTACTTAAAGAAGCCGCCTTCTCTGAAACCCTTCTAAATAGGTACAAGCTTAATTCTTCTCAGCAACTGGAAGACATTCCTCCATGTTTTACCCTTGTGGCCCAAGAGAATACCCCTAGACACTAGGGCCTGACTTCTCTGCCACCGGAAAGAGTTGGCATGCCTTTCACTTTGTGTAGAGTAGGGATGGCCAAAGCCTTTCCTGGGTCCCCTGCTCTCTTTGAGCTAGGCGTGCTTTGGATGACACACTTGAACTGAGCCTCAGCCTCCCGGCTACGTGGTACTTGGGGATTGGGATGCCACTCCTGCATTTCAGAATGTCATCTTGGGAAACAGAAAGAAGGTGGCCAACCCTCATGTCTCACTCCCTTGCATTACTTCTTTGTGTCTTGTTCAGGAGAGAAAGATAGCGCAGGATGGGGCATTTATTTTCCATTTCTCAATAAATGTTTGTTATTCCTAACTTTGAGCTATAATGTCTTTTAAAATTGCTTTTACTATTATTTATTTTGTGTTTGTGCATTTCTTGTTGGCCCTAGGCTAATCTCAGTCTCCCCTCCCCCCTCTTTTTCTGTGTGTGTGTGTGTGTGTGTGTGTGTGTGTGTGTTTTGTATGCGTGATGCCTGACGAGAGCATCAGCTCCCCCTGGAGAAACTGGAGTTACAATTATGAGTTGCCTTGTAGCTGCTGGGAATCAAACCCTGGTCCTCTGGAAGAGCAGTGGTCTTAACCAGAGTCATTTCTCAGAATTTGCCTCAAAGCAAATTCTTAACTGGCTATGTAAATTCAAAAAAGATTATTTACTTCAAATATACAATGTCACAGAATGCACATTCACATTCCAAAAGGGAGAAAAGGAATGAGGGCATAGTTAGAGATTGGACCAAAGCAAGACCAAAACCCTGCAGTACAAAACCAAATCTTGTGGCTGTGTCCAGTGATAGAGGCTTCAGTTTCAAAGGGTTTAAGTAGCTCTGCTCCTCCAGCTTTGCCCTCTGCTTCAAACTCTGGCTGATTCCATTTTTTTTATGGAGCTTTCTGTCTAATATCCATAGCTCTAATGTCTCAACCGTCTGAGATCTGCAACCCAGGCTTCTTCAAATCAGCTCTGCTATGTGAAAATGTTGCCTCCCAACTTTGTCATATACAGCATTACCATATAAATGGCACTGCCAGGTCTGGGCCAGCATGCCCAGTGTGCAGACAGACATGGTGCTGGAGAAGAAACTGAGAATTCTGCATCTTGATCCTCAGGCAGAAGGAATCAGCCAGCCACACTACGCCCTCCCCACAATGACATACTCCAACAAGGCCATACCTGCTAATAGTGCCACTCCCTATGGGCACTATTCCAACCCATGAGTCCTTGGGGCCATTCCTATTCAAACTGCCACAGACTCAGTGTTAAAATTTTCTCTGCTAAAGAAATTGGTTGGTTGGTTTTTAAATACAGTCTCAGGTAAGTTTTCAGAACACAGAATGCGGGCAGATTCTTTACTAAAATCTTACATGAATGGCTCCTATCCCGTTTCCTCTGAAAGCTTACAAGCCAGGCCTCTGCTGTCCACATTTCTTGTATTATCTTCCAGGTTCCCAGCAGAATGGCCCATTCTGCTCTGTTTCTATCATTAAGCACTTTTTCCTGCCCAGACTTCCAGACTTCCACAAAAAGTCCCAAAGGCATAAAAGCTATGTGGTCATATTTATTAGAGCAACACTTTGGTAGATTTCATAATTTTCTGTCGTTGAGATAAAACATGCTCACAAAAGCAACTTAAGAAAGGGTTGATTTCTCTCTTCTAGATCAGAGGGAGAGTCCAATGTGACAGGGCAGATAAGAGCAGGCAGCTGGCCAGTGACATTTTCATCCAAACAGGACATGGGGAGACTCAAAGCCCACACCCAGTGCGTGTACCCTCTAGCAAGTCTGTCTCCTAAAAGGTCCCACAACTTTACCAGACAGCACCAAATAACATGAGCCTTTGGTGACATTTCTCATTTAAAGCACCACAGTGGCCTTAGTGGAACTTTTATGCCAGAAAGCAAGCATTTCCTTTTTTTTTTTTTTTTTTGACTTTGACTTTGCAAACATTTTTATTTATGTGCATGTGTGGATATCCACGTGTGGGTAAGTGCATGTGAATGCAGGTGCCTACAGAGACCAAAGATACCAGGTCCCCCTGGAGCTGGAGTTTAGAGGCAGCTTATAAGCCACCTTACTTGGGTGCTAAGAACCGAATTCAGAAGCAGTACCCTCCATCAACTGCTGAGTCATCACTCCAGCCCCGAACAGGTCAGGAACCCAGAGGTAGGAGCTGATGCAGAGGCCATGGAAGGGCCTCTTACTGGCTCGCTGTACATGGCTTGCTCAGCTTGCTTTCTTATGGAACCAAGGACCACCAGCCCAGGGATGGCCCCACCCACAATGGGCTGGACCCTCCTCCATTAATCACTAATTATTAAGAAAATGCCCTGCAGCTGGATCTTACAGAGGCATTTTCTCAGTTGAGGTTTGTTTCCTCCTTCCAGATAACTAGCTTGTGTCAAGTTGACATAAAACTAGCCAGCACAGTAGGTGTGAGGCCTGGTTTGCTTCAGTATAGATGGCCCTGGGCATTTGTTCACAATGAACAAATGCTCTGAAGTGCTCAAACTCACAGGCATATTTTACTGCTTGGGTGATCTATGGCATTAGAAAAGCAGTTTGTTGGTAGGGATAGAATAGAATGGTTCTTAGCCCTTCCCCACCCACTGAACAGCACCGGGCATTTTGTAGGAGAGAACGGGACTCAAGTTTTCAACTTGAATATGGATGAATTGAGGTTTGTAAAAGGACAAAGTGGAGAAAAGGCAGCAGGCTGGCTGTAACAAAGGTTTTAAATCTAGAAATCTGTACAGTACCTGAAGTGTCCATGTCTTGTTGACAATAACTCTCAAGAACCAGCAAATCTCCAAAGGACACCAACCCCCAGATGGCAGAGATCATGGAATTGACAAGGTTTTAAATTCATTACTATTTATTTTTTGACAGGGTTTTACAATATTACTATCTAGCCAAGACTGGCCTTGAACATATAATCTGGTCCTCTAACTCCCAACTTTAATAAGGGTCTTAAATAATCATCATAAAAATACTTCAATGGGCAGCTATGAATACACACTTGAAAGAAAATTTGAAAATCTTAGCCAAGAAGAATCTTTTAGAAGATAACAAGCTAGGGAGGGGAAAGAGGAAAAGTCACTTTGGGGATTAAACAGTAGAAACTGGGCTAGAATGACCTGACCCTGCCAGCTGTGGGGTGCCTGTCAAGCAGCATGTAGTAATGTCTATAAATCATGGTGGCGCACACATTTGATCCCAGCACTTGGGAAACGGAGGCAGGAGGATCGGTGATCAGGCCCATCTAGGCTACATGAGACACTCCCATCCACCTCCAAGAAGGTTTGACACAGGGTCTTGCTGTAACCTGGGCCACAAAAGTGTCAGGAAAAGTTTATCTGGGCTCACTTCAATTTGTAAAAGTATAAAAATCTGCCAGGTGTGTTGATGTGTGGCGCTGGAGGAGGCAGAAGCAGGCATCTTGGTGAGACTGAAGCCAGCCTGGTCTACACAGCTAGCTCCAGGCCAGCCAACGCTACAGAGTGGAATCCAGTCTCACAACACTTACTTTCTTTTTCAACTTTTATTTCTTGTGGGAGAGAGCACATGCCACGAGGCATATGCTAGGGGGTGCATGTGGAGGTCAGAGGCTAACTTGCAGAAGTCACTTCTCTTCCGTGGATATAATTCAGGATGTCAGCGTTGGCAACAAGTGCCTTTATCCACTGCCATGGCTCTGTTTACAGTCCCAGCCCCAAGCTGGTCAGCCCCTGCCCTCTCACAGTCGAATTAACCACTAAGGAGAGACTATGGCATTTCTCGTCTCTGCTCAAAATCCAGCAGTCGTTCCTCCTCTATTGCACTACCATTCAAACTGCCTACTATGTATTTTTAAAGAGTCTGTCCGTGCAAACTCGAATGTACTGTACCTACGCAGGCCGGAGAGGGCGTCAGACCTTCCTGAAACTGGGGTTACAGATCGGAAGCGAACTCGGATCCTCTGAAAGAGCAGCCAAGTGTTCTTAATCTGATCTCCCTCTTCCTCCTATTTTGACAAGGAAGGCTGAATCTTGGGGCTGGGCAAGAGCTGGGAGGCGGGCCTAGGGCTGAGAGGGCGGAGCCCCGCGTGGCGCCGTCGTCGTGGAAACGCAGACGTGCCGGAAAACAGAACTACAACTCCCAGCTGGCCCCGCGCTCCGGGTCTGCAAGATGGTGTCCCGCAAGAGGAAAGCCAAGGCGAGCGGCCACGAGGGGACCACACCAAGCCCACCGGGCTATTCGGGTGAGCGGCTGAGGGCTGGGGACCGACCTCTTCAGGCAGGTGGCCTGAGGTCCCGGCAGCTCGTCGGGTCTCGGGGCACAGCTCAGGCTCTGGGTGCTGACTCCGCGGCCATTCCTCAGAGAGGCCTCAAGAGCGCTTCCTCCAGGCAGCACCTGGCGCCCTGACGCCCAGGGCGCAGCTTCGTCGTGGACAGGAGCTTGTTACCCGCTGACCTCGTGACTCGTTCTTCAACGAGCGCTTCCCGAGTGTGGAGGCCGCAGCTGTTCCCCATTCCCCGACCCAACCCCCATATTGGCATTCCACCGGTGTAGACCTCATGGGCTGGTGGGGCTAGCTCGGCATGAGGGGTCGAGGCACGTCAGCCCCAACCTGAAGACGGAGGGATGAGGGTTGTGTGCCAAGCGGCGCAGCCTGTGCGATGGAGGCTGATGGTGTCAGGCAGCGGGTACCCCGAGAGAGGAGCCCTTGAACCGAGCCGCCGGCGGCCCACCGTGGTCCCTCGTCCCGCTCCCGGCGAGTATATCCGTGGGTGGACGCAGGAACGGACAAATAGAAAGAACCTGTGTGACATAGGCCCAGGCCTCAACTCAGGGTACTCCAGACTCTCTACTGCACTCCTTTCCCTCTTAGCTGTTCCAGTGAAGTTCTCAGAAAAGCAGCAGGCTTCCCATTACCTCTACTTGAGACAGCACAGAGTTCGCGAAGGCATCCAGTCCACGTGGCCTCCCAATCGGACCCTTTTTATCCTCAACGTGCCCCCGTACTGCACAGAGGTAAGCGTCTGGCAGGGGACCCGTTGGTTCTAAATGGAGCTTGCTATGGGTCCTATGGAATCCTGAAGGTCAGGTGGACATGCCAACAAATCCCCATTGGAGGGTGTTGAAATATGAGCTTTTTTTTTTTTTTTCCCTGTCCAGACAGCGTGTCACGATCCCCTAGGCTGTTGAAGAACTTACTGGATTTGAGGCCCAGGCTGGCCTCAAACTTGACTGTACTCCTGCAACGCCCTTCCCCCCCATTCATTACAGTTATAAGTGGTCACTTCTGCCTTGGAAATTAATGATCCTTTTAACAATTTTTTGCTTGCTGGTTTTTCATTTTTTAAAGACAAGTTAACAAAAATCACTGCAGTTTTATGTAGACATGCTTAATGTTTCGCAGAAACCATTACATTTCTTTGTTTTTATTTTGTTTTGTTTCTGACAGGGTCTCTTATAGCCTGAGTTGGCCTCATACTGACTTAGGTGAGGCTGGCCTTGAACTCATGATCCTCCTGCCTTTACCTCTCAAGCTCTGGCATTACAGGCATGTGCCACCACACTTAGTTTAAAAAGGAAGCTGAGGATTGGTAAGATGATGGTTCAGAGCCGGGCACGGTGGCACACAACTGTAATCCCAGCACTCAGGGAGGCAGAGGCAGGCGGATCTCTGTGGGTTCGAGGCCAGCCTGGTCTACAAAGCAAGTCCAGGACAGCCAAGTCTACACAGAGAAACCCTGTCTCAAACAAACAAAAAAAAGATGATGGCCCAGTGGGTAAAGGCACTTGCCACCATGTCCCATAGCCTGAGTTTGATCTCTGAGACCCACATGGCGGAAGGAGAAAACTGACTCCTGCATATCATCCTCTGACCTCCATACATGTAACATGGAACCACATACAGCTGTGCATGCACGTACACACAAACTCAACTTTAAATCTTTTCGTTGTTTTGTTTTATTTTGTTTTTCAAGACAGGGTTTTTCCATGTAGCCCCGGCTGTCCTGGAACTTGCTGTGTACACTAGGCTGGCCTTGAACTCACAGAGCTCCACCTGCCTCTGCCTCCCAGATGCTGGGATTAAAGGCGTGACCCACCACCACCTGGCTTCTTTAAATTTTTTTTTTTTTTTTTTAATTGAAGCAAGGCGTTGATGGGGTATGTCTTTATTCCCAGCACTAAAGGGAGGCAGAGGCCAGCCTGGTGGTCTGCAGATTGAGTTTCATGACATTGAGGGCTACTCTGTTTTGAAAAACAAACAAACTTCTCAATCTAAGAAGTTAAATTTATTTACTTGCTGTGCTGGAGATGGAGCCCAGGGCGTTCCCATACTAGGCCAGCCCTCCACGTTCTCAAACTTACATTATTATCGTGTAAGTTTGCAGAAGAAAAATGAATTGTGAGGTTTGAGATAATTCCCCTCCCCCTGCCTCCCTTTTTTTTTTTTTTTTTTTCTTTCTCTCTTTTATCACACACACCTTGAGAGCTGAGATTTCCAGCATATATCACCTGGTGGGTGACATATCAGCTGGGATGCCTAGTGGGGTGGATTATTATTATTATTATTTTGAGAAGAGGAGTGTTAGAACTAGGGGTGTAGCTCAGTGGCAGAGTGCTGGCTTCGCCTTCATGAAGCCCTGGGTACAATCCCCAGCACCACAGAACTCATATTTGGAGGCATGAGGACCAGGAGTTCAAGGTACCCATTCTGGGTACACAGTAAGTTCAAGAGCAATCTGGACAACAGGCTGGGCTGTACACTTGGCGAATGTCAAAAGCTGAGCACACCTCTGTGTATTCTGCCTGCCCGAGCCCCTGAGACTGGAGAGAGTCTCTCAGGCTAAGGTGGTAAAGCTTAATTAGCTGTCATGTAAAAGTCCTTAGGCCCCGTCCCAGGCTGGGAATACCTGCTCCATGTTATCGTGGGAACCTAGGTGCCCTGGGTTTCGTAGATGTGGGCTCCGAGTCCTTTGGGCTATTGTGGGTGTCGGGAGGCTCTGAGGAGCCTGTGGGTGTTCATGCTCTGCTTCTCTCTGGCCCTGGTAGGAGAGCCTGTCTCGGTGCCTGGCCTCCTGTGGCGCCATCAAGACAGTAGAGCTGCAGGAGAAGCCTGACCTTGCCGAGAGCCCTAAGGAGCCGAAGTCCAAGTTTTTTCAGTCCAAGCCGGTGCAGGTAGGCTGCCCAGTGATAGCAGGTTCCACTGGAGTTGGGGCAGGGCCTGGGGTGTGATTCGGGGTTGTCGTGGTGATGGCCTCCAGCTCTCCAGGTGTGCCATATTCTTTGACTTCCTGCAGGTTTCCCTCTGCCCTGTGTTCTCTCAGCACTTTCCTCCTCGGGACTAGCGCCCTGGCTTCAGGAGCCCCACTCCTGTCTCTTCTCCCCACGTCCCTCATGTGGCCTTGAGGTGCAAGGGAGTCACCCTGAGTTTGTGCCTTGTCTGTTGATAACCTGCCCTAGCCTGGGGTGAGCCTGCTCTTGCCTGAGCCATTGTGTGCCCCTCCTCGAGGGAAGAGCTAGAACAGGTGTCCCAGCAGCAGTTGGCTAGCTGGGAGTATGGCTCCCCATCACTCAGACTGTGGGGGTGACACACAAAACTGCCTAGCGTCATCTCCCCTGGTCCCGGGCAGCTGCCAGGGCCTTGTGCCACAAGTGGGAAGACTCCACACACGCCTCTCTCCCCTCTAATCCCCACAGGGCTTTCAGGTTGCTTATGTGGTATTCCAGAAGCCAAGTGGCGTGTCTGCTGCCTTGAACCTGAAGGGCCCATTGCTGGTTTCTACAGAGAGCCACCCTGTGAAGAGCGGAATTCAGAGTCAGTACCGCTGGCGGTGTCCAGTGCTTCCTTCGTGGGCCTTGGGTTGGTGAGAGACACTTTCCAGGGGCAGCATCCATGGATGCCACAAGCTGAGTCCCCCTCTTCCTAAGGGCCTAGGCTGGGGGGCTATGTCTGAGACACATCCGAAATAGCCTGAGCCTTTAGCGCCAGGTAAGGAAGGTAGGGCCCAGCGTGCTGCCAATAGAATCTTCCTAGCACCTAAACCTTGGGCCTCAAGTCCCTGGGCTTCAGGGGCCTCTGCAGGAGGATCCCAGCTTGCCGGCCTGTCTGGGTGCAGCCTGAAGGTCCACTCTGAGCCAGTCACTTTTGTATTCGGTATGAGCTAGTAAATGTTCTACGGTAGCTGTAGTTTTGGTTTTGAATGAGTGTTTATGGCCAGCGCCGGCAGAGAGCAAGCAGCAGTGTGATAACAGGGCAGCCTCAAATCGGCCCCTCCATGCAGACCCCTGGAGTAGGCTGGCCGAGGGCGGCAGCATCAAGTGGGCCGAGGCTGCCCAGCAAAATGACTGGGGAGGTTGAGGCAGTCTGCAGGCGCTCCTTCCCTTCCCACTCCAGCGCTTTTATTCCACGGTATAAAAAAAAATAGTGCCATCTGCTGGGAGTCCTTTGCCTGCTAGCTATTTTTAAGGGACTCTTAGCTGCTTGCTGCTTTTCCTTTTCCCTGGAAGAGAACCAGGGAGCTGGGGTGAACCCCTCAAGGGAAGGCCTCTCACGGAGTCTGCTTACTTGCTTTGTTTAAAATTTAAGGATATTTTGTGTGTATATAGGTGGATTCCTAGAACTGGAGTTATGGGTGGTTGGGAGCCATGTTGGATCTTGGGACTGAACCCGGGTCCTTTGCAAGAGCAACAAGTGCTTGCATCTTGGCAGCTGAGCCATCTTGTCCACTTTCAGCAAGTCTAAACCGCACATGATGCTGTTTGCCTCACACCATGTCTCCTCCTCCCTCAGAGTGGATCAGCGACTATGAAGATTCAGTGCCTGACCCCGAGGCCCTGAGAGTTGAAGTAGACACATTCATGGAGGCCTATGACAAGAAAATAGCTGAGGTAGGGACTCCAGCAGGTCCCCCAGGTGTCACTTAGGTAGCCGTGGGAAGCTGGCACCACAAGTATTGTGTACTGTAGTGTCCTTGTGAAGGGGATGGTGGCGGCAGCCTGCCACTGGTTACCAGGAGGAGGGCAGGCTCCCATTTTTTTGCTTGCTGAAACTTGAGCCACCTGGCTGGGTGACATGGGCTTTAAATGGTCCGTGACACTGAAGAAACCGTCACTGATGTGTCTGTCCTCCAGCACTGACTGTGGGGCCATTCTGGCCAGCAGACATGATATAAAAAGTGGTTGTCACTGCAGGAGGCGGCAGTGGGCCTCCAGCCAGTGAGGGGCATCCTGCCGCTGCAGAGCCCCGCGCATCAACAGCTTCTTCCATGCAGGAGGAGGCTAAGGCCAAGGAGGAGGAGGGGGTCCCTGATGAGGAGGGCTGGGTGAAGGTGACCCGCCGGGGCCGCAGGCCTGTGCTCCCTCGAACGGAAGCGGCCAGCCTGCGAGTTCTTGAGAAGGAGAAACGGAAGCGAGCCCGCAAGGAGCTTCTCAACTTCTACGCCTGGCAGCACCGGGAGAGCAAGATGGAGCGTAAGAGACACTTGAGGGCCCCAAGAGAGAGATTAGCCTCATGGCAGAAGCACCTGGGATATGGGCTTCAGCTCCAGATCCCCAGAGCACCTGGGGCAGAAACCTGCAGGGCAGGGTTTCTTGAGTATTGCACCCAGCCCGCACCCCTTTCCCTGTGGCTCTGAGAAGAGCCTGGTCCTGTCCTGAGCATGGTGTGGGCACGACAGCTGCCTCCAGACCCCACCTTTGTTGGCACTGACAGCTGCCTCCCTGTCTCTAGACCCCAAGCTGCACCTTTCACCCACCTGAGCAGGCTCTATCCACCCTCCCTCAGAGCTCCAGCTGCCACTTCTTTAACTTGGCACTTGGTGACCATTTACCGCTTTCTGGAGCCCCCTACTTGAAGGCCACATCTTGGGAAAGGTGCCCCTGGGCCTGCTGCTTTGGTACTCTTGTCCCGTCTTCCCACACCATCATTTCCTGCTGCAGCCTAGCCCTCTAGGAGTGGCTGTAGCTAAATGTCTAGGATCCGTGCAGGATTCCGACCTTGAGCCAGGGTGCAGCGCCGCCCTCAGCCGCGAGGGTGAGGAGGGCTCTTGAGTGGGGTAGCTGGCAGTTCCTGTATGCTGTGTGACCTGCCCTATGTCCTCTGCCTCTCAGACCTAGCACAGCTGCGAAAGAAGTTTGAAGAGGACAAGCAGAAGATCGAACTGATGAGAGCCCAACGCAAATTCCGACCCTACTGAGCCATTCCGGCCCCGGCTCCAAGACCAGCAGACCCATTGTTCCCTCAGGGACCACGCTCTGGGAAGCAGATACCAAGCCACGAAGCAGCTGTGTCACCCAGGTCCATCTCTGCAGCTGCACAGGCTGGATGTGAAGGGTGGGGCTGCCCTGCAGGAAGATTTGGCCTTCAGAGAGCTACCTCTACTCCTTCCTGCATGTCTGCTTCTGACCCAGTTGCCTTCCATGAAGCCCCTTGCTGGCAACAGCCACATGGAGTGCAGTGAAGGCAGAAGATTTTTATTTCCACACAGGCTTGGGGCAAGGACAGGCTCCAGAAGCCTTTGAGCGCAGAGGCCCAGGCCTGCTTCCTCCGTGCTACCAGTTCACTGCAGCTTACCAAACACAGTCCTGGACTCCTTGTCCCCTCCTTGAGGTCACAGATAAGGTCAGAGTCTCTTTTTCCCTGCCCCTCTTGGTTTCCAAGCCCAGTGAGACCCACGCCCACCTATTTGGTAGAATGAGGGTGCTCGAGACCCAGTGGAAGCTAGAACTTGTGAACAGGATCCCAGTCCAGAGCTACAGCCTCGCAGGGGTTTCTGGGGTCATCTTGGCCTGGCTCTGTAGAAAGGAGTTGATGACTCCAGCCACAAGGCTGGGCTCACTCATGTGGACGTAGTGATTGCCTGGGACTTCCACATACTGGAACCGCTGGAGAGAGGGGGGCAGGCGGTGAGATACTGCCCACTCAGGAGACTCTCCCGTGGAGTTCGAGGTGGGTCAGAGGCAACCTCTCCTCTGTTCACAGTAGCCTAGGAAGCTACTGTCCTAGAGCAGGGAGCCACAGTCACTGCCAGTTCTGTTGGCGATGACGCCATCAAAGAAAGGCAGGCTGCAGCAGGAGCTTGCCAAACAGAAGAGCCCCCTTTGTGAGAGCATCAAGCTGTGCATAGAGACACAGGCCAGCACGAGCCTCCCAGTAGCCATAAATACTTGCCAATGTGCTGGTCCTAGGAGGGGCGCCCCAGAACAAAGGCTGGCCAGGAGGTACATAAGGGCAATAAAGCAGGATTTCTGCCAGCAAAAGCTGTGTCTCCTGACCTCTTGACTACATGCCCCAGGCTTCTGGAGACTGGCCTGGAGGGATGGGGCCTGCCAGCTCCTCAGATACGGTGTAGTGCCAACCCAGGACATCCAAAGCAGCTGAGGGACTGTATGTGAGGTGGGGTTCAGTGCAAGAGGCACACCCAGCCCACCTGCCCCCCAGGCCACACCCCTTACCTCCTTTAGGACGGATCTTAGTGTGTCCACCATGAAGACCAAGGGCCCCTTGTCATCATCATTGACTCGTCTCACGCCAGAGTAGCCCTGCATTGCTCTGGGCGGCAAGAGGTTGGGGTGCCTCCTAGCTCTGCATCTTGACAGCCCTCTGCCCTCTGGTTTTCATCTGTCTCTTTGACCCTAGACTTGCCAAGGTCCAGCCTTCTCGTACCAGCTTTCTCTTAGAGCTGGTAGCAGCCTAGCAGCGGAATGCCTGCCAGGACGTGGCTCTCAGTACTGTGCAAAGGGAGGGCCGCTGAGTGCTGCCCTGGCATCTGAACGGGCTCTCCCGACCAGACTAAAACAAAACCCATTGAGGTTGGGCAGGCCAGCGCTGGTGGCGCACAGCTTTAATCCCAGAAGGGGCAGGCCTGCCTGGTCTCGCAAGTGAGCTCCAGGACAGCCAGGGCTGTTACAGAGAATCTCTTACAGAAAAAAAAAACCAAGTAACAAAAAACAAAACAAAACAACCTCTTCCCCCCCCCCCCAATTCTATTGAGGTACAATGTATGTATCATACAACCATCCTCCCCAGTTGAGACCCACTACAGTCTAGGCTTGCCCCAGCCTTGCTGTGCTCTTCCTAACCCTGAATTACACGTGTGAGCCACCATGCCCAGCCAATTCCGTGGCTCTGAGATTTGCCTTGATGTATGATGGTGTTAACATTACCCCAACTCCATAATGAGCTGAAAATTTAAGTTAAAAAAAGGCATTAAGCCTCCAAGCAAACAGCCCACTGCTGTTTCCCTGTTGCTGCTACCACCAAGCATCAAGGGAAAGACCAGGTTAGACCAACTGTTGCTAGCCTAGGAAAAGTTCCCAATTCAAAGTTCCTGGATGTGCAGACAATCAGGGTTCATTTGGCTGATCTGGCTAGGGGCGTGTCCCCTTAGTGCCCCAAGGGCGTCCCTATGCACTCAGTCAGAGGACAGTCTTTCCTAAGAGAGTGGGGCTTCTTACCACCACCCCCCAAGATTGCCTGTGCAGTTCCTACCGAGTGCATTCCGATTCCTCAGCATGAGGACTTGTGCCTGTCCTAAGCACAGGCACAAGTCAGGCTCCCCCAGAGGCCAGCTGAGCCATGGTGCAGTCCTCACCCTGTTCCCAGGCCACCTCTCTCTCGCTTTGCTTCCTGAGAAGGTCTGAGCCAGCAGCAGTGTGGTGTCAGGCTGGGAGAACAAGGCACCTTGTACCAGGCTCCCTCCTAGGGCTCCCTACTCTCTGCGTGTCTCCAGGGCACTCAGTCCAGACTCACTTGATCATCAGCACGTTGGCCTGCAGGCTCCCCAAGGAGTGCATAAACAGTTCCTTGCTCACAAAGTCAAAGCTGTTCTCTGGCTGCAGAGACAAAACCAGGGTGAGTCCTCGTCACGAAGTCTCATGTACTCCTGCAGTCAGTCCAGTGAGGCCAGCTGGGCCACCCACCCCAGGAGGCCAGTGTCCTCTAAGTCAAGGCCTCTTAACGTCCATCCGCAAAAGTTCTGACCCCTCCCCCATTATCTAGTCTTCTCCCTTGTTGGGGTCATTTACAACGGGGTGTGGCTGTCAGAGAAGCAACACAGGTTACTTCTGGACTTTCTCAGGACTAAAGAGAGCCCTGCAGACCCTTCCCGGAGCATGGGCCAGCTGTGGGCTCTGCCAGCAGAGCTCATTCCCTTCACGAGCCTGCACAGTGGAGACTGGTCCGCAGACTTCATGTTTTAAAACAAATGGAAACAACTGCGGATAGTGTGCCATTCCTATAATCGTGGCTCTCAGGAGGAAGGGACAGGTGGATCTTTGAAGCTTGCTGGCCAGCCGGCTTTGCCAATTTGGAAAGTTTGAGACCATCTCAAAAAAGCATGGTGGCACACGCCTGTAATCTTCCCAGCACTGGGGGAGGCAGAGGCAGGTGGATCTCTGAGTTCAAGGCCAGCCTGGTCTACAAAATGGGAGGGATGGAGGGAGGGAAAGAAAAGTAAATATGTGAGGATTGTGGCTAGGGACCACCACCAAAGGTTGGGCTTTGACCTCCACATGCACACATACATCTTACATACATGTGCGCTCACACAGACGCACAACAAGGTCTCCCCTTGTCCTCCTCAGACGGGTACGTCCTCAAAAGCAGAGTCCCACATCAACCGGCAATGTCTCACAGCCTTATTCTGGTTCTCATACCTCAGCTGTGACAAGGCCCAGCCGGCTGCCTCCCAGGGAGGGCAGGCTGCGCAGTGGCTTCACGGGGGTGGGGCGCAGCAGAGGCCCCAGACCAACCTGACCACAGCCAACAGCTCACAGGAGGTGACACCAGGCAGTCAGGTGGAGGCTTAGGCCTTGGCCTCCCTCCTTTTCCCCAGGAACTGGGGTTGTCTGGCTCAAAGGTACAATCAGGCCTCAAATTTTAAGTCGGTCCCAAGGCAAGGGTTAAGGAATACAGCCTCCACTCATGCCTGCAGACCTGAAGCGCTTTGGAATTTCATTCCTCCATAAAAGCCTTTGTGGGCTCACCACACTGGGGGGCTCACCACACTGGGGGCCTCTCCTGGGTTCTTTATCAGCTGCCTCTATCCCTCAGCATCTCTTAGCCTCTTCCAGTTTAATTTCTTGACCCACTTTTTAAAATTTTTTTAAGTAATAAGAAAAGGTGGACAGCAAGGTCAGAATGAACTAAGTGCCAGCATTGAGGCCTTTTGCACAGGACATAGGGTGTGAGTCCTGGACCCAGGACAATGTGCCCTGATACTGCCCTAGACTCAAGAGGTCCTCCTTGAGAGGAGAACTTCTGTGTTCTCTCTCCTACAGTTGTGTTTTGTGCCTGGCTTCCTTCACTCTGCAAATGTCTGTGAGAGACTTGCTTTAGCAAGGGTACATGGGCAGAGTCCTGGGACAAGGGGGTGTGTCCACATCCAGGCCCATGTATGAAAAGACATGTCGATATAGCTCAGAGTATGTTGCTTGCCTAGCACGTGCAAGGCCTTGGGTTCAATTCCCAGCACCTCTGTGTGTGTGTGAGAGAGAGACAGAGACACAGACAGAGAGACACAGAGATTGGGGATGAAATTGAACCCTTGTATATCATTGGTGGGAACATGAAACAGTGCAATCTCTGTGGACAACAGTTCAACAATTTCTCAAAAGCTCAGTCCCATGGTCCCATGGGCTGCAGCAATCCTCTTCCGGCATATCCAAGAACTGGAAGCAAGGACTCAGACATTTCACCCCAGGTTCCAGCAGTATTGTTCTCAATTGCCATGACATGAAACCCTGATGTCCATCAGCAGAGGGCATGGAATGAACATAGCAAATGTGGTGTGGGGCCAGCAAGATGGCTCAGTGGGTAAACACACTTGCTGCCCAGCTGCCCGAGTTTGATCCATGACACTCACATGGTAGAAGAGACCCCTGCTAGCTGTTTTCTGACTTCCACACAGGATTCCCTCCTCCTCCTCCTCCTCCTCCTCCTCTCTCTCTCTCTCTCTCTCTCTCTCTCTCTCTGAGAGAGATAAATAGATGGATATAAAGAAATGCTTACAGAAAAAAGTAGTGGACCAGGCTGGCCTCAACTCACAGAGATTCTCCTGCCTCTGCCTCCACGTGCTGGGAGTAAAGACAACCAGCATAGTTAGTGTTCAGCCTTACAGAGCAGTGAACTTGGATGTGTGTTTCATCACGGAAGGATCTGAAAGCATGATGCTGAGCGGAAGAAACCAGGCACAGAGGGACAAACGCTGACTCTACCTGCTCATGGTACCTAACAAGAACTTCACAGGGATGGAAAAGTAAATGACTGGAGAGATGGGGAGTGAGGACTTAGTGTTTAATGGGTTCAGTGCTCACTGAGGATGATGAAGGTTGGGTCATAGGTGTTGGTGAAGGTTACCCAAAACAGTATATTTAAAACCACGCAGGAGTACACTTACAGGCAGCTAACGTGGGCAACGTGACTATACCACATCGTGCATAGAACTTTAAAACTACTTTTAAAAAGGGACCACAGCCAAACTAGGAAGGAAGCCAGAAGACAGAGGCACTTACCAAGGAGATCCTCCGGTCCCTGTTCAGCACCAGACCTGGAGAAAGCACAAAGCGTGGTGGCTTCAGTGCCACAGGAGGGGCTCACCCGACTTCCCACGGAAGTCCCGGTCTTTTCACACAGGGCTCACGCCTTCCATCTGGGCTGGTGAGAGCCGCCCTAATGTCAGCCAGCCCTGGGCTTTCGTCCTGGGATGCTTCCAAAGCAGAGCTTGGCCAAGGCTGTCTGCCCACAGCAGGTGGGTGCCTCCCCAGACCCTGAGCAACAGTGCAGGATGATGGGGAGACAATAAGGCTCTCTCCTTCCTTCTCTCTTTTGCTTTTTCTGATAGGCGCTCACTATGTGGCCCTTGACAGTCTGGAACTCACTACTGTAGACCAGTCTTGCCTTAACTCCCAGCGATTGCATGCCCCCAGCTCTCATCTCGGCAAAAGAAACTGCTTGTCTGGACCTTTAAACAGTAGGAAATAGCGAATAATCAAAAACCATGGTGTTCCTTGTCAGAGGAATGGAGAGTTTGAGTGTCATTCCCTTCATGGCCCAACTCGGGCCTGCCACGGGTGATGGACAACTCTGCCCATCTAGGAAGGCTTAGCCATGCCCTCCTGTGCCACGTCTGATTCCTGGAGAAAACTGGGGGGGGGGGGGGGGGGGGCGTTGGGCGGTGAGCAGCCTCTGCTGCCCTGTAGGAACTCATAGGCCCTAGGAGATTCCAAGAGCTGGCGAGGGATGGAAAAACCAACCCTGGGGATCTGCTCCAGCAAGGGAAATGGGTGAGGGGCCTTCCAGCGTCTGCTCCAACACCCTGTGCACAGCCACCAAAGAAAAGGTGAAGTCAGAGCCAAACGCCTGCAGATGGGCTAAGCGCCCATCGGAGTAACTGGTTAAATGCAAATATAAACCGTAGCTAGCACTAGAACCAAACAGCAATGATTCAAATTCCAAAACCCTTAAAAAGAGACACGTCCAATGGCAACACAATTGAAGAAAGAAAACCCTCCAAGTCCAGAGAGAAGTGACAGCCGGAGGACAGAGTTTACGGTGCGTGTCTCTAAGATGGGAAAGCTGATAAAATTGAAATAAAGCCAAGGACTGGATAGAGACCAGGCAGGTGCCAGCGCTGTACTCCAGGGCTTCTCGCCTCCAGAGCCTTCAGCTAAATCAGTTCTGGGTGGAACCCAGGACTTCATGCATGCTGAGCAAGCATTCTAGCCCTGAGCTACACACCAAACCTTACACTTGTTTTGTTTTTCAAGACAGGGTTTCTCTGTGAAGCCTTGGCTGTCGTGGACTGTTTTTTTGTTGTTTTTCAAGACAGGTTTTTCTGTGTAACAACCCTGGATGTCCTGGACTTGTGTCATAGACCAGGCTGACCTCGAAATCACAGAGATCCTCCTGCCTCTACCTCCCAAGTGCTGGGATTAAAAGCACGCACCACCATGCCCAGCTCAAGCCTTACACTTTTATTCTTTTTAAGTTGCCTGGTTTTGTTCGGACACATGGCTTCTCTGTGTAGCCCTGGCTGTCCTGGAACTCATTCTGTAGACCAGGCTGCCTCCTGAGCGCTGGGATTAAAGCTGTGAGCCACCACTGCCTGGCATATTACTTACTGCTTTTGAGACAGGTTGCACTGTGTAGTACTTGCTGGCTTAGCTCTGTAGACCAGGCTGGCCTCAAACTCACAGCCACCTGTATCTGCCTCTTTGAGGATCACCATCATGCCCAGAGGGGAGGATAGTTCAGGAGTTAAGAGCACTGGCCATTCTTCTATAGCCAGGAGAGGAGCCAGGTTCAATTCCCAGCACCCACATGGCAGTTCACAAGCATCTGGAACTCCATTTGCAAAGGGTCTGAAGCACTCCGCTTATCTTTGCTGTCTGATGCACAGACATACAAGCAGGCAAAACACCATACATAGAAAATAAAGCAAATTTAAGTTCTTAAATGGGGGGGGGAGGGTAGAAGAGAGTCAAATTTTTTACTTTTGTGATTAAAAAACAACAAATTATGTGACTTCCAGGCTTGGTGGCACACACCTTTAATCTCAGGACTTGGGAGGCAGCGATAGGCAATCTCTGAGTTCAGACCAGCCTAGTCTACAGAGTTCCAGGACAGCCAAAGCTACAGAGAGAAACACCTTGTCTCAAAAAAAAAAAAAAAGTTGGGCATGGTAATCCCCATGCCTGTAATTCCAGTGCTCCGGGGAGACAGAGGCAGGAGGCTGAGAGTTCAAGGTCAGCCTGGTCTACAACGTGAGTCTAGGACAGCCAAGGCTACACAGAGAAACCCTGTCACGAAAAACAAAACAAAAACCTAACAATAAAAACATGTTACTAAGCTGGACATTGGTGATACATATAACTCCAGTTTCAGGAGATCAGACATCCTCACACAGACATACATGCAGGCAAAACAAACCAATGCACACAAAATCATTTAAAAAAAAAAAGAAAAGAAAAGAAAAGAAAAAAGAAACCAAAATGATGACTGGGCTGGTTATATGTCTGGGAAGTGTCAGGAGGAGTCAGCCTCCCCATAGGAAAAGCAATGTATGAATCTAGACTCTAGATGCTATACTCCGAGAGCAAAAGCAATCATGGAGACACTAAGAAATTATATTTTCTGCGATTATTAGGATTTTGTCTCTAATTAGAGATTCTGGAACTCTTAGATGATAAATGGGATATTTAATGGTTGAGAGAGTTCTAGCCAGGCATTGTGACTCTGGGCCTGTAGAGGACCTTGTGGTTGAGAATGTTTCCGGTTGCTGTACTCTCAGGTCACCTCGGCCTAATGAATCCCAGGCGGAGGCCTGTGTGTCACCCAGTCTCTCTGCTAGACGAAGGGTCCTCCCTGCTCTTTCAACCTGCTCCGGGTTGGACCTTCCTCCAGGTCTGGGGTCTGGCTGCTCAGAGAACACATGAGAATACTTCAGAAGGTGTGTGTGTGTGGGCAGGGGGGTTCTCAGGGCGGAGAGATGGCTCAGCTGGCAAAGCGCTCGCTGGGCAAGCCTGAGGACCTGGGTTTGACCCCAGCACAGACGTGAAGAGCCAGACGAGGCAGCCTGTGCCTGTGATCATAGCTCTGGGGTAGTGCTGGCCAATCTCCCAGAATCCCTTCGCTGTGAGAGCCGGCCTCGAAAGCCAAGCTGGAGGGTAGAAGAGATGGTCAGCAGGCAGGCTGCCAAGTCTGAAGACCCGAGTTCGCTTCCTGGCACCCTCCAGGAAGGCGCGAACAGAGAACTGCGGCCCCTTGTTTATCTTCTGACCTCCACATAGGTCCACAGCACGCTGACAGGAGACTGCTCCTACCACGATTAGCTAACCCTGATTCCTCGATCCAGCTGTAGACCGTAAGGCCTGCCTCCTGGTTTGGCGGGTATGCAATAACCCCGCCTCGCTGTTCAACTCTATACAATAAATAGGCTTCACTTCCAGAGTGCTGAGCCTTCTCTAGCCCAGTCCACCCAAAGCCAGCTCGCTCTGTCTTTTCTTCATTCTCTCGATGCCCTAGTCAAGTCCATCCCTGGTCGCCGTGTGTGGACAAGTGGGCATACGCACTAAGGAGACAATTGGGCATTGCTGAGAGGGTGGGCCTCTGTGCTGGGGAGCACTGTGGCGGGAGCACCTCTCTATAGCAGAATTAGCTTCGGAGAAGGTAAATCCAGATCCTGCTGGCTCTCCGGACGTGGACATTGTTAGGAAACCATTGCTCTGGGCCTGTCCCCCCACCCCCACAAATAAAAACATGCACTTAAAAAACCGGAGCACCATTGAGAAAAACACCAACGTTAACCCCTGGCCTCCACACAAATGCACAGGACACACACTCCCCGATCACACGTACTATTTTCTCTGCCTTGAGGCCTCGGCCTCTTCCTCCGCTCTGCAGGTAGAATCATTACTGACTGCTCTTCTGTCCAGTCCCCACTGGACAGGGAGCTTCCTGAGGGCAAGGGCTGGGTCTCATTTCTCTGCATCTCTCAGACCCAGAGGCTGGACACGTTCGGGTTTCTTGAATGCCGTGTGTCTAATTCCCTCACAGGAAGACATGTTAGCTAGCAAGGAGGAGAGACTGGCCCAGAGTTCCCAGCGGGAAGAGATGTATGGCTGGACCAGAGAGGGGATTCCACTCAAGCACCCTGCAACCAAGGTCTAACCTTCAGCCCTGTGCTCGGAAGCATCTCACTGTCCTCTCCCCTCAGCCTCCTGGCACGTCCTTGCCACAGCGAGGCTTCTGCATCGGCTGGCCCTTCTCCATCCTTGCTTTAGCATCCCCCCCCCCCCCGCCGGCAATTGTCCCAATCCCTAGGTCATACAGTTGGAGTGCCTCCTTCCCACCTGGCAGGCCCAGCCCTCTGGGGGGTAGCAGTGAACTTCTCAGTCTCCCTGCTCCCTGTCTTTCCTGGGACTTGGCACACCCAGCAAAAGCTGGCAGAGGGGGGCACTGTGTCCATGGACATGGCCCTCAGAGCCTCTGGCTGTTGCCGGTGGGGAAGGACTGTGTTGCCAGACCGCTCCAATTTCTCCCCCGGCAGCTAGAAAGCTCTGCTTTCCCCAGAGCCTTTCCCTTTCAGACACGGGCAGCTGTCCCTGCTCCCCTGCCAACTGTTTCTGTGAAACTGCTCAAGCCAGACAGATCTGCTTTCCCCCGAATGCAGCTGGGTTGCTGAGAGGGCTCTTTCAGCCTCCTGAAGGGAAGAGCAGGGCTTCCCTGGCCAGAGACTGGTGGGGGCTTGTCCCTTTGCCCTTAGGGGTCCTGGACAGAACTGGGTTCTCCCTCTTCACAAGAATACCTCTAGCCAGGAGTGTGTGGCGGGAGGTATGGCTTCTGTTGCTTGAGTCAGGGTCTTGCTGTGTAACCCAGGCTGGTCTCAACAGCATTATCTTTCTGCCTCAACCTCCCAAGTGCACACCTGGCTTGGAGCAAGCTTTGGGCTATATGCTGGAGCACTTGTATTTAGACAAGAAGGTGCCTAAGGCTAGGTCTCAAGGCTCCTTTTTCCATCCCGGCTCATCTGCCTGGGTAAATCAGCTTTAGTCTCATGGCCCGGCTTTGTTGGGGACTCCCTTTGGCTGGAAGTGGATGCCAGCGGTTGCTTCCTTACTTGAATCACTCAGAAGTCATGGGGGTGGGGGGAACAGGCCCAGAGCAATGATTTCCTAACACTGTCCATATCCAGGGAGCCAGCAGGGTCTGGATTGACCATCTCCTAAGCTAACTCTGCTACAGAGGGGTGCTCTCACCAAGGTGCTCTCACCAAGGTGCTCCCAGGCCTTCTCAGCAATGCCTAGTTGTCTCCTCAGTGACTGCTCAGTGTCTGTACCCACAGTCCTGGTAACTCTGGGCCCAGTCGAATTCCCTGGGCCAGCTAAGAGCATGCATCTGTGGATCAGCCCATTTCTGTATGGAGAACCCCCCTAGTTTGGTCATCTTTATCAGACACAGAAGCCTGGGCCCTCAACCTTCCTGTGGGTTTGCAGGGAGGGGAGACAAAAACGCTAACAAAATCCAATAGATCAGAATGGCGGCTTGCAACACTCCAGGCCAGTGACCCTCACCATGATCCTTGGTTATCATTACCTATGGTTAGAACACGCAGCCCAGGAGGCCTCTTCGGCAGCTGGAATTCTAGTCACACTGAGCAAGAGTTCCCACATGACAACCTGTCTCTGGCAGGGTCTGTTGGCTCCAGTTCCCCAGCCCTCCCTAACGTCTCCCTTCTGGCCAGCTGGCCTTCACAACCTGCCCCAACCCCCCACAATAGGCACTGGCTGGGTGGGGGTGATACATACTTCTTTTGTTTAGAAACGGGAGACTTCACAACCTCAACTGAACCTCTCAGCCTGTGGGGGCAGCAACCTGACAACCTGGCTGGTGCCCTGCCAAAACTTGGGGAGTCCCGTGCTTAGGTGGCACCAACAGGAACCGACTCCTGGATTTGATACCAGATGGGGGACACTTTCTCTTCCCTCACACAAGCTTTTACCTCACCTGAGAGGGGCTCCCATGAGCACTGTCTAGGGCAGGGCCCAGGCTCCTCCCAGGGCACTCATATTTATTCATTGTTAAGTCACTTTACTTGTCCATATGGTTAATCTGGAATGTCAGCCTGGTAGGACTAAGAATCTCCATGGACACGGATCTCTGGGCGAGTCTCTGAGGGAGTTGCTACATTGGACTGAGGTGAGGAGACCCACCGTGACCAGGGGTGGCTCCGTCGCACAGGCTGGGGTCCTGGACTGCACAAAGTGAGCTGGACACCAGCATGTGTCTCTCTTTGCTTCCTTGCCGTGCACACATGGGACCAGCTGCCTCCTGCTCCCTGCTGCCATACCCACCCCATCATGAGGGACAGTCCCCTGCAACCCTGAGCCAAAATCAGCCCCTTCCTCCTCAAAGCTGTCAGGTCCCCTGCTGCAGCAACAGGCAAGTGTCTAATACTTGTTTATCATCTCTTTCCTCCTAAAATTGTACTTTTCCTGTTCAGCTTCCTCTTGCTCAGGCCTAGGAGGTGTCATTTCTACAAAGGTGGTCCCTGGAGTTGGGCCATCTAGAGATTATGACCCCACTGAGACTGGGGTGGTGTGGCTCACTGCCGCACTCACAGTCTTCATGGGGGGCTGCACCCCTCCCACCCTTAGGGTTCTTGACAAACACGGGAGAAGTAAAATGCACCCACACCTAAACAACAATACAGCAAACCAACAACCAACATTAAATTCACATCAATTCCACTAAAATCAGGGACAAGACAAGGCTGCCCACTCTCTCCATTTCTATTCAGCTAAAGGAGATCAAAAGGATACAAACTGGAAGGAAAAATCCAAGGATCTCTATTCATAGCTGATATGATAGTATACATAAGTGACCCTCTAATTCTACCGGAGAACTCCTACACTGATAAACACCTTCAGCAAAGTGGCTGGATACACAATTAACTCCAAAAAAAAAAATCAGTTCTTATACAAATGATAAAAGGGCTGAGAAAGAAATTAGGGAAACAACACTCTTTACAATAGCCAAAAAATATAATAAAGTATCTTGGTGTAATTCTATTCAGGCAAGTGAAAGACCTGTATGACAAGAACTTCAAATCTCTGAAGAAAGAAATTGAAGAAGCTATCAGAAGATGGAAAGATCACTTATGCTCACGAATCAGTAGGATTAACGTAGTAAAAGTGGCCATCCTGCCAAAAGTAATCTACAGATTCAATGCAATTCCCAGCAAAATACCAACACAATTCTTTACAGACCTTGAAAGAGCAAACTTCAACTTCATTTGGAAAGAATAAAAAATCTAAAATGTCTAAAACAATTCTGTACAATAAAAGAACTTCTGGAGGTATTTCCATCCCTGATTGGAAATTGTACTACAAAGCAATATCATAAAAACCTCATGGTATTGACATAAAAAAACAGACAGGTTGATCAATGGACACTTGATTTTTGACCAAAAAAAAAAAAAAAAAAAAAAAAGCCAAGTCAATACAATAGAAAAAAGAAAGTATCTTCAACAAATTGTGCTGGTCTAGCTGGATGTCTGCATGCCGAAGAATACAAATAGATCTGTATTTAACACACTGCACAAAACTCAAGTCCAAGTGGATCAAAGACCACAATATAAAACTGGATACCTAAACCTAATAAAAGAAAAAGCAGGGAATAGCCTTGAATTCATTGGCACAGGAGACAACTTCCTGAACAGAACACCAACAGCTCAGGCTCTAAGATTACAATAAATGGAACCTCATGAAACCGAAAAGCTTCTGTAAGGCAAAGGACACTATCAACAGAACAAAACAGCAGCTTACAGATTGGGAAAAAATCTTCACCAACCCTACATCAGACAGAGAGCTAATATCCAAAATATATAAAGAACTCAAAAAATTAAACACCAACAAAGCAAATAATCCAACTAAAAATGGGATACAGAGCTAAACCAGGAATTCTCAAGAGAGGAACCTCTAATGGCCGAGAAGCACTTAAACACTCAACATCTTTAGCCATCAGGAAATTGCAACCTTCAGAATGGCTAAAATAAAAAAGTCAAATGACAGCACATGATGTCAAGGATGGGAAGAAAGGGGAAGCCTCCTCCGTTGCTGGTGGGGGTGCAAACTTGTATAACCACTTTGGAAATCAATCTGACACTTTCTCAGAAAATTGGGTATAGTTCTACCTCAAGACCCAACTATACCATTCCTGAGCATCCAAAAGATGCTCTGCCATACTTGCTCAACAATGGTCACACCAGCTTTATTCATAATAGGTAGAAACTGGAAACAACCAGATGTCCCTCAACCAAAGAATGGATAAAGAAAATGTGATACATTTACACAGTGGAATACCACTCAGCTATTAAAAACAATGAAATCTTGAAATTTGCAGGCAAATGGATGGAACTAGAAAATATTATTCTGAGTAAAGTAACCCAGACCTGGAAAGACACACATGGTATGTACTCACTTATAAGTGGATAATCATTCTACAATCTACAGACAAAAAGAAGCTAAGTAACAAGGAGGGCCCAAGGGAGGATGCTTGAATCTCCCCTCAGAAAGGGGAAATCAAATAGACATCAGAGTGGATGAAAATCGAGAACTGGGTGGGAGAGGGGATGGGAGGGGAATGAGTGTGGGAATCAGGTGGGGGAGAGTAGAAGTGGGGGCTGGGAGGTGAGAAGGCTCGGTGAGAGAGAAGGGGAAAAGATGGAGACAAGCTGAAGACCTGCAATGGGACTGGCTCCTGGGAGGACATTGGGGTGACCCTAGCTGAGACTCCTAGCAGGAAGGGACATGGCCACCTACATCCAAGGCAGGGCCTTCCAGTGGAAGGGGGGACACCAACCCACCCACAAAACTTTCACCCCAAATTCCCTCTGCCAACGGGTGTGCAGGGATAAAGCTGGAGCAGAGATTGAGGGAAGGGCCGAATAATGACTAGCCCACCCCACAAGAGAGAGCTGACCCCTGACACTGTTAATGATACTCTGCTATGTGTGCAGACAGGAGACTAACATAACTGTCCTCTGAGAGGCTCCACCCGGCAGTGGGCTGAAACAGAGGCAGAGACCCACAGCCAAACCTTAGGCAGAACTCGGGGAGTCTTGTGGAAGTTGAGAGAAGGATAAAGGGACCCAGAGGGGACAAGAACTCCACAAGAAGACCAATGGAGTCATCTGAGGACCATGAAGGCTTACAGAGATTGAAGCACCAAACAAAGAGCATGCCTGGCCTAGACCTAGGCCCCTACACATACGTAGCCAATGGGAAGCTTGGTCTTCATGAGGATCACTTAGCAACTACAGTGGGGGCTGTCTCTGACATGGACTCGGTTTCCTGCTTTTGGATCAATTTTCCCTAGCTGGGCTGCCTTCTCTGGCCTCAGTAGAAGAGGATGTGCTTAGTCTTGATGTGGCTGGGCTGGGCTGGGTTGGTGAGAGGTGGACTCCCTTTTTTGAAGAGAAGATGAGGGGGGAATGGAAGAAGAGGGTGGAAGGGCAGGACTGGGAGGAGAGGAGAGAGGGGTGCTTTGATAGGGATATAAGGTGAATAATTTTTTAAAAAAGGCATGAGCATTTCTGTTCTGAAAACCTCCCCATCGACCCAGGAGGGCACAGCCGTGACGTTCATCAACTTTAATCTCAATGCCTAGCTAACCTTCCCACAGAGCGTCTTTCTGTAATGATTATGTCATCTTGTGTCAGGTACTTGGCAATCTGCAAGCTCAGTTTCCCCTGCTCTCACGGGACGATGTATGAGACAAAGGAAGAGCCAGTGAGACGCTGTAGACACCAAACACCAACCTGGCATGTACAAGTGCCCCCTGTCATCCATCAGCAGTGACAGACAGCGAGTCCCTACCTGTGCCCACCTTCGTGGCTCCCCTCTGCAGTAGGAGTCCCCCACACTCTTTACTCAAGTGGCTGTTGTTACTCAGGAACCTGGGGGAGAAAGACAGACATTAAAGGAACCAGGCCTCCAGCAAGCCCAGGGGTCGGGCAGAAAGAGGAGCAGGCAGCTAGATTTGGCAGTGTGCCTTTAATCCCAGCACTTGGAGAGGCTGAGAAAGGAAGAGCTTTAGAGTTCAAGGCCAGCCTGAGTTATAGCTAGATCTCTCTAAAGCAAATGAACAACGGAAAGGGCAAGGGACGTGGCTCAGTGAAAGCACTTGCTGAGCACACACCATGAGGGGGCTCAGGGTCAGGCCCCGGTGAGGGAGGAAGATGGAGGAAGGGGAGACAGATGGAGGTGACTGAGGTTACTCCTGAAGGATGCCCACGTCTTTCGGAGTCGGTGGGGGTTCTCACAGTATCTACGTGCCTGCCTGTTACTCTACGTGTGTCCATCCCCTCCTCCAGACAACAAAAAGAGTGAAGCCCTTTCCTACTGTGCGCTCTGCCAGATTCGGTGAACAAACATGAGGGGGGCAGCCCCCTCGGTCCAGCCGTGGTTAAAGGACACAGTGTGATTGCGCTGGGATAGACAGCTTTAGCTGGGAGAGAACCTCGGGCAAATTGTTAAGGAGCCTAAAGCTGGAGACCAGAGGGAAGAGAGGTGAGGAAAAAAAAAAGAGCATGGACTTGGGGGGGGCAAGCCTTTCCCCCACCCCAAAGCATGTGTAAAGAGGGGCGGTGGCAACGAGGGGCCTTCTGAGAAGTGTCCAGGAGGGGGAGGAAGCAGAAGGGGGAGAAAGAAGAGGCTGCTGCTTCTTCCGGATTTCTGAGGGCTTCCTCCCAGTGCCATCCCCCCTCCCCCGTACCCTTGCTCTTGGCACCCACCCCTGCAACATCTCCTCTTGGCTGAACACCCTCGGGGACTTCTGGGAAGCCTCCACCTGCAGCGTGTGCTCTATGTTCCTCCGCCTGTAGGTCAGTAGGTTCTCCATTTCCTAAGGATTCAGCCACAGCTGGTGAGTAGGAAAGGCCCAGATGAGGGGTCCCCAGCCCTCCCCCGGTCCTGACCGCTGCGCCCTCAGTGTCCCTTCTCAGGGGTCAGCCCCTGCCAGTCAGCCCCTCAACGTGCCTCTGCATTCAGCACAGGTTTGCCTGGGACAGGTGATGGGGGAGGGGGCGACTCCGTTAACAGCCAAGTGGCTCTGTAGAGGTGACACTAGGGCAGGGAGCTTCACTGATTTCAATCAGTGCTGTCACAGCTAATGACAAAATGACAAGTAGTAGAACCAGACGAACAAGACGGATCGGGTGGTCTGAGATTCGCTCTGCCATACTTCACCACTTCAGTGGTAGAAGACCAGTAGGTTCAGCCTTGGGGGCGGGGCTCATTGCCACCCAGCCCTACCCAGAAGGAAGCCCCAAGGCTCTTTATACCACCTGTTTCATCAGTGGGACCTTACTGGGACAAAAGGATGAATTTTACTCTAGTCTGGTAACCCAGTGACCATATTAACCCTTGAGTTGTTGGTTCCTGCAATGGGAAATTACCGAGTGCTTAGAGTGTGCAGGGGCTGGAGACATGAGGATAGGAAAACAAACGCACAGAGCCAGGTATGACGGCTCACGCCTGTAATTCCCGCTCTTGGGCAGGAGGAGTGCTAAGAGTTTCTTGTCCTTAGGCCATCTTGTAAATGAAGAAAAATGGAAAGATGGAAGTTGGCATAGCAGACCCCTCTGGGACAAACCAACTTCCTTAGGGTCACACAGTAGGTAAAAGACAAGAGCCAAGTCTCAGATTCAGGGGCAGCAATGGCTGTCGAGACTGGAGGTGTTGGTATTTCCTGTCAGCCACACTCTGGTTGTGTGCAGTGTTGCTGCCTGGAGCCTGCTGTGGCCCGGAACTTCCTCCACCCACGGCTGCTCCCCTCATCCACCTCCTGCTGCAGGATATCCAGGCCACACTCTGATCCCGGACACTCTCAGAGGCACAGGCTTAAGGATGCTGCCCTCTGGCGGGGTGGGGGTGGGGGTGGGGTGGGAAATGATCCCTGGCTAACTTGTCCACCCTCTGCCACATTCTCCTGCCTCCTCAATGTCCACCACAGGAGACAGAGCTAAAGGCCCCCCTCCCCTGCCAAAGTCTGGGGCTGGTCCCCATGGCAGCCTCGAAGAAGCCTCTTCCTACATTAGAGTCCAGAAGAAATGGCGTCGATTCCAGCAAGATAAGCTTGTCCACCATCTCCGGGAAGATGCAGGCGAACTGGAGAGTGACAAACAGGAGGGGCTGGTGAGTCGGTGGGGAAGGCACAGGCTTCGCCCGAGCAGGAGTCTTCTGTCCCTTCAGTGTGCTTCTCTTCTCCCAGACCTAGCTGCAGACCCCAGCGGCCCCCGGACTTGTGAGTCTTGGGGATGGCAGATGGGGTATGTGGAAACTCTACAAGGAACCTGCCCTAGGGCACAGTGTGTGTGTGTGGAAACCGCCTCTGGCTAAGGAGGAGCAGCTACTGCATCCTATGACGGGGCTCTTCCCATCCTACCTTCTGCGTGGTCCCCAGTCAACCAAAGCCCCAACCCCCACCAAGTCCCCCTGACAACTGCAGCACAGCCAGCTACTCACCATGCCGCCCACGGTGCCACCTGCCGGACAAGAGAACAGTGGTGACATCTCACATGACCCCTCCCCAGCTCCTGGAATCCTCCCCCAAGCTCTTTCCTGGGAGCTGTCCCTCCCTTAGCTCTTCTCCCACCACAGGGCTGGGACACTGCATCTGAAAGTCCAGGCCTCTCTGCCTACGGGCCACCAAGGTCCCTTCATTAGAAGCTACTCACAAAGCCACCCCCTCCCTCATCTGAGGCCAGAGGGCACAGTCCCTAAAGGTAAGCATCGGAGGATCCTCTTACCTGCCCCCCTCCTCAGTGGGGCAGGGGATGATACTGGGTACCAGTGTCAAATCTTCCCCCTTTCCCAGAGCCCCCATGGAACTCGGGTCCCTGCCTAAGCTGACTTACCGAAACTGTGGCCCAGGAGGGAGAACTGAGTCCATTTAAAGGCTGAAAACACAAAGCCAGAAAGAAGGTTTGCCTGGCCCGGCCTTACTCTGTCCTTTCTCCTGTGTCTTGGCTTGGGACTCCCTCCAAATACCTGCAGCGCCCCACCCAGGAGACCAGCTGAGGGGGCTCAGCGCCACTGTGGAAAGCTCCTCCTGGAGGAGGTAAGCTCTTTTCAGTTCTTGTGAGACCTGGGACCAGGCTCCAGGCATCCATTCCCAAGCTAGAACCACCTCCTAGATACTGCTCATCCTACTCCTAGGATGAGATGGGGGACATCACAGAGGACCTCCCCATCCCCCGGCTCTCAGCCCCTTAACAGCTGCTGCTCACCTGTCGCCACCCTCCGGACCTCACTCACAAAATTTTGGTGGTAATACGGTAGACCTGGGTTGTAATGGGAGGAGAGCCCGTGGCCTCCGAAATCCATGGCCACGTAACAGAAGTCTGCAGCAGAGAGAGGAGGGAGTGGAGTGGGGGGTCCTGCTTGGCCGCGTCCACCCTGCCGCCGCCCTTCAGCCCACAGCCCCACCTGATGAGAGAAGAGGAATGAGCCTGTCGAAGGAGTTGGCATTGTCCAGCCAGCCGTGCAGGCAGAGGACCGGAGGGTTCTTCTGGGAGCCCCAGACTTTGACAGCAATGTGGCCCCAGGGCACGGCCAACTTCAACTCTGAGAGTAAACCTGCAACAGAGTCCGCCCCTGTGTATGTGGCGGCACGCATGGGTACCGGCATGTGCTACCGGCCTGCGGCCTGGCCATGGACAGACAGACTGCCAGATATCTCCAGTTTCTCGGAGGGCTGTAGGAAAGGGAGACCCCTGGCTGAGAGAGACAATGAATGGGCTTTTCAGGAGGTAACCCATTGGGGTTAGGGCAGAACTGGAAGGAGTGGGTTAGGCTGCTGGCTTGAATCCTGACACTTGTAGTAGGGCTGTATGACCTTGGACTGGTCCTCTCCATCCTTGCTTTCTTTTCCTGTTAAACTGGAGGAATTAGAGTACATTGCCTCTTCCCTGTAAGGGACCCATTCCAAAACCCCCGTGGGTACCTGAAACTCCAAGCAGTAATGAACCCCACACAATGAATGCTGGCTATGCTTTTTCCTACACATATGCCCATGAATAAGTTTAATTTGTAACTTAGGCACCGTAGGAGATGAACAACAATAAATAAAGTACAATGCTGATAACAATACACTGTAATATACATGCCCGTCATCCCAGGACTCACGAGGCGGACATAGGTAGATCAGGAATTTGAGGCCAGCCTCGACTACGTGAGACCTTGTCTCATAAAACCTCAAGCCAACAAAACAAAACCAGGTCTACTGCAATGGCAATTTGTGCAGTGGTCGTGGTCTCTGAAGATATTGTATGAGAGAGGCGGCAGAGGCAGGAGAATTGCAGCCAGGCAGGACAGATTTGTCTAGGGAGTTTCCAGGCCAGCAAATCTACATAGAAAGAAATATTGAGGTCCTGGGAGGCGCAGGAAGATGGCGCTAAGAGTACTATACAGCTCAAAACTCGACTTTGCCCTCAATATTTTGGACATTGGGAAACCCCTTAGAAGTCAAAACGGAGAGACTACGCCGTGAGCTGGACTGCTATATTCTCAGTGCACAGACCAGGCTCAAGAAGCCAAGGTGCCAAGCGCATTCGGAAAGGTCAGGCCTGAGAGAGGATTTAGGGCAGTCAGCTTGGCCGTGGGACTCCGGCTGGGCCTCCTCAGGTCAGGCGCGTCCTAAAGCTGACCTTCTCACGCTGCTGGCCCCAAAGCGCAACCCCAAATAGCCAAGCGCACACTCCTGCATTCTAGGGACTCAGCTGCTGTGTGGCTTGTCTGGAGCCTCCACAGTCTGGCTCTGTTGGGTTCTGGGCGCTGCTGACTGAGCCTGGGCGCTCAGGAGGAAAGGACAGTCCGCTCCACCGGCTCACCAGAGTGAGCTGGCTGTGTGGGAGCTTCCGCCAGGCTTCCCGCTCCTATCTAAGGGGCTGTGAGGGGCATTCTTACCCATGGCTCTTGTCTCTGAGGCTGTCACTCCTCGCAGAGGTCGGGGGAACGGAAAAGGACCCCGGCGCTCACGCCCCGCCCACCGGCTGTCCCTCCAGGCCTGCCCCCGCAGGCACTATTCTAACCCCAGCACCGCCCCCGAAAGTAACAAAGGCCCCGCCCATTCCCAGGCCCCGCCCCACTCCGACATTTCCGTCCCCTGACCCCTTTCTCACTGTCTCTTGCCAGGGACTTTGTCCCAGCTGCCCAGCGCTGTCAGAGTGGGCGGAGAAGGCTCTGGAGGACACGCAGTTGGCTGGACCAATACCTGGGGAGGCCCGCATGGTACCAAGAGCCCCTGTGGCCCCAAGGCGGGCAAAGCTCCCGGAGCATTCCTCTCCGACTCCCACAGAGATGGAACTACTGTTTCACAATGTTTCCTCAACAGCGCCTGACTACCCAGCTTTGATAATTGGTTGCATGGCCTGAATAAATAGATGAATGTATAATCTGAGGGCTCTGGAGGAAACCACCCCCAGGCAAGCAAGGATTCTAAACAGTTTCAGTCCAGAAAAGAACCCGGAGGCAGGCTGTGGGCACGGTGCACTTAGGATGCTGGGAAAGGCAACTGAGTATTGGAGACAGAGTCTCCAACCCCAAAATCCACCCTAAAACAAAATCTTAGGAACCCAAACCATAAAGCATTCACAAAATCGGCACAGCAAGCACTAAATTTTACAATAAAAGAAGAAATAGGCGCCTCGTGAGCATTGAAAATTTGCCAGGCGGGTGATCCACAGTGCTGAGCAGCTCTCTGTCCTAACTGTTGAACCACAGACCTGGGCACTGAGGGAAACAAGTATGGTGAATGCCCCAAAGGGGTGACAGGATAAACCCTGAGGGAAAAAGGACCCAGGCTGCAGTAGGTCAGTGGAGGCTGGGCAGAGCCACCGTGTAGAGAAAACTGAGGCTGGGAAGTAGGCCAGGGTAGATGAGGGGCTGGAGAGTGGGTCCACCAGGTTGCGACAGGACTTTTCTGAGCAGTTTCACCTAGGGGAGGTTAAGAGCTGGGGACAAATTCAAAAATTTCTGCTTTATCCTTTGCCGGGCAAATAGTTGCCCCAGCCCCATGAGAATATTTCTATAGAGGAAAAGCAGAGTGTGATCAGTTGAGGAAATGGTTTGATGCCCCAAGAACATGGATTTTTTTTCCTGAATTATGAAGGAGAACAGATATTCATTCGGGTAGCACGGGTATTGGGAACATGGTGCCTGCCATGCAGCTGGTGCCTTTCCCAATCTTCCCCAAGGACAAATTGCCATGGGCACTCATACTTGGCATCTCTAGTACCTTTTGACCTCAAAACTCCCTGGTTCATCTAGTCCCTTCAACAGACGTGGCCTGTCTTGCTGGCTCATACATAACCTCGGTCTGCTCTCTTTCTACCCAACCTCATCCTCGTATTCACATCCCATCCACTATTAGCCAATCTCTTTTCTTGCTTGCCTCTCCCCTCTCCATTCCTGGGACCCCCATAAAACAAATCACTTCCTGCCATCCTCTCCATTCCACTCTGCTTATACCACTACCACAGCCCCTCTGACTTAGCTGATTTTACTCTCTGTGTGAGAATCCAGGAACTTCTCGCTGCCAGCTGGGGGAGGGAGGTGTGTCTTCTGCCACCCTATTAGACAGGGTTAGGGACCCTTATTTCCTCCTCTACCTGGGAATCCTGCATGGTCTCAGTCCCTCGCAGGTAGAAGTGTCCCCTTGCCTCTGTTTACACCATTGCTACCTGCCTCTCACTCCCACTTGGCTCTAGCTGTCTCTCTCTGAATACACGTTGGCCTCTTAAAAGTAGGATACAGCCAGTCGTTTTAAAACTATCTCCCCCCCCCCACCCCAACATCTACCAAAGGACCTCACACACAAGGAAGGACTCAATCAATGGCTGCCGACTGGATTGGCTGAGAACTGCTAAGGGCAGGCTGCCCCAGGCTCTAAGAGCTCATAAGCAGCAGCAGTTCAGGGGACAGGGAGAATTTGAGTGTTTTTCAAGGTCTTGGGTTCTTGCCCTGTGCTTATGCTTCCTCAGAGTGAAATAGTAGCCATACCCAGGGAGGTGAGAGGGATTAATAGGCACACACATTCCCAACTGAGAGAGACAGAATTACCCCCTTCAGCAGTGAGAGGAAGCCCCAGCTAAGTCTGTGAAATGAAAACCACCCCTGACACTAAACGCAGCATGGGGTCCTGGATTGGATCCTGGAACAGAAAAAGAATGCTGGAGGAAGAGCCAGGGGAGTTTACTAAAAGCCTAGAGTGTAGCTAACTGTATCGGGCCAGTGTTTATTTCTGGCTCTCCAAGGCTTGTAAGATGCTATTGGCACAGGAATTGTGGGAAGGGGTTCTGGAGTCCCTTTGTAGTATTTTTTTTTCCTGCAAATTTAAAATTGTACCAAAATTTAAATTTATTTTTGCAAAGAGGAATTCAGACCACCTTCTATGGTGGCTCACATCTGTAATCTTAGAGGTTGAGGGGCCCAGGTAGGAAGATCTCAAGTTCAAGGCCAGCCTGGCCTACAGAGCAAGAACCTATTTTAAAACTACAAATTTTAGCAGGCCTGGTGGCACGTGTCTGTAATTTCAGCACTCAGGAAGCAGAGGCAGGAGTATCTCTTGAGTTCCAGGCCAGCCAAGGCTACATAGTAAGACCCTATCTCAAAAAACAAAACTGAGGGGCTGGAGAGATGGCTCAGAGGTTAAGAGCACTGGCTGTTCTACCAAAGGTCCTGAGTTCAATTTCTAGCAACCATATGGTGGCTCACAACCATCTATAATGAGATCCTGTGCCCTCTTCTGGTATGTACATGCAGGCAGAATAATGTATGAATAATAAATAAATAAATCTTAAAAAAAAAAAAAACTGGAAAAAAAAAAAAAGAAAAAACACACCCTCAAATAATTTATTCTTGTTTGTTTTCTGCTGCTGTGATAACATACCCTGACATAAGCTTCTTAAGGAAGAAAGTGTTTATTTTGGTTTATGGTTTCAGATGGACAGAGTCCATCTTGGTGAGGGGGGGATCAGAAAGCTGTCACATTTTCATTCACATAGCAAGAAGCAGAGAAGGTGAGGGGGGCAGGGAAGAAGGGAATGAACAAAAAGCGGGGCAAGGCTAAACCCTCGGAGCCCACTCCCAGCAACTCCCTTACAGCAAGGCTCTGTTTTGAGGTCTGCTTCAATCCAAGGTAACTAAAACACCTGGTCAATGCAGGTGACAAAAATGTGTTGTAATCAGGCTGCTACTGATTGATCAGGGCCACAGAACAGACTCCGAAGCTGAAGTACAACCTTGAGGGGACCTTGCACAGAATATTTAAAGAACCAGATGGTTCATTTGCTGTTGACAGGGATGGAGGCAGGATCTCAGGCACTCAGATAAGCCACTGAGTCTATGGCTCCCAGGGAGGATTTTTTTTTTATAGCTTTATCTTCAAGTTTATTGATTCTTCTGTCACCTAAGGATATTACTAAGTCCATTCAATGAATTTTAAGTCTCAGATATGGCATCAGTTCTAGCATTTGCATTTGGGACTGGCCTGTACTTCCTGCACTCAGGAGGCAGGATAGGGAAGGTGAAGAAAATGATTATGAGGTCACAGCTAGCCTAGGTGTTTGTCTTCAGGTTTCAATTGCAACGAAACACCATGATCACAAATCAAATTGGGGAGGAAAAGATTTGGCTTACATTTCCAGATTACAGTCTAATGCTGAAGGAAGTCAGACATAAACTCAAGCAGGGCTGGAACCTGGAGGCAGGAGCTGATGCAGAGGCCACGGAAGGAAGGGTGCTGCTTACTGGCTTGCTCCTCATGGCTTGCTCAGCCTGCTTGCTTATAGAACCCAGGACCACCAGCCCAGGGATGGCACCACCCACATTGGGCTGAGCCCTCCCCCTTTCCCCTGATCACTAATTGAAAAATACCTTACAGTTGGCTCTCAAGGAGGCATTTTCTCAACTGAGGCTCCTTCCCCTCTGACACACAAAACCAGCCAATCCAACCGACCTTTTGTCAGCTTGACCCACAAACACATCACTATTAAGCCACAACCTTTCCTTTCTTATCCATTGCCAAGATCTCACATTAAAAACATAAACAACTTTAAAGGTCTCACAGTCTTTACAAATTAAAACACATTAAAGTTTCAGTCTCTCTCTCTTCAGGATAGACCAGACTGGCCTGGAACTCACAGAAATCTGCCTGCTTCATGCCTCCCGAGTGCTGGGATTAAAGGCATGAGTCACCAACGCCCAGCTAAATTTCAGTCTCTTTAAAATATCCAATCTCTCTAAAACTCCAAAACCTCTTTTAAAAGTTCAGGGTCTTTCAGCTGTGAGCACCTGTGAAAAAAAATCAAAATGAAATTAAATACCTTGTTCAAGAAGGAAGAACCAGGGCTCGGTCACAATCTGAACCAAGCAAAACTAAACTTCACCGGGTAAAAAAACTCAACATCCAACGTCTGGGGTCCGCACACAATCTTTTGGGTTCTTCTAGAGGGCTTGGACTACTCCTTAAGCTCGGCTCTCTGTAGCATACACGGCTTATGGTCCAGTTTCTGTCTGGCTCCACGCCGCTCTGCTGCCGTTTGTAGGGGTCACCCCAAGGTAGAGGCATTCCAAAACAATGGGGTCTCCTACCTCAGCTGGACTGCATTCTCATCAATAGCATCTCCTGGTCTCTCATGGGGCCAAGCCTCAGCTGCTCTCCATGACCCCTTCATCCTTTCCAAACTGGTACCACCTGGGCGAGTCATACACGGTCAACAAATCCAGCTGCCAACAGTAGGTACAACCTTGGCCGCCTCTAGAATGTGGCTTCTCTGTGCTCTCAGAAAACACTTCCTTGGCCATGTTGGTCTCCTCTTAATCACTGCTAATGTCTTAGCTCCGGCTAACCAGCATCAATTGTCCCACTGACAAAAGGTTTCCCGTTAGTAGTTCTGGCATCTTGTTAGTTGCAGCCGATTCTTCAGCCCCAGCGAATCAGAACCTTATATCAAAATGGCAGACCACCCTGACAGAGTCTTTAACTTTCCCCTCTGAAATCTCAGAAGCCAGACCTTCATCCTCTGCAGTGCTCTCAACATTCTTATCTTCCAAGCTCCCACAGCGCTCTCAACACCTAATGGCTTTTCTAGCCCAAAGTTTCAATAGTCCTTCCACAATCCTCTTGGTCACATAGTCAGGTCTGTCACAGCTATACCCTACCACACTGGTACCAATTTGTCTTAGTTAGGGTTTCTATTGCTACGACGAAACACCACGACCAAAAGACAAGTTAGGGAAGACAGGGTTAATTTGGTTTACACTTCCAGATAATAGTCCATCATTGAAGGCAGTCAGGACAGGAACCCAAGCTGGGCTGGAACCTGGAGGCAGGAGCCAATGCAGAGGCCACGGAGGGGTGCTGTTTACTGGCTTGCTTCCCATAGCTTGCTCAGCCTACTTTCTTATAGAGCCCTCCCCCACTGATGACTAAACTGAGAAAATGCCTTACAGCTGGACCTTATGGAGGCATTTTCTCACCTGGAGTTTCTTCCTGCCTGTTGACTCTAACTTGTGTCAAGCTGACACACAAACCAGCCAGCACAGCCTACAGAGCAAGAACCTGTCTCAAAACAAGACTTATCAGGAGTTGGGGTACTACATTATTTCGGGGGGGGCCTTTCTCTGAAATAGCCAAGGAGTGATCCCCCAGGTACCACCTGCTGTTATATCATAGCTACTGTCACCATTCAACGACATAAGAAAAACCACATGAACAAGGAAAAATTCTGCTTTGCTTCTGTTTCTTTGGTAAGATTTTTATCATTTCCTTCACCCATCTCTTCACAGACCTGATCTCGTGGGAAGAAAGCCAGGGGAAGTTGGCTGTCCTGTATAAAAGAGTTATGGGTATTACCTGATATTTGATGGATCACTGCTCAAACTATATATATATATATATATATATATATACTTTGTAAATAGCAGAGGAAATTTGAGTCTGGAAGGTAGCTTGGTAGATCTTTTGACCAGCATTGAAGAAGCCTTGAGTTTGGTTCTCAGCATCACACAAAACAGGAGCTGTGGCTTGTACCTCTAATCCTCGAGTAAAGGCAAGAACATCAGAAGTTCAAGATCATCCTAGGCTACATGAGGAGTTTAGGACTAGCCTGGGATACATGAGACTGTTAAACCTGAGAACCTAGAAGAGAAAAAGACAAATCCAATATTGTCCAATTAAAATAAGCTGTATTTTGAGGTGTACCTGTGACTGGCCAGCCATTTATCTCACCCTCACTCAGGATTTGAGAGAAAAGCCCCACACAGGCCTCTTGAGGTCCTTTTTATAGGAGAGATAAGGTGTTTACAAGGGAGAAAGAGTTGGCTGTTCTACCTTGTTAGAAAGATACAATGAAAGGGAAGGAACAAGGGTAAGATTATATGTAGAGGAGTTTTAATCCAGCAACATGGTTACTCTGGCAAGGGACCACATCCAAAAACCTAGGTCTGTGTGATCCGACTGGAATACAGACATGCCTCTAGTGCACACCTTTAATCCCTCTGCCTGGAATACACACCTTTAATCACAAACAATGACCTTTAATTGAGGAACAGGCAAAGTGATGAATCAGAGAAAGATTTGACAGAATGAGTCAGAGACAGGACAATCGCAACTCTCACGAGAACAGACAGGAAAGACATGAGAACAGACAGGAAAGAGAAGCTACTTGAGAGCAGTGTAGAGAGAGAGGAGAGGAGAGTACAGTAGAGTTCAGCGCAGTTCAATTGGTGGAGCACAGAGGCAGTTTTTCCAAGCTGAGCAATTCAGTGAAAGAAGCCAGTCAGCTTGGAGAGGAGTTTGAGCTAGAAGATCTGAGTTGAACCGCCCAGCCAGAGTTCAGAAAGAACTGGAAAGGATAAGTTGATATTTAGCAGTAAGTCTCGGAAGCTGAAAATATTCTAAGCCGAGGTTAGCAGAGGAGACTGAAAGCTGAAGCCTTCAAGGTGTCAGGTCGCATAAGATTAGACTGTATGGAGGCTAGAAGCTTCCAGGCCTCGGACTAAAGATATTTAGATAGAAATGCTCTGGGCTCAGCCCACACCATGAATTAGTAAAGCTTGGCTATGGCCGTCATCTCATTCCCCCATCCGAGAAAATAAAGACAGTATTTATAGATATATGTCATGTGAGTGGGCTTGGAAGTTTAGGTTGAAAAACGTGTTTTGCAGTTTACACTGGTCTAAAAATAAAGAACTTACTCTTTTTTTTTTCTTTTTTTTTTGTTTTTGTTTTTTGTTGTTGTCTTCTTTTTTTGAGACAGGGTTTCTCTGTGTAGCCCTGGCTGGCCTTGAACTCACAGAGACCTCCCGGCCTCTGCCTCCTGAGTGCTGGGCTTCAGGTCTTGTGCCACCCACCGCCACACCACCAAGTTCAGGAACTTCTTAATTACAAATAGAAACCTTAACTTGGAAGGACTTAACACAGAACAAAAAGGAACTTATCCTTGGTGATCTTAGCTGCAAACAGAACCCTTAACCTGCAAGCTATATTGTTCCTGCTTTGATGTTTTGCAAGACCCCATCTCAAATATGGAGGCTTGGGTTATCGTGTGTCGGGAGCCGCTCCCGCCATTACAAGATGGCGCCGGCTTCCTGCTTCCTGGTTCTTCTTGCCAGCATTTTCGCGCTTCTTGTCAGCATTGCTTCGCGATTTGCGCATGCGCAGCTTTATGTTGATGAGGGTTTAGGCTGCAATCCAATTGCCAGCCATATACTGATGAGGACTCGAGCAGAGCACCAATTACAGACGGACAGGTCGCCTTGCTGGCTATTTAAACGGGGCGCTGCCAGGGGTTTGGGTCCTTCACCATCACCAAGAAAGAGCTGTACAATAAACTTGCCGCTGAAGAAATCCTCGGTTGTTGCGTCGTCCTTATTGGCAAAGGCCGGTCGCGACAAGTGGTGCCGAAACCCGGGAGCCGCCGAACCCCGGAGTGGAGGATCGCTTCGAAGGACCCCGACTGCTCGTCGAGTAAGGATTCAAAGTCAGTGGTGTGAGAACCGCGGTACTTTTCTGCAAGGTATGACTGATTGGATGTGGGGTGGATTGTTTATTGCTTGCTGTTCCATTTACATTTTGTTTTGCTGTCTGTGCCTTAATTGCGGGAAACGAGATAAAGTGTGTGTTTCTCCACCTTGTGATACAAACGGACTGTAAGCCTCAGGTAAATAACTGAGCCGTCCTTCCCACTCCTGTAGATAAAGGAAGCATGGGAAATCATCCAGTAAAGCCGTTTTTAGAAGCGGTGCACATATTACTTAAGGAGAAGGATTTGAAAATTTCGAGGTATGTGCTCCGTAATTTTATTAAGGAAGTGGATCGGGTGGCCCCGTGGTTTCAAATATCGGGCGACCTGACTACGGGCTGTTGGGAGAAACTAGGCAATGATTTAGAAGAAGAGAGAGAAAAGGGAACGCTGAGGCCAGGGACTTTTCCCATTTATAAGCTGATTAAATCATGTTTGAAAGATGAGAAATGCAAAGACAAAGTGAAAGAAGGGCAGAGGGTGTTGGCAGATCACCAAGATAGTCTATCCGAAGCAGAAAAGGGAATTAAGACCGGTAAATCCCCTAAGGATGGGACCAAAGAAGATAAGGCTAAAGCGCCGAAGGCGCGAAAGCTAGTTAAGAAGTCAAAGAAACCAAAACAGACTGGTAGCAAGGAAAAGAAGAGTGGTGCCCCGCTATATCCCAGTTTAGCGGAGTTTCAGAATTTGAAAGTCGCCTCGTCATCGAGCGAGCCGGAGTCTACAGAGAGCAAAAACAGCTCTTCTGAGAATCAACAAACTGATGAGGAGTCAGGGCTCGACCCTGACGAGCAGGCAGAGTTGGATGAGGAAGCAGCTAAATATGAGGAAGGGCGTTACCGCCCGGATCCGCCACCATATGTGGCCTATGCTGGCACTTCCGGGTTCTCCATGCGGAAGTCAGCCACTGAAGAACCCAAATCTACAGAGACAAAATTTTCCCTGATATCAGAAAAAGAGAGGAAGCGGATTAAAACCGCGTTCCCAATCTGGGAGGACGCTCGGGTAGTTAATCAGACCTTATACCCACCTGAAGTATATAAACAAATACCGGTAACAAATCAAGGCTTGGCAGCAGCTGTGCTCTCTGCTCTTATTACTCCTTACACTAGCCATCAAGTACAGGTGCTATGCTCCACTCTAGATGTATGGGCTGTGTTACGATGCACCTACTCCGGCAACATTGATAATCATTAAAGGACCGGATCTTATTTTAATAAGATCCAGGGGAGCTGTGTGTATTTTCCCACAGGACCAAGAAAATCCAATTTGGGTTCCGGCGCAATTGACCCGGGTGGTGAAGCAAGATGAGCCTGACCCTAACTTTGATCCTGATCCTGATGTTAAACGGACTGCTGACGAGCTTGGAGGTGGAGACCCAGGAGATTCCACTAATAACTCTCTGGGACTACCTTATTTGCCAATGTCTATCTTCTGCCTTTTCCTATTTTAAGGAGTGGGTTGGCGTGGGAATATTTGGAGTGTTGCTACTGGCTGGACTGTTTCTCTGTTTTTGGTTGCTCTACAGATTCAAGAGACAACAACATCTTAAAAATGTGGCCATGGTGCGGGCAATGCTGGCTGTGGAACAGGGGACATCCCCCCAAGTTTGGCTTAACATGCTCAATCGTTGAGACACTGTCCGAACTTGTAGCACTCCTGACGGGCACAGGTTCCCATTGCACCAGGATGCTGTTCAAGACAGACTTCTGCACCTCCCAGGGCTCAGGTTCCCATTGCACGGGACTCAAGGTGCAGAGGGTCTCTTACACTGTGTAAACTCCTTGATCGCTGATGCTGTTGGCTCAGCAGGCTGATCGGTAACCTCATGGTGTGTTATTTTTCTGGTTGAGATGGCCTTTAATATATATAAAAGGGGGAGATGTTGGGAGCCGCTCCCGCCATTACAAGATGGCGCCGGCTTCCTGCTTCCTGGTTCTTCTTGCCAGCATTTTCGCGCTTCTTGTCAGCATTGCTTCGCGATTTGCGCATGCGCAGCTTTATGTTGATGAGGGTTTAGGCTGCAATCCAATTGCCAGCCATATACTGATGAGGACTCGAGCAGAGCACCAATTACAGACGGACAGGTCGCCTTGCTGGCTATTTAAACGGGGCGCTGCCAGGGGTTTGGGTCCTTCACCATCACCAAGAAAGAGCTGTACAATAAACTTGCCGCTGAAGAAATCCTCGGTTGTTGCGTCGTCCTTATCGGCAAAGGCCGGTCGCGACAATCGTGGTGGCTCAAGCCTTAAATACGAGCCCAGGCACTTCAACAGACCGAGGCACGTGTATCTCTGTGAGTCTGAGGCCAGCCTAGTCTACAGAGCAAGTTCCAGGCCAGGTCTATATGGTAAGACCCTGACCCAAGAAATCAAGGAGAAACAAACAAACAGCAACGAAAATAAGACCTAATAAAAGCTAGAAGCGGAGTGGTAGAGTCTGCCCTGCGCTGCAAGGCACTGGCTACAATTCCCAGCAGTGTTCCAAAAACTAAAAAGGAGAGGAAAACTCGGACACAGTGTCCCAGCCACTCAGGAGGCTGAAGCAGGAGGATTATTTGAAGCCAAGAGATGGAGGCCAGCCTGGACAACATAGGCATTATCACCCACCCACACTCACACCCACAAAAACCCAGACTAGAGTGATGGCTCAACTGTTAAGAGCAGTGGCTGCTCTTCCCGAGGACCTGGGTTCAATTCCCAGCAGCCACATAGAGGCTCCCAACCATCTGTAACTGCAGTCCCAGAGGATCCAATGCCCTCTTCTGACATCCAGGAGCAACAGGCACACACATAGTTCACAGACATACATGCAGCAGGCCGAACACCCACAACCCATACAACAAAATAAATACATCTAAAAAACAAACAGTAAATGGACTTATTTCGGCACTTCTCTTTGCTCCCAGTTCCTGCACCGAAGAGAAAAAAGCACAAACGTCACGCAAATCATTATGCTGATAAATGTGTCTCATTGCTCCCTGCCCCTCCAGGCACGTCCTCAGCAGGCCTCCTGCATCCTGTTCGTTCATCTCCTCAGAAATCCGTCTAGGCTTGCATTTTGTACGGTTGATTAGGTACATGGACTGGAATTTCTGACTCCCACCATCTAGTGGAGGTGAGTTTTTTCTTTCCAATCATGTTTGGAAAAGGGGCCACTCAGACCATGTTATTTGTATTTCTTCTGGGAGCACTCATCCAGGCGGGCCGGGTTCACTGCCTTGTCATCCCACTCAGTGTGACTGCCACGTGTTCTCGGGGATGCCTCAGGCTTTCCCAGTTCCTTAACACAGGATGATGGACATGGCTTCACCCTGCACTTGGGAGTACTGGAGATTCTGGCCCTGACTCACTGCACCCATCTCCCATTCCAGCAGAGGCCTGGGAGCTGGCCCTCCTGTTGCCTACCCTCCAAGCCCACAGAAAGCCAAATTCACATCCTGAGAGCCCATGGAATCCTGCCACACCTGAGCCTCCTGGCTCCAATCTAGCCACCTCAGCAGGTCTCCACAACCCAGTACTTTCCTGAAAGGCCCTTGCTCAGATGCTCATCTCAGACCTTGTGGGATTGGCAACACTGACACGCCTCCCTTCTCAGGGCTTTCTGGGTATCTGAGGGGCTTTTTACGGCCATGTGGTTGCCACCTGTTCGGTAGTTGTGTTTCTTTTGAATGTCAGCTCTCCCAGGGCAGGGGCTGTGTTTTCTTCACAGTTTGTACCTCCAGCCTGAGATCACGCCTGGAGCATAGCAGGTGCTCAGTAAATATTTGTTGAATGAATAAATGTATGACTGCTCCGAACATGTCATACCTCTTCACACGCTGGTGCCTGGGCATATGGTATTTCTTCAGCCTGGAAGCTGAACTGTTTTTTCTGGCTTTTTTTTTTTTTTTTTTTTGGATGCTGTTACCTATGGAATACAGGACTTACCTTCGATGTTTGTGCCTAACTCACAGAACCTCTCATGTGTGTGTGTGTGTGTGTGTGTGTGTGTGTGTGTGTGTGGGTTGTCCTCTCCTATCCACATAGTCACAAGACTAGGCCCTGAAGAGCCACATTTAGATTTTTGTGACTATCACCAGGCCACATCAGTCACCAGGGTTGGTTACCTGACCCTTGGATCAAAGTCTCTGTCCCAGGAATTAAGAGTTAGGTTTTGTATCTTAGCCTGTCTGAGAGAGAAAAAAAAAGTCACCCCCTCCCCATTTTAAAGAAGCTGTGGTCCAACCATTATCTATTTGTTTTGTTTTGTTTTAGGAGACAGGGTTTCTCTGTGTAGCCTTGGCTGTCCTGGACTTGCCTTGTAGACAGACTGACCTCGAACTCACAGAGATTCACCTACTTCTGACTCCCCTAGTGCTGGGATCACTCCGTGGGCCCTTCTTTCAGCTGCAAAAAGGCTCCCTTAGCTAGCTCTGCAGGGAATTCAGTGTACGGACCTGCGTGTTCTCCGGAGGGCAGCTCACAGCAGCGACCAGCGGATACAGTGGCGCAAAGACCCAGCCCTTGCCGCTGAGGACAACACAGAAGGGTGACCCTCGCTCCAAAGCTCCCTGCGGTCTGAGTCTGCGCAGGGGAGGAGAACACCGACTGTGTTCACCCTGATCTGCATCTTCCTCTGCCTCACAGGAGCCCAAAAGGCTCCCCATGCCCATCTCACAGTCGCAGATTCTTGAAGAGCTGAACCTACCTCAGAGGAAGGCCGAAGGAGGAGAGTTGCTCCAGGGGGCTGAGGATGTAACAACTTGAGGCCTCACCTCACCAGTAATGGCGCTTGGGGCAGTCTCTGTCATAAAGAAAGGCAGGTGGAGGAAGGGCCTTCGGTTTAGATGCACGGGGCGGGGGTGGGGGGAGGGAGGGGGGCGGTGGTAGGTAGGTCAAGTTTCCTAGGCTGCCTCCAGTTCCGTGGTACTCCACCGTGCTAGGGCTGTGATGCAAGGGCCCCAGCTTATCCTCGGGGCACTCCCGGAGGGGCCTTCTGCTGCTCAGATCCGCAGTTAGCGATCCCCCCCGCCCCCGCCCCCGCCCCGCGTTAACATCGCAGCTGCTCAAACGCTTCCACCTGGCACCTGGCGCATCGTCTTTCCAACGAGGGCACAGCCAGTTCCCACGTGGAGCCTGGGAGAGCCTCGGGCTGAAGGCCGTACAGATGCTCAGAGGTCCTCAGACGCGCCCGCAGAAACATATTTCATCCCGGGCTCGCTGCTGCGGTGTAGGAAGAGGAGGTGAGTCTCTGAATCACCCACTTCCCGCAGCCAGGGTCAGCGGCTCTGGGGTGAGCGCGGTCTCCCCCATTTCCCCCCCTGCCCCCCTCCCCGGCTAGCCATGACAAGTGGTCAGAAGCTGGGGGGCATCTGTGGGCTCATTTAGTAGCATCCTCAAGTTTATCAGTCCGAGACTGCCCGGGGAGAGACCTCAGGGCCTGTCCACCGCGGGGGGGGGGGGGGGGGGGCTGTCGCTTTTAGCTGCTATTTGCCTACCTGGTGTCTTGCAGTGCAGTGATTTAGCCTTCATTCGGAGAGAGAAACCGAGAGGGGGGTTTGGGTTTTCTACATGAGTGATTAGGACAGCCGCACATCTGCGTGGGTGAGGTTTTCCAGATGTGTGCGGTTTGTGGAGCCCTTGGGGTCAGAGAATCTGCAGAACATGTTCTGTGTTTAAGCCCCCGCTCCGGCATCTGGTGTGGACCTGTGGACTGCAGAATCAGACTGTGGAAGCCAACAGGTGGTTAAATCAGGGCCCTTATGAACCGATTAGTGCTTTAAAAAAAGATATTTTTAATTACGAGAACTGGTGCGTGCACGGCGGGGGTGGGGGAGTGGGGAGGGGCGGATGTGCCTGTGGAGGCCTGAAGCTTTGGAGCCTGTGGTGCTGGAGACACACAGGTGCCGGTTTCTGAGCAGCCATGAGTGCCAGGAATGAGCCATGTGAGTTCCAGTCTGGGGTCCCCTGGAAAAGCAGTACTGGCTCTTAACTATGGAGCCATATCGACTTTTCTTCTCTCCTTCTCTCACTCCTTTTCTTTTCTTTCTTGGAGGCAGGGTCTCATCATGTACACCTGGAACTCGCTAGGTAGGCAAGGCTGGCCTTGAGGTCAGAGATCCACCTACCTCTGCATTCCCAGCGAGGTAATCAAAGGTGTGTGTGTGTAACCATCATACCCAACTGGATTGGACTGGTTATGGAGCACGCATTCACTCAACAAAGGACTCTCAGTACTTCTGCTCTGGCCCAGTCCTGAGCTCAGCGAGAAGGCCCTCCCCAGGGGCTGCCCAGCTCCTAGAACAGGCAACCAATTACCCATCAGTGGTATTTGCTGTGAGTGAAGACAGTCGGGGCCTCCAAAGGTGGACACACAGGGGACTAGGGTCTCCTGTGATTTCTATCTTCTCCATGTAGTTGGAGAAGGTGGCTTCAGTAGCAGGAATGTCACCTCATCCTCACCCAGGGTGACAGCCTATCTCCTAGGCCAGAGAGGGGCTCTGGCTGGCAGAATCCATCAGTGCCCAACACGCAGAATAGATGGAGTTGCCCAAAGGGAGTGGAACAATTTGGGAGGCCTGTCTCGGGAAGAAGAGCCCAGCTCCTAGTCAGTGACCACAACGGGAAAACCTGAGCCATGTCAACCACACTGAAAGCTAGCAAAATCCCAAAACAGCCCCTCCCCCAAAGCAACGCTACCATGTTCCAGTACCTTCAGCATCTTATTCATTTATTGGTGTGTGTGTGTGTTCCAGCTTGGGCTACGTGAGACCCTACCTTAAGGGGGAAAAAAAAAAAGTATGCCTCGAAGTGGTTGCCCACTTTAATCCTAGCATTCAGGAGCTAGAGATAGGCAGGTCTCTGAGTTCAAGGCCAGCCTGGTCTACAAAGTGAGTTCAGGACAGCCAGGGCTATTACATGGAGAAACCCCGTCTCGGGGAGGGGGGGCGATTAGACGGTGTGGTAGACACCTTTGATACCAGCAGCATTCAAGAGCTAGAGACAAGCGGATCTCAGAACAGCCTCATCCACACAGTCACTTTCAGGCTAGCCAAGGCTCCTTAGTGAGACGCTGTTTCAAGAAAGTAGATAGACGCTAAGATGACCTGATGCCACTTGTTTTCCTTGTTGTATCACCTGCTTCCAGGACAGTTTCTGTGCTGCCCAGCGGATGGTGAGAGTGCCAATTGTCACCTTGACAGAACATAGAGTTCCTTGCGAGGAGGCAGGCCTTTGGGCAAGCCTACGGGAGATTATCTTGATTGCTTTAACTGAGGCAGGAAGCTCTGTCCCTGGACTGTGTAAGTGGGGAAAGGCAGCTGATGCGTTCTTTGATCTCTGCTCTCTGAGCGGACAAGATGTGACCGTGAAGCCTCTCGCTCTGGTCACCATGCCTCCCCTCACTGCAACCATGTCTTCCCACCATGCTTTACCTCATCCCTCCTCTAAGTCTTTTAGCAGGGTCTTTTATCACAGCAAAGTAACTTGTGCCTCACGGCTGCTCTCCTGAGTGTCGGGCAGCCTAGTCTCTTGTCTCTCGGTAGCCTGGGCAGCTGGGACCTGTCTGCCTCTGTCTTCGCACTTGGGAAACCTTGGTAAGAACACGTTCAAGGGCAGCAAGCTGAACCAAGGCCTGCAAGAGCCGTCTGCTCGTTACAGCTCATGCCACAGATGAGAGGTGATAGTATATGCCTCACTCACAACCTTGGAGGCGGCAGGCAGAGAAAAGAAGCTGGATTTTCTGTGAACTCCTAGGAGAGCTCTTTGCCACCTTGTTTTTGGGTGATATTAACATATCTATGTTGACTGGAATTAACTTTAAAATGTTACTTTTTTTTTTTTTTTTTTTAGAAGAAGTGCTTTGTTGTGGCTTTGATCATCAGCAATTCCCATGGCTCCATCTCTGGCTATATCCTCACCCTGAACCCCTCCAAGTGCTGGACAGCTCTCACACCACACCCTTCTCTTGACACACCCCAATCCACAGAACTGTCTGCTGCTCTCAGGCCTGCTTATCTCTCAGGCTTCCTGTCTCAGTAAAGGACAATCTGTCCCCTGAGCAATCAGAACTAAACCCTCTGAGTCCTCCAGTACTGACAATTTTGGAATTTCAGTTTCCTTGAAAAACAGCAATGTTATAAAAAACGAGCCTTCATTTTGATCCCAGGCGTGGGGCTATGGAGCCGCTGCCCACTGTCCACAGCAGCAGCTGACTATGATTTGCCTCGTGCTCTAGGAGAAGCGTGGTTTTGCCAGCTGCAGATAGTTTCTGCAATCGTGTGTTGTTTGGAATTGTGGGAACTTTTCAGAGGGTATATAAATGCCAGGGCCCCACTAAGTAGGAGGTGGTTGGTTAGGGGGGTTGGTTGTGGTTTGTTAGTTGTGCTCAAAGAAGAAACGAAAGAAGTTAGATTCAAGGATCTCTCTCTCCCCCTTCTATCCTTCTTTCTCTCCTATCTAGTGATAGGGGATGAAACCCAGGGTGGCGGGATAAAGAGTGGGAAAAAGAATGCACAAAAGAGCAAAAACTGACTACATCCACATTTTAAATTTTTCTAAACTTACGGGCTGGAGAGGTGGTTCGGTGTTTAAGGGCACTCACTGCTCTTGCAAAGGACCTGGGTTTAGTTCCCAGCATGCACATGGTGGATCAGAACCTCTGTCACTGCACCTCCAGGAGACCTGATGCCCTTCCTCCGGCACCTGCATTCCTGCTCATATTTACCAAACAGATACACACAATTAAATGACGAGTACAAAGGCCATTGTGTAAAGCTGCTGCAGACAGATGGCTCTGCATGTAAGAGTGTCTGTTGCTCACGCAGAGGGCTACCGTTGAATTCCCCGTATCCACATTAGGCAGCCCACAACTGCCTGTAACTCCAGGCAGAGGCTCTCCAGTGTCCTCTTCTGGCCTTTGCAGGCACCTACACACATGTGTATAATGACATACAGGTGCCTATACATATACATAATTAAAAATATCTGTTCAAAGTAGGTTGTAGAGAGATGTTTTTGTTGTTGTTTGTTTGTTTTTAAGGCAGGATCTCTCTATGTAGTCCTGGCTGTCTTGGAACTCACTACGTAGACCAGGCTGGCTTAGACCTCACAGAGCTCTGCCTGCCTCTGCCTCCTGAGTGCTGGGACTAAAGGTGTGTGCTACCACACTCGACCCTTCTCCCTTCTCCCTTCTCCCTTCTCCCTTCTCCCTTCTCCCTTCTTCTTCTTCTTCTTCTTCTTCTTCTTCTTCTTCTTCTTCTTCTTCTTCTT
>NW_026596085.1:16780801-16812556 GCF_907164565.1 Psammomys obesus
TTCTTCTTCTTCTTCTTCTTCTTCTTCTTCTTCTTCTTCTTCTTCTTAACATAAACATTTAAGTTCAGCCCAGAGAGAGAGAGGGAGAGAGAGAGAGAGAGAGAGAGAAAGAAAGAACACATGTGGAAGTCAGAGGATAATTTTCTGACTGAAAAGGTCTCAACTTTTGGGGTGGGGGTGTTCAGTTTTCTCCTTCCACCGTAGGTTCAGGGGCTCGAACCCAGACTGTCAGGTTTGCATGGCAAATGCTTTTATCCTCTGAGCCATCTCGTTGGCCTTTCCGGGAGAAATGAGGTGCTCCCATGAGAAACAGGTGCTCCCTCAGGAACATGGTTCTGGAAGCCACATTAGTCCTCCGTACTAGTGAAGATGCCTCTGCTGCCAAAGGGGCAATGGAGACTCAAGGCCAGCTAGGAGGAGGGGGGAGGAGGCCAGGCTCACCAGGCCTTGTATCCCCATCATCCTCCTGGCGCGGTGTCTGCTTCAAGGGGAGTAACCTTCGAGAGGAATCACCCTCCGGACAGAGAGGGAAGGATATCACTGCATGCAGCCACAGTACCCCCCCAGCCCCCACTCTGACCCTCACCGCTGAGAACCACAGGTGCACACTTCCAGCCAGCCACGCCTCCCCAGGGGCCACGGGAACAGCATGCACATGGTGACATGGTGACATGGTGATGGTGCAGGCACAGACCTCCTGTTCTTCGCTTGTCAAGTGAATTCCCCAAAGGTTTCCATGCCTCTGCTTGGCTGAGCAAGAGGAAACAAGACATTGTTAATGTATTCCATTGTCTTTCTGGAACAGGAATGGCCCAGCTTCTTGGTTTCTCTCTCTCTTTCTCTCTCTCTCTCTCTCTCTTTCTCTCTCTCTCTCTCTCTCTCTCTCTCTCTCCTCTCTCTCTCTCTATGTAGCCTTGTCAGGCCTGGAACTCGCTATGTAGACCAGGCTGGCAGGCAGAGATCTGTCTGCCTCTGCCTGGGATTAAAGCTGTGCAAGAGGCCAGGGCCTGCTGTGGATGTGAGAGTCCCTGAACGAAAGGCTGCAACCCTTGAAAGACCCCAGCCTCACCCTAAGTTAAACATAGCTAACGCCATTTTGTGAGACACCACTGTTTTATAAAACTCTGAAGGCCAGATGAGAAACTGGAAAATTACTGAGAAATCCTAGCTGTGTCACCCACTTGGGATATCTGTGGTCAGGCTGCCCCAGTCATACTAAAAACAGTTTGTGTTAATCACTCTCATAGATATCTGTGAGACTGTTTCAGCTAAGATAGGGAAAAACAAAATAACAGGTGGCGGGCCACGTCAAGGGGTCATCCTACCCCCCCGACCACCCAGTTCCTGGAATCTTGGTGCCCCTGCCAAACTTTGACGCAAATTGTGGTCTCGTGTAAACGTACCAATCAGCCCCCTGTAACCATGCCCTCTCGCTTCTGTACCAGTGCTTCTGCTCTAAAACCCTATAAAAACCCCAGTTTTTCCCCAAGGAGGCGCGCAAGGCTTCTCCCGAGTGACCTTGCTGCCCCGAGTACTCGTGAATCAAAATAAAAGCCTCTTGCTGTTTGCATCCGAATGGACTCGTTGTTCTTTGGGAGGGGGTCTCTCTGACGGAAGATACCCTCTGGGGATCTTTCACCCTGAGCGTCCGTGGGGGAGCCTGCCGTTCAGGGAGCACAGGCTGTACACAGCACTGGTGGCTTCCTTCTGCCTCCAGCTTCCTTTGCCCTGCAATAAAAACCAGGCAGATCCCTCGGGGACAAGCAGAACCACTTCGTGGAGACCCTGGTAGATCCAATTATCCTCAAGATAAATGCAGATTCCGCCTAGATTGTCTAAGATAAGCGATTTGCAGGGAGAAGCAGGCTGAAGGTCACGTGTGAGGGATGATAACCGCATTTGATCCTCTCTGAAACTGGGCTGCAGGATGAGTGATAAAAAAAATAATGCTGTCAACGGCTGGGTGGGGGCTGTCTATGTGCAGAGACTAAGAGGCTAAGAGAAAGATTCTGAGCAAGCAGCTTTGTTTGCTAGGAAAGCTGAAGGGCAAGGATAGATGGGTGAGGAGGTGGGGTGGGTGAGGAGGTGGTCTTTTGGAGACAGGTTTTCTCTGTGTGGCCCTGGCTGTCCTGGACTCACTCTGTAGGCCAGGCTGGCCTCAAACTGAGAGAGCCACCTGTCTCTGCCTCCCAAGTGCTGGACAACGGCAATGGCTGCTTTCTTATTGTACCTTCACACGTGGAGGAGAGAGGCTGGGAGGTGCAAAGGAGGGGGCCTCCTGTTTCTTTTCCTGTGAGGGCACTGATTTCCATCCTTGGTGCTCCATCCTCATGCCCTCATCTGCATTCAGTTACTACCGAAGTTTCTGATTCTCACACCATCATATGGGGTCTAAGTCCAAGGTCCCCTCTTGGACTTCGGCCGGGAATTTAGAATAAGGGAACAAAGGAGTGGACAAGCTGCAGGTTAGTCAGGTAAACCAAGACCCCCAGAATTTAGAGTGATAAGGGACGAAGAGAGTGCACAATCTTTAAGTGGGGACAGGCAACACATTTATAACCTGTGTGTCTTAGTTTAGATAGGATACCGGCAACTTCCCTATTTACATCCTTTACTGGTTAACGGACAAACATGAAACGTCTGAAGAAGCAGGAGAGGTGTTGGTTCTGGAGCCTTGTTCCAGAGATGGCTAGGCTCAGGCAACTGTCTCCGAGCAGCAGGAAGCATTAGAGGCAAGGACACAAACTTTGGGACGTTTTGTGCTGATCCTATGGATGGCAGGTGTCATCTTGACCTAGCAAAAATACTCATGATCCTCCCCAAGTTTCCCTGACTCCCAGTATTTTGTAAACAAATCCAGGAGCACTGGCTCACTTAGCATAGTTAAAGGTGACCTTATTTATGAATAGCTGTTGCCTGTGTTCTACAGATTTCAAAGAGCTCTGAAGGACAAATCTACAAGAAGCACAGAGCGTTAAAACGCTGACTCGCACAGAGCTGAGCATGGGGATCAGACAGCGAAGAGAAGAATGGGACTGCCCTTTCTGGGTCCCCAGCCTCTCTCCCTCCCAGCCTCAGGGTATCACTCCTCTCTTTTGGCCAAAGTAGTCACTCTGGACTCTCTTCTCAAACCCATCAAGCTCCTTGTACAGGGTAGTGTGAATGAAGTCAGCCTGGGCTACGTGAGACCTGTCTCAAAACAAGAAAGAAAAAAGAAAAAGTTATTCTGCTGGGGAGTTGCTCAAAGCCCCTCCACCCCTCCTGTCATCCAGCTGGTGCGTCTGGGGAGGGAGACCATTCCCCCTCTGTTGATAACTGCACTGGACTAGGAGACATGGACCCAAGCAGAGCACAGAGTCTCTTAACAGCAGGATCCTGAGAACTGAGGTCCAAAAGCTGAATCATTAGTGCTGGGGGATGGAAAGGGGACAAGTTTTCAGTGACCTGGATGGCCACAACAAGAACACTGGCTTTTACTCAGACTCACAGAGAATTCTTTTTTTTTTTTTTAATTTATTTATTATGTATACAATGTTCTGTCTTTGTACACCTGCATGACAGAAGAGGGCAATTAGATTCTGGTATGGCTGGTGGTGAGCCCCCATGTTGTTGCTGGGAATTGAACTCAGGACCTCTGGAGGAGCAGACAGCACTCTTAACCTCTGAGTCATCTCTCCAGCCCTTCACAGAGAGTTTGTTGTTGTTCTTGTTTGGTTTGGGGACAGGCTTTCTCTTTCTAGCCCTGGCTGTGCTGGAACTCCCTCTGTGGACCAGGCTGGCCTCGAATTCAGAGCTCTGCCTGTCTCTGCCTCCTGAGTGCTGACATTAAAGGTGTGCGCAACCTCCTCCAGGATTTTTTTTTTTTTTTTTAGATTTTCGAGACAGGGTTTCTCTGTGTAGCCTTGATTGTCCTGGACTCGCTTTATAGACCAGGCTGGCCTTGAACTCACAGAAATACACCTGCCTCTGCCTTCCTGAGTGCTGGGATTACTGGCCTGCACCACCACACCCAGTTTGTTTTTTTTTTAAGAGAGTTTTGAGCAGAATAATGTATGTGATTGTGTTATGTTTTCATCTCATCATCAAAATCTCTCTCTCTCTCTCTCTCTCTCTCTCTCACACACACACACACACACACACACACGCACACACGCACGCACACGCACACGCACACAGGGAGGCAGATTGTTACGGCTAGGGACAATTCAAGAAACTGATCAGTAATTTCTGTGAGCATCTACCCCGGTGGCCAAGACTTGACTGACAGCTGACAGCTTTCCTTTTGTTCCTAGCCAGTCAGAATGAGCTAAATATGCCTCCCTACCCAAACCAATCATGCAGGATTAGCCACCAACAGCTGGACCGGCTATACCTGAAGCTTTCCCCTTACCCCCCTCCACTCCAAAGCATTTCCATCACCTCCTCCTGCCTTCACAGCGACCAAAAAAGCAAGTGATGAACTCAGACATCTCTTTCTGCTTCCCAGCCACTGGATGTGAACTGTTCTCTTTTGCCACACCCTCCAAGCCATGATGATAGATGGAAACTTCTAAGCCAGAATAAATCCTTCCTCCCTTAAAAGAAAAAAGAAAAAGAAAAGATGGAGGGGTGCTGGGCATATAGTTCAGTATAGAGTGCTTGCCTAGCATGTGTGAGGCCCTGGCGTCAATTCCCACTTTAAAAAGGGGGGAGGGGAAGAGAGAGAGAGGCCATCGATAGTGACATTCTTGATTTAGCAAGAAATTAATAATTAATGACAACCAGACCGAAGAGTCTTGTGGGTTTTTTTGTTGTTGTTGTTGTTGTTGTTTTCTGAGACAGGGTTTCTCTGTGTAGCCTTGTCTGTCCTGGACTCTATCTGTAGACGAGGCCAGCTTTGAACTCACAGTGATCACCTGCCTCTGCCTCCCTGATTGCTGAGATTACAGTCTTGTGCCACCACGCACGGCTGAGTCTTGTTTTCTTACTGGCTGATGGCCAGTACCCACATCCAGACTGCTTTGGCCTTAAGTTGGGAAACTGAGCAGATTTCCAGCATGCTTCAGGCTAGAGCAGGGAGATGATGGATATCAAAGAACTTTATCTCATCCTAGGAAGGGCCTGCCAGTCAGGAACTGGGCCTGGCAGAAATATGACAGACTTCAGGTGCCACCAGGCAAAGCAGGAAAGATACGGTGGTGTTGTCGTGGGTGAAGAAGAATGAAGCACTCTGGAAAACTCCCACACGGCCTTGTGGGCTAAAAGAAGCTAAGGCAAGCATCACATGAATCAGCTTTGGCCCAGCAGGTAATGTTTTGATTATAATTTCAATGGCTAGCTGGGCATGGTGGCGCTCACCTTTAGCTTCAGCACCCTGGAGGCAGAGACAGGCAGATCTCTGTGAGTTCAAGGCCAGCCTGATCTACAAAGTGAGTTCCAGGACAGCCACGGGCACAAAGAGAAACCCTGTCTCGAAAAACAAAAACAAACAAACAGAAAAATTAAACATCCCGCTCTGGTTTTCAAAGGAATGAGATGAGCACGTTGCGCTTCCTGTGACCTCGTTAGAGTGGAGTTGGTGTGTGAGGCCCCTCTGGCTGCTGTGTGGTAGCAGAAGACTAGAGCTGGGGTGGGCGGAGGCTGGCTGCAGGCTTCCAGGCGTCATGCCAACTTGTCATGCCTCTGCCACGCCCTGTCCTGTGTGCCTGCTCTCTTTTGTTGTCATGCTTGTTTACCTGAGAAGGTCTGTCATTATAGGCCAAGCTGGCCTGGAAGTCACTCTGTAGCCCAGGCTGTTCATGAGGTCCTGTCTCAGCCTTCCAATAGGAGACCACGGGCATGAATCACCATGCTTGGGGCTTATATAGGCCAGTCTCTTTTTTTAAGATTTAGTTTTGTGGGGCTGGAGAGCTGGCTCAGCAGTCAGTAGCGCTTGTTCTTGAAGAGGACTCGGTTGGATTCCCAGCACTCACTGCAGCTCACAGAGCCATCCCAGCCCCAGGGGATCTGAGCCCCTCTTTTGATCTCCATGGAAACCAGGCATGTGCATGGTACACAGCAAAACGCTCATGCGCACAAAACAAATAAGTCTAACAGTAAAATATTCATGTGTTTAAGGAAGACAGAAAAGGAAAGGAAAAGGAAAGAAAAAAAGGAAAGCAGTGGGCCGCACCTGGGGTCCCACCTGGCCAGTGGAATGGACGCTCCAAAGGAAAGCAGTGGCAAAACGCCAGATCTGCCAACCAGTTCTCACTCTGACCTTGAGCCCAGTAGCCCAGGCATCTTGGGTGATACCTTTTTGGTTGCAGCCATCAAGGAAGGCCTGGCCTGAGGCCAAGTAGACCTCTCTCCTGCACTAGGCCTGTGCAGAATGAATGGCAGGCCTTCTTGGCGGAAGCAGGGAGGGAGCCATCCACAGTACTCACGCTCAAAGCACCTTCCTTTCTTCCAGGCCATTTGCGATTTTGCTACATCCTAATTATTGACACAGGGATGCTGTTTTTCCCTACCCCACATAGATCCCTCCTGCCAGCTCCTGGGCCACAAGTCAAGCCTCCTCTTTCCTCTAACTCATGGTAGATGGCGACTTCCTCCCCCCCCAAAAAAAATGCCGTTCCTGTACCCAGACCCTATGGAGGCTGGAGATTGATGTTTATGATTGTGGACTTGTGTGTGTGTGTGTGTGTGTGTGTGTTCATGCATGAATATGTGCACATGGATGTGGAAGCCAAAGGTTGACACCGGCTTCTTCCTCAACTGTGCCTAGTTTGTGGCAGGATCTTTCATTGACCCTGGAGCTCATCAATTCAGGTAGGCTTGCTGGCCAATAAACTCCAGAGACCTCTTCCTTCCTCGTCTGCCTCTCCAGCAGGGCTGCCTATCTGTCCTCTATCTATTTGTCTGTCCATCTGTCTGTCTGTCTATCTATCTATCTATCTATCTATCTATCTATCTATCTATCTATCTATCTATGGGTTCTAGGGATCCAAAGTCAGGGACTCATGTTTATGTGGCAAGGGCTTTACCAGCTGAGCCAAATTCCCAGCCCCACCCACTTGTGGACGTCTTAATTGGAGCACCCTGAATCACACCATGGTCCTCCTAGCGACGAGGAAGGCAGAACAGATGGAGACATGCTGTTGTTGGTGCTTGCACAGGAAGGAGAGGCTGCTTCCAGCTCAGGAAACAGCCTGACCGCAGGCATGGAGGAGAGTGTCTAACGGGCAGAGAGTGACTGGCTGGAAGCACTGTTGCCCAGGGGCGGAGGGGAGGGGTCCTCACAGAGGATGTGCAAAGTCGATCTCACCTGTGAGTAGACGATTGAACGAGGCGTGAAGCCAGCTCGTAAATGTGAGCTATGGTTGGTTTTGAATCCGCTCTAGCTGTGTCCTGCGGGTTTTTTATTTTTTATTTATTAATTTTTTTTTTTTTTTTTGGTTGTTGTTCACATGTGCAGGGTGCCCTTGCCAGAGATCTGTCAATATTCGTCTCTGCGGAGATCCAGCTGCGGCTCTCTTGGTTTTATCTGAGATGAATCTGTTTTCTCAGTGATTTTCCGCCCCTCCCCTTCTGATTTTGTTTTTGTACCCGCTCTCAGTTATCAGCCTTGGGTTTTCCATTCTCCTCGCTGCCTTCCTTCAGTGTGTCCTAGGCTCATCTCCTGATGACCTCATTGTCTTAGTTTTAAGTAGTTTGTCTTCCTTCCTTCCTTCCTTCCTTCCTTCCTTCCTTCCTTCCTTCCTTCCTCCCTCCCTCGCTCCCTCCCTCCTTCCCTCCCTCCCTCTCTTCCTGTCTCCCTTTTTTCCTTCCTTTTCTCCTCTTCCTCCTCCTCCTCCTTGTTCTGTTTTTCATGACAAGGTTTCTCTTGCAGCCCTGGCTGTCCTTGAGCTCGTGTGTGTGTGTGTGTATGTGTGTGTGTGTGTGTGTGTGTGTGTGTGCACATGTATGTGTGTGCCATAGCACACACATGGAGGTTAGAGGAAAGCCTTATATATCAGTCCTTGCCTTCCGCCTCTTTTGGGGACAGGGACATTTTGCTGTTTGTTGCTGTATACTTCTCAGCGGGCCCACAGGCTCTCAGGGTTTCTCCCGTCTCTGGCCCTCATCTTCACACGAGGAGCACAGAGGTTACAGACACAGACAACCCTACCTGTGTTCACACGTGTTCTGGCCATTGGCACTCAGGTCCTCACACTTGCACGACAGACGTTTTACTCACTGAGCCCTTTCCCCAGCCCTGGCTTTGATCCTCCTGCCTCCACCTCCCCAAGACCCGTGTTGCCACAGGACCTCATCCTTAACTCGTATCGTAGGTAATTTCATGAACTTCAATTTTCAAAAGAAAAGCCACGGGTTTAAAATGGTTTTATGATCTAGTTCTACTTGCACCGTCCTGTGGGCAGGTATCGGCTACTGGGTTTAGAGGCGCGCTGTGACCTGCTGTATACACAATTGTTTAAGACTTCCGGTGCGCTGGGAAAGGCGTGTCCTCCCTCTCCTGGACACAGCCTGATGCTGTCCGAGGATCCTGCTGACTCTATTCTGAACTGCTCTGCTGTCAGGCACTGGGTGGATAGCGTGTCTCCGCGTGACTTCCTGATGGCACCTGTGGCAGCCAAGGGCGTCACACTACTCGGGCTGCTCTTCAAAGGCTCCTGCCGAGGGAGGCACCGCAGGCTGACAGCCTCCGACTGCTGCACCTTCAGGCCATTTTGGCATCCAGGTCAAAACCACATTCCTACTCCGCTTGCCCTGGTGGCTCCCAGCCACTGACTCGTCAGCAGGCTGCCCTGGAGTTGGGCCATTTCCGACTGGCACCACATTCCTCTGAATTGGCAGGTGTTGCTTGGCCTGGGCAACTGCCTTCGTGGGGCCTTGCTGGAGCCTGAGGTCTCCTCCCCTTCCCTTTTCCTTCACTGTGTCTTTTCACAGATGAGCCTGAGGCCCTTGCACCCTCTTCCTCTGACCCTCAGAGCCCCTCCAGGGTCAGAGCATCCTATTACGTCTTGAGATTCGTTCCTAGAGGGTGTGTTAGTCACACATCCTATTATTGTGACAAAACAGCATCCTAAAAAATGGTGTGTGTGTGCGTGTATGCCCGAGTGCATGTGTACACGTGCATACTATGTCTGCACGTGTGTGCTCCTTGTATGTATGTGTGCGTGCGTGCGCATGTGTCTATGCGAGTACATGTATGTGTCATGGGACTCCTGTGGGGGGGGGTGTCAGAGAACAACTTGTGATGGTCAGTTCTGTCCTTCCACCACGTGAGTCCTAGGGTCTGAACTCAGGACATCCAGAGAAGCCTTTCCCCATGACCCATCTGCTGGCTCAGCAAGGCCTTGCAAGGGAAGAGCTATGGATTTTTGGCTCACACTTCAGAAGGCTCCGGCCATACATCCTTCTTGTCTCCGCTGGTTCTGGGCCCACTGAAGGCAAAGCATCATATCAGCCAGGGTGTGTTGAAGAAGGCTGTTAACCTCACTGCTGACAGGAAGAAAGGAAGGAACCTGAGACCAGCAGCGGGGGACTGAGTGCTCATTGAACGAGCCCACAGAAGACATTTTGCTTTCAAATTGTGAGAGAATCTAGACAAGCAACCAACGGTGGGTTTCTGTGTCCTCTAACTCGACAACCCTGTATGTCTTGCTCTTTTCTCTATATTTCCGTTTCCTCTTCTATGACAATTCTTGACATGATTCTTCTATACCTAGACGTCCAGACTTATGATGTCCACTTGATGACTCAATCATTTCTGTCATCCTGGGTAATAATCCTCTTTACTGTTGTGTTTTCATTTTCCCCCAAAGACAGGGTTTCTCTGTGTAGCCCTGGCCGTCCTGGATTCACCTTGTAGACCAGACTAGCCTCGAACTCACAGAGACCTACCTGCCTCTGCCTCCCTGAGGGCTGGGATTACAGGCGTGCGCCGCCGTACCTGGCTCCTCTTGTCTCTTTTAAACATTTTGAGCGACATCATTGTTCTGAAGTATTCCCCTGGAAACTGTTTTATGTTTCTGAGACTTATTTACTTAGGCACACAAATACGCAGATTTACTTATACAGCCGCTGTTTACCTATGTCTACTGTTCCGTGTTACTCTGTTGTATATACAACAGAGTCTGTCTTCTCCTCTGCTGAGAGACATTTAGCTTATGTCCAGCTTTCCCTGACCACAAAATATGCTGCTGTGAGCATCCTTCCTTTCCCTTTTGTAAAGATCTGTTTATTTACTTGAATTTTATGTGCATGTGGGGGGGGGCAGAAATATGTGCACTGTGTGTGTACAGTGCCCATAGAGACCACGAGAGGGCGCTGGATCCCCTGGAGCTGGAGTTGCAGGTGTTTTTCTGAGTGTCCAGAGGCCAGAAGTTCACCGCATCATCTTCCTCAGTCCCTTCGCTCCCTGTTGTTGTTGTGGTTTTTTTTGGTTTTTTTTTTTTTTTTTTTTTGAGAAAGGGCCCTTGACTGAACCATTTCATCAACTGAGCTGTCTCCTCAGACCTGAAAGTGTTAATAGACTTTTTTTTTTTTTTAATCACTTTTAGGCCTTTAATTTATTGATGTTCGTGTGCGGTCCGAAGTAGGGATCCGGCATCCATTTTTACGGCAGGGCCTCACTCTGTGGTGTGAGCTGGCCTTGCAGTCAATCCTGTGCTGTGTGGAACCCATTTTGGTCTTCCTTCCTCGGCTTCCTAAGCGCTAGGACCAAAGACACGTGCTACCTTGCCTGTTTCTAGAGATCCAATTTCATTTTTTTCCCCCATATAAAAAAGGAAATAGAATCTGGCTGCCCTGTTTCGTTTTTATCATCAACCTTACACAACCCAGTGTTACGTGGGAGGAGGGACTGTCCAGATTGTCTTGGTCTGTGGCCATGTCGTGAAGCATTTTCTTCATTGTTAATTGATGTTGGCGGGCCCAGCCCACAGTTGCCCGGGGTGGGGGTGGGGGGCGGGGAGCCATCCCTAGGCGGGAAAGATGTACAAGAAAGGGAGCCGAGCAAGCCAGGAAGCAGTGTGCCTCCGCGGTCTCTGCTTTAATCTTGATGCTGTGTGCCAGGGCGGGAGGCTCTGAAGAGGCCCAGAGAGGCCACTGGTGAAGACACGACCCCAGTTGCTGTGGAGACCAGGACATTGGAGACGCCTGGACTATGGGATGTCTGCCAAGGAAAGCAGCAGTGGTGAAGTGAAGCTGGCCTGTGCGCGTGGGACAAGCTGTTTGTGTGCTGACAGAAGAATCGGAGAAGCTGCTTTGGGTCAGAATGTTTTTATTTTTTAATTATGTATATGTACATATACATACGTACTCACACATATTGAGCCAGGTTTCTCCGTGGGACAGCCCTGGCTGGCTGTTGTAAACCAGGGCTGGCTTTGTAAACTGGCTTTGTAAACCAGGCTGGCCTCAAACTCACAGAGATCTGCCTGCCTCTGCCTCCCAAGCCCTGGGATCAAAGGCGTGCGCCACCACTGCCTGGCTAAAGTACTTTTATCACTGTAGTAGAGAAGCAAATTAGAATATTGAGTTAGAGCCAGGAGGGATGAAGAGGTCAAGGCTGGAAACCCTCATTTAAAGACCAGGAAAAGAAGGAAAGGAAGGGTCGTTCTCCTAGTAGCCTTGATTAAGTAGTGCCATTTTTGTGCCAGGTGAGATGGCGCACATCTTTAATCCCAACACTCAGGAGGCAGAGGCAGGGGGATCTTTGTGAGTTTGAGCCTGGTCTACAGAGTCAGTTCCAGGCCAGCCAGAGCTACATGGTGAGACTCTGTCTCAAAACAAAACAAAACAAAAAAACAAAACAAAAAAAGTGCCATTTTGTGATTGAGTGAGTTACTCTGTGTGTGATTCCAGTTCTTTACATCTAGCCAGTGGCCTGTTTGGTTTATTCATCTGTCTGTATGGTCGGCTGTCTGTGGCCTAGGCAGGCCTATGACTCTGTAGCCCAGCAGGTTGGCTTTGAACTTGAAGCACACCTCTTGCTATAACCTGAATAGTTCTATTCTATCCTAGGATCTTCTCCAACATTCCTTCTCAATTTTTTATCCTTTCTCCTTCCTTCCTTCCTTCCTTCCTTCCTTCCTTCCTTCCTTCCTTCCTTCCATGGTGTTAGAGATTGAACAAGGCCTCATATATGCTAAACACACACTCTGCCACTGAGCTATAACCCTTGATCAAACAATCTTTTTTCAAATCCCAAATTCCAGGAAAAGTCAGGTTGAGAAATTGGGGAAAGCCATTGCAATTTTCCTGTGAGAATTAAGATTTAACATTTCACCATGAAAAGGAGCCCACGGGTAGTGAGTCAGACACAGACAGGAAGGCTTCAGTCTTGCCCTGAGGTGCTCAGGGGCCTGAATTCAGTTAACAGCACCGCAAAAACAAAAACAGAGACCTCCAGTGGGGACCCAGGGAACATTGGAGAGGAGGCCCAGCACGGCAGAGAGTGGGGCTGGACACTAGTTAAGGCAGAGAGGGGCCTCAGGAGAGTACCATGGGATGCAGAGAGAAGGCCTGGATCCGATTTGGCTGTTGTACTCACAAACTGACTGCAGCTATGGCTAGCCACACAAGATCAAGCACCAAGGGTCAGTACGTGTCGCCATGGAAATGTTGGTGGAAGGGAGATGTGTCTAAGGTGGACAGAGGAGCGAGAGAGGGACGTTGGGGGTGGATATGATCAAAATGCATGGGGACTGACGGGATAGCTCAGCACCTACATCAGGTGGCCCTCAGCCACCTGTTCAGGGAATTGCACTTTCTTTTCTGGCTGCTATAGGCTCCTGACCACACACACTCACATAGGTACGTGGTACATTGTATGAGACTGTTCGTGCATAAGTAAGGGATAAAACATAAACCCTGCCAGGCATGGTGGCACATGCTTTAATCCCAGCACTCGGAAGGCAGAGACAGGTGGATCTCCAAGTCTGAGGGCGGGCTGGTCTACAGGGTGAGTTCCAGGACAGCCAGGGCCACACAGAGAAATCCTGTCTCGAAAAGCAAAACAAAACAAACATGAAAACTCGCCAGGCGAGGTGGCACACACCTGTGATCCTAGTACTCTGGGAGGCAGAGGCAGGAGGATCTCTGTGAGTTGAGGCCAGCCTGGGCTACAGAATGAGTCCAGGACAACCAAGGCTACACACAGAGAACAGTATATCAAAACAAAGCAAAACCCTAAACAACAACAAAAACACAAGAATGAGTGAAGGAATGACCCTAGGACAGAAAACATCAGTGTGTGGAGTTAAAGGGTTAACATGTCCTGGAAATGTCACTGAGACCACACTGTCAGAATGTGACCATGGCTTGTTCTGGTGCTGTGATTTGTTCTTGGAGTTTGGATAATTACCAATTACTATATATTCACAGTACAGTTCATATAAATTTTATCAGTTGGTGTGCCAAGAACAAAGATAATTCTTAGGAGCAAAATAAGTCTTTAAATTGCCAGTTTGGGCCAGGTGTGATGGGGTACATCTTTAATCCAGAACTCAGGAGTTAGAGAAACACCACATACCCAAGGCTCTGTGCATTTTAGGCATGTCAATTTATCCTCTTGTGGTGGCCAAGTCCCCGATAAAGGCAACTCAAGGAAGGGAGGAAGGTTTATGTCAGCTCACGACTTGAGGGTACAGTCCACCATGGAGAAGAAGGTGTAGCTGGAGAGGGAGGCGGCTGGCCACAGGGCATCACAGGGAAGCAGCAGTCAGGAAGCAGAGACAGGTGAAAGCTGAGGCCCAGATCACATCCTCTTTTTCTTTTTTTTCTTTCTTTGCTTTGCTTTCTTTCTGTCTTTTCTTTTACATTTTATAAAACGATTTATTTATTTTATGTATATGAGCACTCTTTCTGCATGTACACCTGTATGCCAGAAGGGGGCATCAGATCCCAGTATAGATGGTTGAGAGCCACCATGTAGTTGCTGGGAATTGAACCCAGGACCTCTGGAGGAGCAGACAGTGCTCTTACCACTGAGCCATCTCTCCAGCCTTCTCACACTCCTTTTTATCCAGTCCCCTGGCCCAGCCTTTGGAATGGTGCTGCATACAGGGTGATGCTGCCTATTCCAGTTGCCCCAGCCTAGAAGCTTCCTCAGGGGCTTATCTAGAGGCTTTCCTCTAGCTGATGCCGGATCATGTGGAGTTGACATTAGTAATCACCACGCCAGGCAAGCACCCAACCTGCTGAGCCCTGGAATTTATAACAAGATACAGCACCACGCCTTCCCACCTTAATCTCCCTAATCCCAGAATATCTTCTGAAGTTTTTAATAATGAAGTCATCTCCTGGCACCATGGCCTGGGCAGGCAGAACACATCAGTCTGGCCCATGCTCCTGTCAAGGGCCATGTCCGGGCCTAGGCTACCACCAGAGGCTGTGTGTATGTGCCCCTGGCCTGGGATGCTGCCTGGGGCCATGTTGACGTCTGAGGGCTGTGCAAAGCTAGCCTCACCCCCCTCTGGCTGCAGCATTTGGAAGAGCAGGTCCCCCCAACCTTGCCCAGGAAGCATAGTAGAGGTGGCCCTGGTTTCAGGGGTTTGGGGGAGCCGGCCTCACCCGTCACTGGCTGTGCAGTGACGAGGGGTTGAGGGAGAGATGTCCCTCCCTCCTCCCCCATCCTTGATGCCTGCAGCAGGCAGGAGAGCTGGTTCCACGCCTCACCACCTGCAGCACTCGGCAGTAGGCCCAGCACCCACCTGCCCAGTATGGTAGAGCTGGCCCTGGTGGTGTGGGCATGGGTAAACCGGCCCAAGGGCATGAAAGCAGGAGAGCTGGCTCTGCCCCATAGCTATATGGCATTGGCTGGCCTAGCCAGGGCAGTGCCAAAGAGCTGGCCCTGGTGGTATGGGTGCTGGAGAGCTGGCGGGCTGGCCAACTCAGCTTTCACCCAGGCCCAGATCCAGGGCTTGGAGTTGGCACATCCCAGCATCTACTCTACCTGTCATCTGCCAGAGCTGGTGAAGGGGCTGGTCCTGCCAATCCAAAGCATCAGGATCTCCACAACACAGGGCAACAACAGGATATCTGAGAGGAGTCCTGGTGAGGATCTAGCACAGCAGAAGCCAGAGGCCTGGAACCAGACCAGTGACTCATTGCAGTGAACATTTGCAAGTAAAGAAATGTGGGCAAAAGGTAGGACTCACTATGATGCACTACAGCTTCCACAACAAGATGGGTTTTTAATCAATTTATTCACTTTACGTCCCAATCATAGCCCCCTCCCTCCTCTCCTCCCTCTTCTCCTGCCCCCTTCCCCTATTCTTCAGAAAAGGGGAGCCCCTCCCCACCCCCAACAACCCACCCCAGCTCATCAAGTTGCTTCAGGACGGAGCTTGTCCTCTTTCCCTCTGCTTTGGTGAGGCAGCCCTGCCAGGGGGAAGTGATAAAAAAGCAGGCAATAGAGTCCATGTTGGAGGCAGCCGCAGCTCCCCTTACTAGGAATCCCACATGAAGCCATAGGCTACATCTCTATAGGGGGGCTAGATCCAGTCCACACATGGTCCATGGTCGGGTGCTTTGCTACTCAGCTATTAAAAACAAGGAAATCTTGAAATCTGCAGGGCAAATGGATGGAACTAGAAAAAGTCATCCTGAGCGAGGTAACCCAGACCCAGAAAGATACACATGGTATGTGCTCACTAATAAACAGATTTTAGCCATATGGTACAGGATAAACATTACAATTCACAGGCCCAAAGAAGGTAAGTAACAAGGGGTTTTGGGTTTATTTATGTTTTTATTCGTTTATTTTATTTTGGTGGGGAGGTTACAAGGATGGAAGGCAGATATGGAGGGACAGGGAGAAGAGTGGGATTAGGGTGCATGATGTGAAAACCACAAGGAATCAATTAAAAGTTTTTTAAAAAGAAAAAATAGATTAATTAATCTCCATACTTTATATTATGGATTTTTTTTTTTTATCCCCATGTTCACAATTTATCCTCTACCTATGCCCAGTATTCCAGGCGGCCTGACCTGGGTTGAAAACTGCATTATTTAAATATTTGTTGCTAGAAGTTCTACACAGAGCTTTCTGTATTGCTTTATGGTTTCACTATGAGAATTTCCAAATGTGTGTGGAATTAGGGAGAATGGTAAATATCTGTGTGTTCATCGTTCATTCCTGGTAGCCAGCAGCTTCTCAGGTCCACACGAGTCTTGCTAGACCAATCACCCCTCCCACAGATCCTCCCCCAGGCCTTTAATCCCAGCATCCAGGAGGCAGAAGCAGACAGTGTGAGGCCAGCCCGGTCCACGTGGTTATAGACCAACCAGAGGTACACAATGAGGCTTCGTTTTTTAAAAAGGGGGTGGGGTGGGGTGCAGTGGAGTGGGGCTGGAGACACGGCACAGAGGTTAAGAACACTGCTCTCCAAGAGGTCCTGAGTTCAATTCCCAGCCATCTATGATGAGATCTGGTGCCCTCTTCTGGGGTGCAGGCACATATATAGGCAGAACATTGTATACATAATAAATAAATCTTAGAAAGAAACTCTGTTAAAAGATAAAAGTCTGTTTATTCTCATTCAATAATCTCTCCCTCTCTGGTTTTTCCACACAGGGTTTCTCTGTGTAGCTCTGGCTGCCCGGGAACTTGCTCTATAGACCAGGCTGGCCTCAAACTCACAGATCGACCTGCCTCTGCCTCCTGAGTTTAAGGGTGTGTACCACCACCGCCTGGCATCCCTCCCTCCACCATGACCAAACTTGGGTGCTGAAGCTTGCTCTCCCGTGCTGAGGGATCTGGCCTACCCTTGTGCTCTTCTTTTCCTGAAAGTGTGTGAGTCTTTCATTTGGGTTTTCAGTCGCTCTAAATGCCCCTCTTTCATGTCCTGTCAGCCTGCTGTTCTGGCACCTCACAGTTTTGAGTCTCTCTAGCCTTTCTTTGTGGTCTATCGACATCCAAGATGACCGCTGAATAGAGAGCTGATATTATAAAGCACGTGGGTGGGGGAGCTTGTTTCCCCTGTGGGCACTTCCTGCTGCTGAGATTTGCCAGTGCCCCCCACCTCCCCAGCCGTTTACATCTGCTGAACCAGGTGGTCCAGGGTTATCACCTGCCTGGTATCATTTTCTTCTCTCGGCTTAGAATTCCAGAACATACACAGAGCACACATTTGGACCTTACATGCCCCCACAAAGCACACGAATGAGGTTTGGGTTTGGGGTGTTTTTTTTTAAAGCTCCCCACTGCTCTCTGCCAGTGCCACGATAAACAAGCTTCCTCGTTATCTTTCTATGCCAGGGGGAAGATTTTTTTTTTCCTAGCTCACTCTTTGCTAAGAGATCAGCCCTCACAGGAGTCTAGCTTTGCAGTGAGGCATAGTCTCAGCTCTTCCCCTCCTGTCAGCCGAAGATCTTATTTCCAGTCTCAACACAGATTCTGGAACTAAGGCCCCTGAGTTGCTATCTCTGATTTTCCCCTCTCCTCTCTTCCATCCTTCCCCAAGGCACTGTGGGGCCATATCATGTGATCGCCTCTCCGGTTTTCCCTTCTTTGTTTCTGGTCTCTTGGGATACCATTTCTCTTGCTTGCTAACTCAGCCAAGCACTGACAGGTTGTTTATTTATTTATTTGGTTCTATTTTATCCAGTTATTTTTTTTTTATCTTTTATTTGTGTCATTGTGTGGTGGGGTATAGATGGGGTATAGAGTTCACGTGAGTGTAGTCAAAGAATTTTGTCTACATCCCTTTTAGTGTAAAAGCTGATTTTGGGTTTTCTTTCCTGATTTCAATTTAAAAAAAGGAATGGGTTGGAGAGATGGTTTAGTGGGTAAAAGCCCTGGCTGCTCCTCCAGGTTTGATTCCCAGCACCTCCATGGCAGCTCACATATCTGTAACTCCAGTTCCAGGACATCTGACACCTCTTCTGGCCTCATTGGGCATGGTACATACATGCTGAGCAGACAGCTATGGGGGCAAGACACCCGGACACATGAGATAAAGATAGATTGATGTGATTATCACAGCATCGTGCTGACACAGGATGCCACTGTCCCCAAGGCTGCTGCAGGGTGCACTAGGCTCCCGGGTCCTTTTCCTAACTAAGGACCTTGAACTTGAATGGGTCTCCTGCACCACACAGAGGCAGAGCTGCTCAAGACCCTGGGCTGCACCCTCCCATTACCCTGTCAGTCTGAATGATGCCCCCAGAGCGCCTGTGAGGACGGAGACCCACCTTGGCATAACTAGAGGTGCCAGTGTAGGTTTTGCTGTGTTAAACTGAAGGCCAGTGCTCTGGGCTGCTCCCATTTTGTAGAGACTTCAGACTCCTACATCTTTCTGCGACATGGCCTCTCTGTCCATTTTTCATCACAAAGAGACAACATAGTCTTTCACACTGATTTGTATGCCTGTCACTAAAAAAGCCAGCCAGCAAAAATGGCTTGAGTGGCCCACGCCCGGTTCTTTTTCCTGGCAAGGGAAGAATATAAGAGAAAAGTGAATTTCCCCCCTGTTGCCACACAAATCTTTGGTCCTGGTCACACTCCCTGCTGGGCTATGCTCCTGCCCTTGGCTCACTCCCTTCCAAACCACCTCTTGGCCCTGCTGATAAACTGACAAGAGACGTTGCCCTTTGGTCAGGCCCGGTCCTTATCAAAGCTGTGCTCAGAAAACCTCCCTATAGAATGTTCTGAAGTTAGCTACGGGCACACAGCTCTGTACACAGAAAACACTGAATTATGTACTGTAAGCAGGCACGTCTGTGAGTTCAATCTTAATAAGGCTGCCCGGCCCCCGCCATTTCCTTTTCTTTTTGAAACGGGGAGTCACATTATGTAGCCCAGATTGGCCTCGGACTTGTCATTCAGTCTCAGTCTTCCAAATGATAGGATTACAGGTGTGTGCTACCACCCCTGGTTGGTTTGTTTGCTTAATTAAAAAAAAAAAAATTACCTTGTATGGGTATTTTGCCTGCGGGGATGTTTATGCACTATATGCATGCAGTACTAACAGAGGCCAGCAGAGGGCGCCAGATCCCCTGAACGGGGCAGTTCAGATGTCCGCGTGGGTGCTGGATTCATATGGTCCTCTGGGAAAGCAACTGTGGTGTTAACCCCTGAGCCTTCTCTCCAGCCTCACCAGCTTACTTTTTAACTAGAAGATCATAGGTATGGGGACCAACAACTCTCCTCTGGGCTGTCATATCAAACGTCTCCCTGCTCCTCCAGGGCTCTGACCTGTTTGGGGGGCCCCTATGACTTGACTGTCCTAACTGCTGCCTCTTCCTCCCCGCTAGCTCCCGGCTGTCCTCAAGGCTGAGTTCTAAGCACTTACTCCAGGCATAGCGTACTGACGCATCTGCTTGTCAGACTGTCTTCTCTGGCTCCATCTCAGTCATCTCCGCAGCGGCGGGGGCTGCCTTGGTGCCTGTCCCCTCAGCCTTCGACTTCACCCATCTCCCTCTTGAACCCTGGGCCCTCAGCAGCCAATGAGAGTATGTACAGTCCACGTGGGCTCGTGGAGAATTCCAGACTGTGTGGTTATAGCTCCCCCTCCCCCTAGCTTTTCTTAACCTCTGAATTATCAATTAGCAATTAGCAATTTAGCAAGAACCACCTTCCTTGTCTCCCTAGAATGCTGCTTCTACCTTTGGTGGTGGTGGGGGTGGGGGTGGGGGGTGACGAATAGACAAGGGGGCTACATGTCCTCACAGAACGAGAGAGGGAAAGGCCAATTAACATTCAGCTAAGAGAGAAAATGATTTCTCCTATCAGCAATAAAAACTGACAGCTCTATCAGAAAATGAGCCGGGGGAGCCACAAAGCCTGGCAAGGCAGGGGGCCCGCAGTCCCAGCAGGAGTGACGGGGATGGCTGAGGGCAGGGACGGCTGCTGGGAGTCAGGGAACCACCAAAGGAAGCGCCTGGGGAGCCCAGCGGCTGCCACTCGGCTCCCGCTTCTGATCCCGCCCGGGGCAAGAGGACGGGCGCTGGGCAGGTTTTATCCCGGCGACTAGGAGCTGCCACTCTCCCGCCGGCCTCTCCCCACGCGCTGCTCTCCCCCTAACCTTATCATAAAAGGAAGCCACGTGGTATCTATTTATGGCAGCGCGGTGGTCCGGGGAGAGGAGGCTCGCAGTGTGCCAATTCTGAGAGCTTGATGAAATTGCTCCGGCCCTTCGGAGCTTGCCACGCGGTGAATGAATAAACGCTGTGGGGGCAGGGCCGCGGCTCCCGCTGCAACTCCAGCTGACATCCAAGTTCCCTCCTCAGAGCCTCCGGGGTGATTTGTGTTATCAATCAGAGCTGCTGAACAGATCCGGGGCCTCCTAGAGCCCCAGAGCAAGAGCTGTGAGAGGAGGAGGAGGGGTAGGGGAGAAGGGGGGGGGCGCGCTCATCTGGCTTGAAAGAGAAGATGGGTCCCTTTACAAAACTAAATTTCTACTTGGTATATAAGTACAGCGGCTTTTCAAAAGGAAACCGAGGATGCCAAGTCGGTGGTCAAGGGGGCTCAGGGGTCAAGGGCGCTTGCTGCCCGAGGACCTAAATTTGACCCCTCCCACATGGTGGAAGAAGAGAATCGATTCATGAAAGTTTTTTGTTGTTGGTTGTTTTTGGTTTTTGTCTTTCACAGGATCTTCCCTTTCCTCCCTTCCCCCCCTCTCCTTGCCCTCCTCCTTTCCTCTCATCACTCCTCTTCCTTCTCCCTTCCTCCTCCCTTTCCCCTCCCCCCTCCGTGCACACAAACAAATATATATATATGTAGCGTACATTGCTTTCATCTGCAGCACAGCAGGGGCTGCTCAGCACACACTTCTGCACACGTGACAATAATGAAACAAAGAGCTGGGGGCAGAAATGCCCAGGCATCCTCGTGCCTGTCCTGGGACGGGGTGAAAGGGCAGCCAACCACAGTGCTGAAGTTCAGAGTTTTCTGGCAGTGGTTTTCAGCAGCAGCTGAAGGTGACAGCCCTGGCTTCCGTTCTCCGGTTAGCTCTGCCTGTGTGAGTTCGTTGGCACAAATGCTCCTGTGGTCTAGGATGACCTCGAACTCACTGCGTGGCTGAGGGTGACCCGGACGGGGACTCACATCCTTCTGCCACCTCTTAGGTACTCTCAGGTCATACGCTTTTGAACCTGAACTTTGATGCAGTGTGTCACATCTAAAATGATTGACCTCCTTCAGAACGGTGGCAAAGTCAGGGCCTTTAATACTCAAGAATTGATTCCAGATAAAACAGAGAGTAAGTTCAGACCTGCACGTGGATGCTATGTCCTTGATTTGGGCAGATATATTAGGAGGTGTCTTTTGGAGCCAGCAGGGCAGCTCAGAAAGCAAAGGCACTTCCCCCAAAGCCGGACAACTTACCAGCACGGGCCCACATGCAGACACATAACCCTACTTAAAACTGTGTTGTTGCTGTTTGCTTTTCCAGACAGGGTTTCTCTGTGTAGCCTTGGCTGTCCTAGACTTGCTCTGTAGACTAGGCTGGCCTGGAACTCACTGAGATCCTCCTGTCTCTGCCTCCTTGGGTGCTGGGATTACCGTGGTGTGCCACCGCGCCCGGCTATCCCTGCATATAATTAAAAGATAACAAAAATAAATATATTTTTTTAAGTTCAAAGTTATCTTTAGGTATATAATGAGTTTGAGGCCAGTCTGGACTACATGAGACCCTGTCTCAAAAAAAGACAGACAAACAAACACACCCACACACAGAACCAGGGTTTACACATACTCCCTTCGATTTTATATTTGTGCCAAGACCTCCCCAGCTTTGGGATTGACCTGGCTGGGATGACGGGGACTTAAGAAAGACAGATGTACACACTCACAGAAAGGCAAGGGCCACGTGGGCTGTGTGTGCTGATGGAGACCACCAGCACCTGGGAAGCCGGGCTGGTTTACTATGTACAGCACCAGCGAGGAAGAGGGCTTAGCCCATCTCAGGTTGCACTCCTGGGGGCGAGGAGGCTGCAGTTAATAGCGTCTGCACACGTGGGACCAGCGGAAGGTTTGGCCATTCCTCTGAGCGTGACCTGCAGAAGGCCGTGCCCTCCCTGTGAGTCTGAGGTCTTGGGGTCCCCGACATGGCCATGGTCGTGTCGACAATACAGGCTCACTCAGGACTTTGTCTGCACCCACACACCTGTCTCTTTTTTTTTTCTCTCATGCTGAAAATATTGTTTCCTAAACTCCCTAACACAATTATGTATTTGCCGTATCCGTACATGTTTCTATGTAAAAAAATCACACAACACGCATCATATTATATAACATGGTGTGTTTAATTTACATCCTACATGTCAGAATGATGCCAGTATGATTGCTGACAACATGGTTGCTGAGAACGGCTGACGGTCCCTCCCCCACCCCTTTTGAACATTTCTTGGCTGTTCACCTGAAATGCATGGCCAAATTATTATTCCCTTAAAATAGTTCCTAAATGAGAAATGGAGCCATCTCTTTCACACACAGTCACACCTGTGTGTGTATGTGTGTGTGTGTGTGTGAGAGAGAGAGAGAGAGAGATTCATCTTGCTCTTTTTAAAAAGGGGATTATATTTTTCATTTCAATTTCATCTGGGTTTACAATCTCTCCCTGCAGAGCTGAGAACCAAAGCCAGAGTCACGTGCTAAGCAAGCACCCTGCCCATCAGCTACACTCTCTTTCTGGTTTATAATTGAACAAAGCGTCCGCATGGATCCGAAAAGAATTGATAAGCAAGGGGTATTTAGAGAAGGCTAGTGCCATTCTCCACACCCTCTGCCCTGGTCCTATAAAAACAACTTTTATTCGGCTGATGTAATTGTGGTCCAGAAGGCCTACTGCCTTGTCTGCTAACCTAGGCCTAGGCCTGGAAGCTTCTAGCCTCCATGTGATCTAATCTAGGCCCAGAATGTTTTCAGCCTCTGAGACTTACTGCTTAATTAGCTCATCCTTTCTAGTTCTCTCTGAGCTCTGGGCTGCTGGTTCAACTCAGCTGTTCTGGCTCAAACTCCTCTCCCACCTGAGTAATTCAAACTGGCTTTTCTCAGCTTCTGACTGAATTGCTCAGCTTGGTCTCATAGTTGCTTTGGCAATCTGTTCTAATCTTCTGGCCCCTTATTCCCTGGCTTGTTCTGTCTTCACCTGTGTCTAGATTGTTCTCTTTTCAGCCTCTCTCTCTGTAAAACTGCCTCTTCTATCTCTCTCCTTCTCTGTTACTCTTTTAAGTAGCTTCCCTTTCCTCTTTCTTCTCATGAGAGTTGGGCCTATCCTATTCTGTCAAATCTCTCTCTGTTTTGTCACTGTTTCTGCCACTCAATTAAACATCACTTTCAAACATGGGTGCTTCCCTCTGCAAACTAACTTTACTTTCATCGTTTGGGATTAAAGGTGTGTGCCACAGGCCTGGACCTAACCTTTTCTTTACCTGAAACTTGCTCTATACCAGTCTGTCCTTGAGATCCGCTTGCCTCTGTCTCCTGGGATTAAAGGTGTGTTTGTGTTCCAGGCAGATTGCACAGACCTAGAAGGTCTTTGGGTGTCATCTCTTGCCAGAGCAGCCAAGTTCCAAATTAACATTCCTCTACACTTTCCTCTCTCTTTCTTAGTTTTAGGTTGCCCATTTTATTTTTTGGCTTGTTTAATATAAACACAAACATTTCTGTTCTTGGACACACACAACCCCCCCCCCCCCCGCATCTTAGTTAAAGGAGAGTCCACAGTGCCGGCATTTCTCTTCTGCTTAGCTCAGTGCCGCTCCTCAGTAAGGTTTTATAAATCGGCAGAGGCTACAAGAACAGTGTCAAGTGCCCAGTGAACAGTTTTTTGAGTTGCAATTTTCTGGGTACTGTGAATGTCCCTTAGGTACACCCCGGGGCCGTCGTCGGCCATGAAGCAAGTGCTGGCCACGAGCCAGGCCCGACACCAAGGGTCAGCCGTGCCGCCTGCTGCTGTGTAATGGGTCGCACAGAGTCTCAGCCTCAAGATGCACGCATAGGACCTCCGCTCCTGTGTGTCAGGAGCCTGGTGCGGCTCAGCTGGCCCTCTGGTTTGCAGTTCTCACATCTGCCGTCACCTTGGGTATGGCTGTTGTCGTGTTTCACTTGCACCCTGAGCCTGCTGTTGCCTGTGGCCCTGGATTCCATGCAGTGGTTGTCTCTCTATAAGCTAGTTTACAACACAACATCAAACACAACATCAAAGGAAGTGAACGAGGGTTGGGATATAGCTCAGGTGGTAGGGTGCTGGCCTAGCATGCTGGAGACCCTGGGTTCCAACCCCAGCACTGAAAAAAAAAAATTGAGTGCGGTTACGGATGTGTAGAATCCCCACACTCAGGAGGTGTGGGCAGGAAGATCTGAAGTCTAAGGTTATCTTCAGCTGCCTAGCAAGGTTGAGTCTAGCCTGGCCTCCATGAGACTCTGTTTCAAAAAGAAAAGTAAGCTACTTAGCAGGAGAGGAAGGGAGGGGCAGGGGCAGAAGAAAGGAGGAGAGAAGAAGAGAAGGGAGGAGGAAAAGAACTAGCCCAGCCAGTCTCCTTTTGCACCTCCGATGCTAGTGTCTCCCCCTCATTCTGCTCCATGCTCTGGGGTGGAGGGAAGCTGGGAGTCCCAGACTCCACGCAGCACAGGGGCACAACACACAGGTGTGAGCACAGGAGACAGGCACACATCCCTGCCTGCCCTTAACAGTAACAGCAACCTGGGGGGGAGGGGGGCTTCTATCCCCAGGTCCAGGTAGGAAAATACGCAGGGAGAGGGTGGGCCTCTTACTCACGGTCGGTCCTGGAGCTAGTGGGCAAGAGAGGTGGGATCAGCTCAGCTGTATGCCATTGCTAGAGTGATGAAGAGCAGGTAGCCGGGCAGACCCGGTGGGCTGGCAGCCGGCTTAATTATCTCTGTGTTCCCCAGATTATGTGTCAGTGAAGTAAATTGTAGCCGTCTTGGGCACATTTGGCTTCCCCTGAAGTCAGAAATTCAAACTGGATGACAGCTGAGGGAAAACCCAGGAAAACCCAGCTTGGGACAGGGATGGTCACAGTGAGGCCACCGATGAAACAGCTTTGGCTTTATGGTCCTCACCCCTCATGGCCATCTGGTGTTATGGTATTAATGTGAACATTTTCTTTTCTGTGTGTATGTGTGCGGTGAACATGCTTGTGCAAGGCCAGTGCCACGCAGAGGTCAGGGTCACATGCCTTCCTCAATGAGTGTTTGCCTGCATGTATGTGTATATACTGTGTGTGTAATACCCATGGAGGCCAGAAGAGGGCATCAGATCCCGTGAAACTGGAGTTACGGGCAGTTCAGAGCTGCCACATGGGGGCTGAGAACTAAATCTGAGTCCTCTGGAAGGACAGCAATTGTTTTTAACTTCTGAGACATCTCTCCAGCCTACCCACCTTGTTTTTTTTTTTTTTTTTTGACACAGGAATACTCAGGGAATCTGAAGCTTACTAATTGTGCTAGGCTGGGTGGCTGAGCACTGAGGATCCTCCTGACTCTGCCTTCCCAGTGCCAGGATTACAAATGCACGCTGCCATGCTTGGCTTTTGTGTGGTCCTCATGTTTGGGAGCTAGCCATCTCCCTCAGCCCTAATGTGAACATCTTTAGCACCTAGCACTTCTTCGGATGACAGCTCTGTGACAGCAAGGCTTTCTCTTGTCTACCACATATGGCCCGTGCTTGGTAGGGCCTGGCTACAAAAGGCCTGATGGTCGATCTTTTCCTGCTCGTGAGCACATGCATGCTATAGATGTGAACGTGTTTTTGTTTTGATCCCAGGTGTGGGGTATGGAACTGATTCAGATTGGCCAAACTATTTGCCCAGTGCAGGCTCTGATAAGGGCTCTCTGCCAGCTGTGGATAGCTTAACTCTGAGGATTCTGAGAGGGAATAAATGGCAGAACCCAGAGAGCGTTGAGGGAGCTCTGAGAAAGAAGGTTCCTGCCTGCTCTTCCCGGTTGCTGTTGATGCAGTTGGTAAGAAGAAGTTGAGGATGCCCTGAAATGAAGATTGGACTTGTCCCAAGGAACCCGCCGACCCTGACCAGCAGGAAGTAGCTAAGAAAAACTATGCCCTTTTCCCCCACTAACCTTTTTTCTCTCCTACCCAGTGTTGAGGTGTTGGAAGGGATTGGGTTGGAGAAGGGAGAAAGAGAATAAGAAACCAAAATAAAACAGTTTTGAAAAAGTATGCCAACACGTGTGTGTGTGTGGGGGGGGTGTGTGTGTGTGGGTGTTTGTGTACGATGTACGATGGCATGCTTGTGGAGGTCAGAGGTCAACTTCTCTCCTTCCACCAGGTGGGTCCTGGGAATATGAACTCAGACCGTTCAGCTTGGTGGCAAATGCCCTTTCCCCACTGAGCCACAACACCAGCAGCCCTGGGGTCCATCCTGACCCAGGTTTACTGGATGGAGGGACAGCACAGAGGCTTGTAAGGCACACCTCTGGATGTGCCAGGGAGGAGGTATCCAGAGGCAGTTAGACTCTGACCTCATCGATGGCTTCATCCTTTGACGGCTTAAAAACTGGATAGTTGGGAGGTGGTCAGACCGTGGTGGGTGGGGCCTGGCTGGAAGGATTGGGTTGTGTAAGCTTGTCTCTGGGGGGCTGGCTTACCGTGGGCCCTTCATCTCCCTGCCTCTGCCTGCCACCGGATATGCCTTGTACCGGATATGCTCTTGCTGCTGTGGTGTTCTGCCATACCACGAGCTCATGGCAACGTCACAGGCAAACCACCTTTGAAACTACGAGTCCAAACACATCTTTCCTCTGCAGCGCTGTCTCTCTCTCTCCAGTGTTTGTCATAGCAATGAGGTTCGGCTAACGGGCAAGGTGAATGGCCGCCCCCATCCGGCTCCCTTGTTGGTCAGGATGGGCCTGCCGCTCTGGAGAACCACCACTGTGTCTGACACCTGCACAATGCTGTCAGTCCCTGCTTCTGAATATCTGGGGACTTCTGCCTCGGGTCTGTCTGAACCCCGCCTTGCTGCCCTGCCTCGCCACCCAGCAGCGCTTTTTTTTTTTTTTGCCACACCCATCTTGTGCCGCCACCGTTCACCCTGATGCTGACTCTGTCTTAATTTTAGCGTCTCCGAGACACCTGAGTGCTGAGCCAAAGGAGGGTGCCGCTGGGGGTGTGTCTGTCACGGTTTACCCCTTCCAGATGGCTGAGGGAGGAGAGGGGGGCTGTGCTGAGGAGACAGGGCTGTGAAGGAGCTGACTGAGGGGACCCACTGAGCTCTTCATGCTGTGAGCACATAGAAAGCAGCTTGTGTGTACAACGGTGGGAATCCTGGAAAAGAAGCATTTTACAAGCTATTAGCAATGATCCTCTTCACTGAGGAGGGAGTTTGGAGCAGGGAGTGTTAAGACAAAGTCTCATTACGCACCTGGACTAGTCTGGAACTCACAGTGGACCTTCTGCTCCAGCCAACTAAGTGTGTATGTGTGTGTGGGGGGTTTCCAGTCATGAGTGGGCAGCAGTGAATCTCCACACAGTCTTAGCCCGAGCCCACTGTGGACACAAGCTCCGCAGATTAAAGAACACCCAAATTCCCCCATTCCAATCTTACCCCTTCAAATACCTGGCTCAGCTCAAGCGTGCCAGTTTTTCTGTGTCATGTTCAATTCTGATTTTCCTTCTGGAAGTATCAGGCTCCACCCACCATCAGAGCCAGAGGACACCTTCCAGAGCTAATTTCTTCATTAAGAAAAGACAATGCTGCCTGACCACAGCGTCTACCCGGCAGAGGCTCGTGCCCTTTGAACCCTTCTGGCTATTTGTGTTAAATGCTCCATTGCAATTGTGGGAATTTCCCTCCATCCAGGCAAGGCCTTTGCAAAGACCTATGGTGGCTAGTGCTGTTCTGGGTACTTCCTCAGGATGAGGAGGACACTGTCATCTCCGTGCAGTGTGACAGATGCTGACATCTGCTGGGGTCAAGGGGCTGGCTGTCCAGGTGGAGAGGGTTTAGGTTGCAATTTTAAACAGAGTGATCAGGGAATGTTCTGGGTCGGGGTGAGGTCTGGCCCAGAAGGCAAGACTTGGAGGTCCAGATCTGAAAGGGAATGCATTCCAGGCAGCAGCTAATGTGGGGTCAAAAGCAGGGATGTCCTCATATCCCACATGCTCAGGAGGCATTGTAGAGGGAAGCATAGGAAGCAGGGCAGAGGGAGAAGAGAAGCCAGGAGGCTGCCCGTTCTGAAAGGACTCAGCTACTACACAGCTGGATGAGGAGGCTACTTACACAGCTGGGTGAGGAGGTCACCACACAGTACACAGCTGGATGAGGAGGTCACCACACAGCTGGATGAGGAGGCCGCCACACAGCTGGGCAAGGAAGCTGCTTGGAATCATCTTTGTTGTTATTGTGGTTGTTGCCATTTGTGTCTCACCGTGTAGCCCGGGCTGACCTCTAAACTCACAATCCTTCTGTGTCAGCCTCCCAAGAGCTGGGATTACAGGTGTGTGCTACCACACTCTTCTGGAGTTCTAAACTGAACTGGGGCTGACGGCTGCCTTTGGCAGAGGCCATTCTGGCTACCTGGTGGGGAGCTGACTGGACAGCAGGCAGGCTATGGGAGCCAGGGCCAGAGACCTCTAAAGGGTCGTTAAGATAAACCAGGAGCAGTAATGGCTGTGACAGTCTGGCAGAAGAGAGTTGGGAGTGTTGAATGTATTTAAGGGAGAATGATGGTTTTAATGACACAGTACATGAGGCACCAGAGACACAAAAGAACAATGTGACCTCAGGCCTTTGCCGTTTGCAGGGAAGATGGGGGGGGGGCAGGGGCTGGAATGTCGGAGCCTGGGGAGCCCAGGGAGCTCAGTAAAGCTATGAAGAGCTGTGAGCAGGATGGAGGAGACTAACTCTCGGCCCAACAGCAGCAGGGCTGGAGAGCAAACAGTCCTAGCTGGAAAACGGCCCTGGTGAAAACACTACACAACATTCAATGTTCTTCAGAATAGTCGTGGCCCAGGGAACGGGGTGCCAGCTGACAGGAGCCATTGCTGTCTTCCTCCCACCCTGGAGTGAATGCACCCCACAATGGTACCAAAGCCAGGTCTGAGGAAGTCAAGCCTCCTTGAGAGAGTGAAAATCCTGCCCCCTTCTGGCTTTCGTGGGCCCCTTCATCCATTAAAAAAAAAAAGTTGACAGCTGGAGGGCTAGAGAGATGGCTCAGCAGCTAAGAGCACTTACTGCTCTTCCAGAGGTCCTGAGTTTGGTTCCCAGCACCTACACCGGGCTGACAACCACTAGTCATGCCAGCTCCTGGCTGTCTGAAGTCTCTGTCATCGGCAAGCACCAGCCTGTGCATGTAACCAAAAATCTCAGCCCTCAGGAGGCAGAGGAAGGCATTGAACCTCTGTAAGTGGAGGCCAGCTTGGTCTACAGAGTTCCAGGACAGCCCGGCTACACAGAGAAACCCTGCCTTGAAAAAAAAAAAACCATAAATAAATACATAAATCTTAAAAAAAAAAAAAATAAGCAGTTGGGACTGGAGAGATGGCTCCACGAACGTGCTTTCCATTCAAGCCTGCTCACCTAAGTTAGTATCACCTGGCACAGAACTGCCATGAGCAAGAGACTCCGTCTCCAACAAGGTAGGCGGTGCCCTACCAAGCCCTGAGGTCCTCTGACCTTCACACGAGCCACAGCCTATGTGTGTCCCCACGTGAACACGGTTATACACACACAATCAATAACAACAGATACGTGACAACCGTGGCTTTTAAGGACCCTGGGTCAGTGGCAGGTTGCAGTGCCAATCCTTGAGCCGGGACAATGCTGGGGAAGGTATCATCGAGGGAGTAGGAATGGTGTCTGTGCCCACCGACCATTCAGTCTGGATAAACGTCTCATGGCTTCTGAATATGCATGCTACGGGATTGCACAGTTGTAAAGAGAACACAGCCAGGACTGGTTAGAAGTCTCTGTCTGTCTGTCTATCTATTTTCAAGCTGGAGAAATAGCTCAGTCCGTGAAACACTTGCCATACAAGCATCAGAAACCTAAGTTCGAGCCCAAGCGGCCACGTGAACTGCCAAGCATGACAGCAGAGAGACAGCTCAGTGTAAAAGCGTCTGCCGAGTAGAGACTTGGCCCACTATGCAGCAAGAACGCGGCCCTACAGGGGGACGCCCCGGGCTGTATGAGATCGGAAGGCTCAGGGGTCCGAAGTAAGGCCATGTGGCTTCTGGGAGCCATGACAGGACATGCCGGCCACCTGTGGCTCCTTCTCATGGTCACTCTGTTGGTCAAGGCGGGGGATGCAGTCACAGCTCCTCTCCATCCCCCAATGAGCCAGAGAAATTCTTCCGATCCTCAAACCCAGGCTTCTTGGCCTCGATATAGAGAAGAGCATCAGGATGAGCCAGTAGGAAGCAAACTTGGAGTTTAAGAAAAGACGTTTTGCATTCACTGCTATTACTAGGGGATTTAAGGACAACACACAAAGATCACAGAACACTTGTTAGTGGAGGGAGAGGGCCTGGGGGAGGGAGCCCAGCTGCCGCCTGTCCCCTCCCTGTGCTCCTGAGGTGACCTAAGAATCGGCAAGCCAGGCTTTTCTCTCCAGTCAAGCTTTTCGGTAGCTATGACCTGCAAGATATCCGAACCCCCAGAGGGACCCCAGAACCCTGGAACCCCCACCTGGGAATGGCCCAGTGGCTGCGCTTAGAAGCACTTTAAGTCAGAATGCAGCTCGCTTCCTCCCCCCTAAAAAAACTGGAGAACGGGTGATCAAACTGCAGCCTAGCCACACAGGGGCCGTAAAAGGAGCCTATAAAAAGGGAGCCGGAGTCTGCAGTTTGTGCCTTTGTGCCGCAGCACAGAGGAGCTCGGGTGCAGTGTGAGAGAGCTGGGCCGGCTCAGCAGCCGCCTGTCCCCACCACCTCTGAGACAGTCTGGAGCGGAGCAGGCTTTGGCTGCTGGGGGAGAAACTGGGGGAGCTTAGGGGTGATGGAGTGGTCTGGGTTGTGGCTGTGGTCCCGATGACATGACGCCATGCCTTTGGCCTAGAGAACTACCATACCAGAGACGGTGAATTTCGCTCTTTGTATGTATGTGTTTGAAGGTAAAAAAAAAAGATTGGTTGGGGGCATTTTTATTCGTGACATATAAAGAAGAAAGTTTTGACACACTTGATTTTAAGGGTATTAAGCTCAGTTTCATCCTTTTTTTTTTTTTTTTTTTTTTTTTTTTTTGTAGCCAGAGAAGGGCTGACCTATGGTCAAGTACTTACAAGTGAGCGTTGGGGCAGGCTCAGAATCCTCTAGGGGAACAAACCTGCCCCTGCAGAGCTAGAAGCCCCACCATGCAGGTGAACGAGCTGAAGATGTCGACTGCCAAAATTTTCATCAAGTAATATATCTCGAGGGGCTTAGTCTGTAGCCCAGGCTGGCCTAGAACTCACTACACAGCCCAGGCTGGCCTTGAACAGCAGCAATTCTGTCTCAGCCTTTCAACGGCTGGGGTTGTAGGCAGGAGTCCCTGGGCAGGCTTGTTTCTGGTATGTTCCTTCTGCAGGTATTAATTAATGAAGGCGCTGTTCTGACATGGCTTCTGACATGTTTGAAATCAGTTGCCTTTTGCTGAGTTGTGTGACTTACGATCTGGGATCATAGCACTGGAAAATGCTGAAGCAGGATCATGAGTTCAAAGGTCAGCCTCAATTAGAGAGAGATTTTGTCTCAAGAAAAAAATGAACAAAGTCAATAAAACAAAACACTCTCCTTGATGATCAGCTCCCGAGGAGGTTCTGCATTCCTTCTCACTTTCCCTTTCTTTCTTTCTTTCTTTCTTTCTTTCTTTCTTTCTTTCTTTCTT
>NW_026596085.1:16812566-16826936 GCF_907164565.1 Psammomys obesus
TTCTTTCTTTCTTTCTTTCTTTCTTTCTTTCTTTCTTTCTTTCTTTCAGTGTTGGGGTGAAGCAGGGGCCTTGTCCTTATCAGGCAAGTGCTCTGCCACTGCCTGTGTGGCAGCCCTCACTTGGTCTCTTTATCCAGTTTGTTAATTCCACGAGGCTTCCACAAACAGTATCACAAAGTAGTGTCTTAACACATTAGAGTTTGGGCTGAGGGGCGCAGCTCAGCGGAAGCATGTTTGTCTAATACACACCAAGCCCAGGCTCTGGGCTACATAACTCGGGTCTGGTGTCTTTTGGAACCCCATCACTTGGGAGATGGAGACAGGGAGTCGGAAACTCAAGGATATCCTTGGTTGTTCAGTGAGTTCCAGGCCAGCCTGATGTACATGTGTCCCTGTCTCAATTAAAAACCAAAGCGGGGAGAAGAGGGAGGGGAAACGGTGGCCAGGGTGTAGTAGATGAGAGATGAATTAACAGATAAACAACAGAACTCCCACTGTAGGTTACTGTTCAATGTTAAGGTGTCAGGATGGCAACTCCGCTTCCCCCTGAAGGTTCCAGGCAAGGGTCCTTCCCACCTCCTCCAGCTTCCAGGGGTCATAAGCATTTTATTTTTAATTCTTATTTTATGTGTATGGGTGTCTTGCCTGCTTATATGTCTGTGTATGTGTGCCTGGTGCCCACAGAGACCGGAAAAGGGTGCTGCATCCCCTGCATCTGTAGTTACGGACAGTTGTAAGCTGACAATCGATTCTGGATCCTCCACAAGAACAGCTAATAATACCCTTACTTGCTGAGCCATTTCTCCACCCACCAGGCGTCAAGAGACGCCTCCCCATGGGCTCCCCTGCGGCATGACCACATCCTCTGCAATTCTTACAGGACACGGGGTGCTTTGATCGGGGTGCTCTCACTTGAGAGAAAAGGTTTTTACCATACTTGAGGGGTTAGGGGTTAGGGGTTAGGGGCTGGAAACATGAGGAAGGCAGTTGAACAGGAGGGCCAAGCTGGCCCAGCCACTGGCTAATCTCTGCTGTCACCCTCATACATCCTGCAGGCCTATCCCCTGCCCTTCTGTCCAGCTCATTCTCCAGTCCTTGCATGGGACAGGTGAGCTGGAGCAGCCACCAAGCAGAGGGAGTGTCACAGCTTGCCGGTCCTCTTCCATGTAAGGTCCATGCTTCCACCTCCTTCCTCCCAACAGTTTCCCCAGCAACCCCCTTCCCCCATCCCCAGCAAAGGTGTCTTGCTTTTCCTACCCTCCACCAACTTTCGGGTCATCTATCTGGCTAGATTGTCCCCACCCTGCTTCCTGCCCTCTGCCTTCCACACAAGGCTAGCCACTTCTTCCCATGCTGCAGAGCCTGGCTGCAGAGCTGGGCCTCTCCAGAGGTAGCCGGCCTCCAGCAGTGGCTGCCACGTGTTGACCTGGGCATGGGGCCAGCTGCCCACTGTCTCAAAGCCCATCAGGTGGCCTGGGAAAGAGCATCTAGCTGTCCTTCTCCATAGGGTTGGCAGGGAACCTTCAAATAGAAAGGGCTGGGTGCTGAGGCTTGACTGGGACACGTATGTTTACCAAATTGCAATCAAGCCAGCTCCCCATGAAAGGCCAGGGCTTTCAGTGTCTACAGAGGCAGAAAATGACAACGGTCACAGGATTCCCTAAGGAGGGACACAGTTTTGGATTCCTCTGTCTCTCTTTCTTTGTCTGTCTGTCTCTCTCTCTCTCACACACACACACTGTCTCTATAATCCAGGCTAGCCCCAAATTTACTGTGACATGAAAGGTGATCCCACAGTCCTAGCCTCCCTTCTGGAATCTCAGGCATGTGGCAGGATGATCCACTTTTCCTTTACAGGCTTTCAAGTTGCACTTTTGAACTCTGAGATTCCCTCTAACCTCCCAGCACCCTCCCTGACCTCTGCCTCGATCCTTCGGCCTCTTTCCAGACACTACAGGTCCCTGTGTGTCCTGGCTCTTCTAGTCCCCTGACCGGGGAAGGCACATCATCTTGGCTCGCTCTCCCCTTTCCCCCAAGGGTTTCTGGAGAAGCTCAAGGGACAAAACGGTTGAAAAACTGCTCAGTAAACCTGGGATTTGCTACCAAATGAGAAGGCTTATTACTAAAGACTCCATTCAGAACGCTCAGGCAGGTCTCCATCAATCTTCCTTACTGTCAGCAAGGGGGAGGGGACACAAACGACAGAGACACCCCCTTCTCCATTTCGGATCTGGTTTGTGCCCTCTCTTTCTGGCCCACCCCAGGATACAGGAGCACTCACTCTCTGCCGAGGGCCCCTGACCCTCTGCAGAGCTTGGGTTAACCCAAGTGCTGCTCAGGGCGACTCTGGCAGAACAGGGCAGGGCTAGAGGCCGGGGTGGGGGTGGGGGGCTCAGGGGTGCAAGTGATAAAGAGAGCCGGGCAGCCACCCAATGTCAGGCTCGTGGCTATCCTGATGCATAGCCAGGGTGCAGTGGGGATAATTCTGAGAGATTCAGAACATCCCTCCATCGCCATGATTTTCAGAAAATGGATGAAAAGCTGATCAAACAGGCTTTTGATGCCAGGATGAAGAGGAGGAGGACCGAGTTGGAGGCAAAGTGCGGGCTGGAGTTCTCCACACAGGAGGAGGGGCCTGTTCTCCAGCAGGCCTGAGTGGGGGAACTGCAGGAGGCCTTCCAGATTTTCCTCTGGAGTCTGCTTGCTGAGGCAGCTGTGGCTAGCGTGACAGAGGGCCTGGGGTACGCAGGGACAGGCTAAGCCAGGGTGACCCCGGTTCTGGAGGCATGGCCTCCTGCCCAGGTTAGAGGAGAGTTCAGAATCCCAATTCAGAAATACCACCCTGAGACACTTGAGCAGCCGGCAACCCCAGTCGAGGACTGGCAGTTCCGCTCGCTCCGGCGGTACGGGGCCACCCTCCCACACAGATGCCCCAAAACAGCCTGTGTCCGCTCAGAGTTTACAGGTACATCTGCAGCCGGGAGCAGGGACTATTGTCAGCTTACCAACGTGGGAAGTGGCATCAGACCTCCTGGGCAGTTTGCCCTGTGGCATCGGTAGAGCCTCGAACCCAGATCTCCTGCCTAAAGCGGATCCATTATCTCCTGGAAATGTTAGTTGGGAAGCTGGGCCTCCTGAGTGAGAGAAGAGAGGAGTAGGGGTTAGGCTCACAGTGGTGGCGGGATTTGTAATCCCAGTGCTCCAGAGGTTGAGGCAGGGGGATTATGGGTTTGAGGCCAGCCTGGGCCACAGAGTGAGACTCTGTCTCAAAGCAAAACTATGAGGAGTTTGGACACTAAATCTTCTGGGGATGCTTTCTCTGGAGCAGCCAGATGGTGTTTGCCAGCCTATGCCGATTCTCTGTGTTGCTGTGTGTCAGCAACGCGCAGTAAAAACACATTCTTTCTGACCTCGGAATTGTGTGGTAATTGCATAGTGCTCTCGGGGTCAGATGCTTCTCAAAGCTTCCAAATCTGATTCCGATTAGCCTCGGGTCTCATTTTCTTCCTTCTCGCCTCTCCCGTCCAGTCGGATGGTGTTGGTCAGGCTGGGGATATTTTGGGAGAATTGATTTGGGACTGCATCTAACATGGGATTTGGGGTATTCCCTACAACTGGAGGCTACCTCTGTGTGCAGTTCAATTATTGCCTGCTGTCTAAGGGTACACATGGCTCCTAGAACATTCCCACTGAGGCATGAAAGAAAAAAAAATGAATCAATGGACGGGATGGAAAGGATTTAAATTTCTTGCTGGTTCGGCATGAAATGCTGACATCAACAAAGCTAACAGAAAATTCAGAACAGGCTCCCGCAGGGAGGTTTCAAAGCAACGCTGGGTATAACAGGATCCATCCGAGGAGTTTCAAGATTAGGGCTCATTCAGAAAACCCGCCATGCTGCAAAGCCAGAGCTCGCGCTGCTCCTACGTGAGGTAAACCGGACCCGAGAGTTGAAACTCTTTTGATAAAATGCAGTGTAGCAAAGGGCTGGGGAAACAGCTCCGTTAGTACAACACCTGTCAAGAATGCACCAGGCCCCAGGTTTGAGCCCCAACATTGTATAAACCAGGCATGCCCAGCACACACCTGTAATGCCAGCACTAGGAAAGCCGAGGGAGAAAGGTCAGGAGTTGAAGGTCATCTTTGGCCATACAGTGAGCTTGAAGCCAGGCTACATGAGACCCTGTTTTTCTTTTTTTAGGGGGGGATTGTTTTGTTTTGTTTTTAAAGTGGCCAGGGTTGGGAGAGTACACAGTACAGCCCTGTCCCAAAAAAAAAAAAAAAAGGAGCACTACAAAATTCTTGTAATATGAAGAAGTGTTTGAGAGTGAAAGCAAAGATGGCGTGTGTCACACAGGCGGTCAGATGGCCGACAGACATTCTATCCCTTCTCCGAATTGCTTTGTGTTTATGGTGTTAACCATCTTTTAAGCTTTGTTGTTTCTATTCCTGTTAGCATGGAATGGCAAGATAATATTTACTGTAGTGCCTAACTTGGGTCTGTAGTTATATTTTGTCTCTCTTCCTTCCTTCCTTCCTTCCTTCCTTCCTTCCTTCCTTCCTTCCTTCCTTCCTTCCTTCCTCCTTTCATTCTGTTTTTGTTTTTTTTGAGACAGGGTTTCTGTGTGTAGTCTTGGCTCTTCTGGAACTCACTCTGTAGAAAAGACTGGCCTGGAACTCGGGGAGCCATCTGCCTCTGCCTCTGGAGTGCTGAGACTAAAGCTGGGTGATACCACCTCCTGGCTTGTTTCTTTCCCAACACAAAGCCCCTTAGCACTGCATAAGCCCCACTCAGCCTTCTATGCTGCAAGAAAATCAACTTACTGGAGGCTGGAGAGCTGGCTCAGTGGTTAAGAGCACTGGCTGCTCTTCCAGAGGACCCTGGTTAAATTCAAAGCAACCACATGGCAGTTCACAACTGTCTGGCCACGCACACACGCACACAGAAATGCAAAGACACCTCCAGCTTTGTAGATGGTAAACACGTGACTCACCCACTGAATGGCTGCACGGATGAACAAATGAATGAGTGCAGGAATGAGAAGCTGGGAGAGGGTCCTTGCGGGAAGCCCTCGCTACTGGCAATGGTAACATTTGCCTCCTTAGTGTGGGTTCCTGAGAGAGACACTGAGTCCATACTGCAGGTCCCCATCAGAAAAAAAAAAAAAAAAAAAAAAGACCCAGAGGAAGCAAAGGACATTTGCTAAGGATGGGAAGGGCTCTGGGCACTGCATGAGGTGACCTCAGCATTCCAGAGGGACAAGCAAAAACTGGAGGCTGAGAGGAGCTGTCCAGGAGTCCTGGGTGATCCTAGACTGCCCATTTCCAACAGAGCTGGGTTTGTGGGACCTGATGTCTTGGGTCTTTTTCTTTTTTTTTTTTTTTTTAAAGCCAGGATCCCATGTTGCCCAAGCTGGTCTGAACTCACTCGGTAACCAGAGATGACCCTCTACCTACCATATGCTGGGTCACACTGTGAGCCATGCCCAGTTGATCCAGTGTTGGGAACTGAACCCCCGGCTTCCTGTGTGCTAGCTTGACAAGCAACCTACCAGCTGAACTAGGTCCCCAAGCCCAGAGCTTCCGGTTTGAAGTGTCTCCCAGAGGCTGCAAGCTGAAGGTTTGAGCCTCGCATGAGGGAAGGGTAGCCTGCCTTCTGCCTGTGACCCAGCGATCAGTGCCCTCGTTCTCCCATGGGTCCTGTCCCCACAGCTCAGCTACCCCCTTGGCTGCCCCTCTCAGCTTCTTCGTGTGTGTGGTGGGTGAGGATGCCAGAACATTTAAGAGAGAGTGAGGGAAGATTACGGTCTTATTTTTTTTCCCTGAGGTGCATTCGCACACACAAATAAATACAAACAAATAAATTTAAAGAAAAGGAAAAGAATCTGATATTGATTGCAGACAGAAACAACAGTCTCCCCCCGCCCCATCTCTACCCATAGATACAGACAGAAGACAGTTTTCATGAGAGGAGGCTCAAGGAGTGGGCCTAGTTTGGCTCCCTTGAGCTGCCTCAGGCCCAGCCTCTCAGCCCTGCCTTGCACACATGCTCATTCTAAGATTGTTTTGTTTTTGAGACAGAGTCTGGCTAGATACCCCGGGCTGGCCTCGAACTCTCTCTCTATCCTCCTGCCTCTGTCTCCTGAGTTCTGGTGTTACAGGTGTGTACCCCATACCTGGCACCCTAGGAATGTCTGGAAAGGCCTTAGGACTGTCTCGGCCTTGGCCTGGGCCTCTGAGGTTTGGGCCTTGTTTAAGCCATTTCCTAGTGGGTTCATGGTGAGTTCTGACGTAGGTGAGCTGTGTCAGGCTCCGCCCTTCCTGGTGGGCAGCCAGAGCAGTGCCCACCTAGAACAGAGCCCTGAAGGAGTGGATGACCCAAGCTTCTTTGTGGATCACTGATGGGACCCCTGAAAGAAGTTGGGGTGTGGGACTAAATTCTTTGCCGGCTTCGAACCTGAGGTTTTCTGAGGATGACACAGGTGTGCATGGCTGCAGCCCTGATGGTGAGATTGTCCCAGCCGCAGTGAAAAGGAATGAGGGAGGGGGAGAGAAGGGGAGGGCAGAGAGGGAGGGCAGCGGGGGAGGTGGGACCTTTTCTGAGGAATAAGGCTGAGTCTGGGGAGAGTCCTAGGAGACCCCCGTTGCTGCCCAGACCCACAAACCCCCAGAAACAGCCTTCAGCTGCTTGGACAAGTGAGGGAAGTCCCTGAAGGGCCCTTCCCATCCCACCTCCTGTTCTCATCACAAAGAGCGCATCCTCCAGGTCTGCGGCCCTCATGTCTCCTTGACGAACCCTTGTTATGAGAGACTCCTCCAACACCCTTCTCACAGAGGGACCCACACAAGGAGTCAGCTACCGGCAGAAGGGACAGGGTCCCACACAGCCTAGGCTGGCCTTGAACTTTGCTCCTTCTTCTTTTGTTGTTTCTTTTGTTTTGTTTCTCAGGGTTTCTCTGTGTAGCACTGACTATCCTGGAACTCACTTTGTAAACCAGGTTGGCCTGGAACACACAAAGATCCACCTGCCTCTGCCTCCCTGGAATTAAAGGCCTGTACTCTCACCACTTCCCCGGGGTGGCCTCGAACTCTTAATCCTGCCTCCACGTCTCAAGCGCTGGCATCACAGGTGTGCACCATCACACCCAGCTAACACTTGCCTTTCTGTAATCACCTTATTCTTGCCAAGTGGTTTCACCTCTGCTTCTTCAACCAATTTTTCCCTCACCAAACAGTTTCGAGATGAACACACACACACACACACACACACACACACACACACACACGAGAGAGAGAGAGAGAGAGAGAGAGAGAGAGAGAGAGAGAGAGGCCCTGTACTCACAAGTCCCACAGAACCTGGAGGTGTGGGTGACAAAGCATGGATTTGCCTCAGGGGAGGCTAATTGTTTCCTTAATTGGCCCAATACTTGCCCCTGGAGAATCCCTGGCTGGAAAGTCCCTAGTTGTGCCGGCAGAAGACGGGATGGGTTTCCTGGCGGCCAGTGAGCAGCTGGGAAGGAGGCTTCCCTAGAAGAGATTAGAAAGCGCTTCCAGTAGAAGCAGCTGTCTGGAAGAAGTGAGTTGGCAGCCTGCCCCAGGAAGGGTGGTAGCACCTAAGACAGGCTCACTGGGGCCCTGTTCTAGGTTCTGCAGCCTTCTGGACACCTTGTGTCCGGCCTGTGTCTTACTGCTCCACCCTGCTGCCGTTCATGTCTGGGTCTAACTTGGCAAGGTGTTGTTTTCTGGGTGGCCCAGGTCCCTTAGAAGGGCAAGGGACACGGGGGTCTCCTGCGAGGGCATTCCCATGTCAGCCACCAGGTGGCGCCATCAGCACAGAGCAGTCCCGGGGCCTGGCCCTCGTGGCCAGAAAAGAAATCCCCAGGCAGAATACTTCGAGGGTTGAGGGTTGACAACTGCTCCCCGGGACCTCCAGCAATTAGCTTCCTGGGTGGCGCTTGTTTCTTCCAGTGACACAGCCGTGCCAACAGCCCCACAAGGCGCATGGGGAACAAGGAAGAAATGCTGAAAAGGGAGCCACCTTCGGTTTTGTTTTTCCTAGACTTGTTACCCTCCTTGTGAGGGTAATTAGAACCCTCGGTGCTAGTCCCCGACCCTCTGATCCCCTTTGCTACCTCCCAACAGGTCGTTTGCTCTATTTTTTTTTTTTTTTAAATTATATTTGTAGAGTGAGAGTTAGGAAAGCGGTTTAGATCGGAAAATCAGGGGGACTGCCGGAGGACACAGGAGACAAAGGGCATTCCCAGGAACCCACGCTCCTACCCGCCTGCTTCCTTGCTGTGGGGCTTCAAGTGAGTTGTGCTCTCTGGGTTTTTGGTTTCCTAATCTGTAAATTAGGGGCAATGAGAATTCCTCCCACACGAGGTTCCTGTGAGAGTGGCAGCGGTTACATACATGAAAAGCCTTTAAAACCGGGTCTCATGTGGAAGGAAAAGCCAAAGATATAGGGCAGCCTGAGCTGAGGAGAGCTTTGGAGACGGGCCAGCCTGGGCTTCTTGCCAGGGCATGAACCTCCCATCATCATGCAGGGTGATGGGCTCCAGATGGGTTTGCTTGCCTCCGGGGCCAGAGTTCACTCCCTCCTAGGCAAGGAGGTGGCCCACTGTGGGTCAGCTCCTGATTGCAGCAGAGGCGTTGACAGCTCTCTTGCCTTGGGTCGGTGAGGGTCTGATCGGAACTTGTCGGCCCGGTGGGCAGCTCAGCACGAGGCCTGCACCACCTAACTGTGCACCAGATACACGGGGCCAGAAAGCATCCTTCCCAAATGCACGCCCGGTGCTCCTTGCCATAGTTGGGCACACGGGGTACAGGAAAGACGGAAGGGTGTACCTTTGACCACCTAGGCCAAAATGTCGAGAGGACCAATAGAATGGATCACTCTTATTTTAACCCCAGGTCAGAAGAGAGGGCTACTCTTGGCTGGGGTCTCCTTGCTGATAGGTCTTTCTGGGAGCTGGAATCTTGGGGAGGAAGGGGTGACATGAAGTGGGTCAGGGATCTGATTCTCTTGTCCCAGCGCTTCTGTGTCTGAGGGAGGAACCTCCAAGCTCAGGCCGGGTGGCAGTGGCTGGAACCAAGCTCTCTTTCTGGAGTGCCAAGAGGGCAAAACTCCGACTTGGGTTTTATCTCTTCACTGGCCACACACAAGCATCGTTTGTGGAAGCAAAGCGAAAGTGGAGGCTGGTGGCTCATCTTCTGGGGGACCTTTAGTCTCACTCTACAGGAGGCCCCTTTGGAGACTGCAAGGGACCATGTGCTCCTCCAGGTTCCCCACTCTACTTCCTCCTTCAGGGCTGTATGCAAAGCCCTCCCACGAGCTAGTGCTCTTCTGACCTTAAGGTACTCAGTCTAGAGCAGCAGGGTCTCCGTCTGTGGGTCGTGAACCCTTTAGGGGTCCAAAGGACCAATAGAATGGATCACTCTTATTTTAACCTTTCCCAGGGTCGCCTAAGACCATCAGAAAACACAGATATTTTCATCGTGGTTCGTAAGGGTAGCAAAATTACAATTACAAAGTAGCAAGGAAGACACTGGATCAAAGTCTAGTGGCCTTAGGAAAGTTGAGTACCACTGCTCTAGAATGCTGGTTAGAAAGCACTTTGTCTTCCCTGCGCCAGTTTCTGCACCTACAAAGTGGAAGCAATCTGAGACCGGCTGCAAAGACTTGCCAGGAGCGTTCACTGGAGAGGAAAAGCCCTAACAGCTTGGCTGGACCACGCAGTCACACTGAACTGATGTGGGTTTGCGGCTCTTGCCTTTGGACAGGCTTCCTCGAGACGGGCTCTTCCCCTCCTGCGCCTGTTTGGAAGGCCAGTGCTCTGAGCAGAGGATGCGTCCACCGAGATGCGGAGTAGATGGTCGGGTTTGCAGACGGCTGCCTAGCGACTCAAGCCATGGCTGACAGATGCTGTTTCCAGCGACCTCGTCTACAAAGTCAAGCTCAGGGGTACATCCCAGAGGCTGTAAACTCTCTCCGTCCCTGTCTTTCTCCTCCTGCCTTCGGGGCCTTCACCCTGCTTATTCACAGCGTCCGCCTCATCCGTCCCACCCAGAGCCCAGGCAGCGCTTGGCCTCTGAGTAATTAGCTTCCCATCTGAGGCCTGAAGTCTGTAGAGCGGAGACCTGCAGGATACACAGGAGAGCGAATGGCTTGCTAGGTGTGCAGCAGGGTCCCATGAGGCCCCCGCCGCCTGTCGCTTAGGTGTAGGCACACCGTGAGGGACCAACACTTGTCTGCCTGAGATGCCGAGCAGTGCCGAGCAGGGGCAGGCAGGAGCAGCGAGCTGGCGCCTGGGCAGGCGTGGGGGCAGCATCGGCATCGGGGAGGCAGAGCTCTGTGTTTCATGCAGCCTGGCACTCAGGCACCTCCTGGTCCCAAGTCCTGAGGAGACCCGAGGAGGCACGGACCGATGCCTTTAAAAACACTCCCTCTGGGCACAGAGGCATTAACATGACATCTATCGCCATGGCACCGGAGTGCTCAGACAGCCTGCTCCCGGCAGGAGCTGGGTTTCCGCATGAAGCAGATTATCCCCGCTTCGACCTGACACCTGTGATCATGTATCACCTTGATGGATCAACAGCCAACACAGCCCCGGTCCCAGCCCGCCCCTTCTCGCTGCTGTCTCCTGTTCGAAAGTCTTCCTTGGCGGGTGGGTGGCCTTTGGCTGCCGGCCTCTGCACTCCTGCTCCCAGACACACTGAGGCTTTTCCTGTAACTGTGCAGAGGCCAAGGGGAAGGAGTTTGGGCAAGGCACTGACACAAGCCCCATGGTGACATGGTGGGACCTCAGCCGTGTGGCTGGCCTCCACCGCCGTGGCAGAGGTGGCAAAGAATGTTCAAGCATACATCTGTCTGGCCTTTTAGTTCGTGCCCACAGACCTGCCGGTATCGTGGGCAAGCTGCTTCATCCCTTCAGGCTGAAGTTTGCCGCTGGTGAGATGGTGCCATTGGTGAGATGGGCTCTCTCGGGTAAGGGGCATTAAGGAGAGTGACAAAGGCTGGTGATCAGCAGGCCTGCCCCTCAGTTTCCCTTCTCTTCTCCCCTTGCCTACTCACCCCCTACCGCTCAGGTCACAGGCAGATACAGGACTCTGGGACTTCAAGGGTTCCCCACAGAGTGTGCCAAGGACTGGGGCCTGGCAGAAGGCCATTACTGTCCCTGTGCTGACTACTAAAAAGACGGGGCCGTGAGGAGCAAAGCTCATGGGAAAACAGTGGCTGTCTGTGTTTCAATTTGCAAGGGATGGGTTAGGGAGGCCATCAGGAGGAATAGGGACAGTCAAGATGGGTCAAGAGGAGTTTCTCTCAAGGGCCCACAAAGGCCCTCACTTGGCCGGTGCTGGCTCCCGTGCCAGGAGGCGTTGTTCCCTCAGAGGCTGAGACAAGTGGCTCAGGCCCTTCAGCCTTATAATCTGCCACTCTTCCACCTCACCCTTCCCCTTTCCTATTCCCCAGCCACTCCCCCCTTCCCAACCTCCCCACCTCCACTCCATTTCAGGACACCTTATCAAAGGATTGCAGGAACATTGCAGAGGAGAACAGGTAGGGTTGTAGACCGAAGGAGCATGGCCACCACAGCTTCCCCAACAGGGTCCTCCACTGCGAGGGGCCAGGGAGGACCGAAGCTGACAAGAGGTTCCCACACTCTTTTCCTACTGTGTTGGAGTCCTGGGGCTGCTCATCCGTTGGAACCCCTCCCCTCCCCCCAACTACAACTGTTCCCACTATTTCAGATGGAAGTCAGGGTAAGGAAGCAGAAGGGTATCCAGAGGAGGAACTTCTGGTGACACAAAAGGGAACTGTGGCTGCAGGCTGCAGGCCATAGTCTCCAGTGAACCAAAGAGGAAGGAGGGCTTTCTTAGAGCAAGCATGGACGGCTGGCTTCTGTGGCGTGGGGCCCCTGAGGGGTGCCCAAATCCTCCCAGCCGGCCCCCAGCCTGGCGGTTCCTCCGTTTGCTGCTGGTGCCCTGGACCCTGCAGCTAGCAGGCAAGTCTGTCTCCTCACGTGGTCCTCTTGCTCGCTCGCGTACTTCAGAGTGACTTTCATCCAGCTGGAGCAGCTAATTCTTGGGACCTGTCTCTGGGGATTTGCTGGTTGTGTTTGAACATTGTAGACTTCACGGGGCCGGGGTGGGGGGCAGCCTCTGGGGACTGAGAAGATGTTTAGCTAATGTCTCCTCGCCAAGGTGGCATTTGAAGGGGCGAGGGACAGTGTCGAACCTTCGCCACAGTGTCAACGGTCCCTCCTCCCCCCTCCCCCCCAGGGCATAGTTCGGGCCCCCTGGTTCTTAAACAAGGAGGGTGGGGGCTGTGGAAGAGCCAGCTGTTACACAGCTGCAGTGGTAGAGCCCTCACGTTGAATCTGCCAGGTGGCAGAGCTGCCCTGGGTGGTACTGTTGGTGGTTGGTTAACCATAGAGAGAAGGATAGGACAGTAGCCAGCCAGAGCATGCCACCCCAGGCCACGGTGCTATTAATGCTTCTAGAGAGGGTCCCAAGTCTCACAACCCGAAATACAGCCAGAGGCCAAGGATCCCTGCTCCCTCCCCCCAGCAGTGTTTATCTGTGTAGCCCTGGCAGTCCTGGAATTCACTCTGTAGACCAGGCTGGCCTCCAACACAGAGATCTGCCTTCCTCTGCCTCCCAAGTGCTGGGATTAAAGGCGGGGGCCACCACCGCCTCCGGTGAGGTCAAGAATTTTCTGAGCAGTGAATCTCCCCAGGGCCAATACCATTGACTTTTTCTGGTACCAGGTTCAAACCAGGAGGTCTAGATCCAAAGCAGGCTGTGGGGTGGTCAGAAGGAGTTTGTCTAGGCCAGTGTGCCTCCAAGGGAGTCCCTCTTAAGATAGCTAGCGCCACTCGCTGGCATTGCTAGGTCCGTCAGGTACTACCTGTCCTTGCCAGGGCTAGCAGCCGGCCCATGGCTGACCCATGGCCACTCCACTGTGGAGGCTGAGGGCTCTATTTTCTCAGTTTGACTTCTGTTTCTTTTGTGAGAGTGTATAGGTGCTGTCTCGAGTGTGCGGAGATCAGAGGACAGCCCCAGGTGTCCACCCTTGCTTTCCGCCTTGCTTGAGACAGCATTTCCTTTTTGGTTTGCTTGTTTGTCATTGCTGCGTATGCCAGGCTGGCTGGCCTACAAGCTTCCAAGGGTCTGTCTCTGCCTCCCATCTTGTGGCAGGGACAATGCTACTATGTTTTATGTGTTTTCCAGGGATTCGAACTCAGGTCCTCACACTTGCACAGCAACCATTTTCCCCACCGAGGCCTCTGACCGTGCCACTTCGGCCTTCATGGGTCGACAAGGAGTTGTTTCTACCCTGATTGTGTCGTGCCCCTCCCCTTTCATTTATGTCACAAACAGTTATTCTGATAGTCAGGAAAGCGTCCATTGAACCTTTACCCAGACCCAGCGCTGAATGTCATCAGCGTCCTTTCACTGCCAGGGAGGCAAACAAGAGGGTCTATCAACACATCTGAAGTCAGGCAGCAGAAAGATCAGAGGTTAGGCTGCAGGCCAGAGTCAGCCTCAGCCTCCACCTTGGCTCAGCCTGAACCCTGCCCAGTGGCTTCTGCTGGTCCTGTTCCTTTTCTTGGCAAAGAACATTCTTCCTAGGAAAATCTACACTGGGAAGGTGGAGCCAGCAAGCAGCCGCTGAGGCAGGCTGGGGTGCAAACCCTGTAGCCTGTCTCCTTTAAGATGTTGCGCACCCCACTCTGCCCACCCCAGGCCTATGCAAAGACAGCGGAAAGATAGATCAAACCTGTTGCTGACACTGTGTTTGGACGCCCACCTAAGGGAGATGTCCTGTAATCGAAAGACCAGGGAGGGCCAAGGCAGGAGGATTGCTCTTAGTTCCAGGCTAGCTTGGGCCATGGGGTGAGATTCTGCCTCAACAACTCTCATTCCCCTCCCTCTATAAAAGGGATTCCATTTAGTCATTTTAACTCCAGGTCCCTCAAGCTCTCTCCGTGTGGTTCTTCCCTCCAAACGCCATGGCACTGAATTAGAGGAGGCTTTGCTGGCCAGGCTGCTGCAGCTTCGGGGAAGCTGTTTTGAAAGAGGATGAGCTACAAACAAAAACAGATTTTTTTTTTTTTTTTTTTTTTTTCCCCATGTATTGCAACAAACCCTCTGTCACAGAGAAGTTGTTTCTGCTCTTGCAGGAGAGGGGAAAGGCTGTTCCCTGACTCCTGGAGCCCATTACAGGAACACACAGCCCCATTTCTTGGTCCCGCCCCTCGCCTGTCAGAGCTTCTGCTCCTCCCCCACACGCTGTCTCAGGCTTTAAGAGCTCTCCGTGTGTGTGTGTGTGTGTGTGTGTGTGTGTGTGTGTGTGTGTGTGTG
>NW_026596085.1:16826946-16854606 GCF_907164565.1 Psammomys obesus
TGTGTGTGTGTGTGTGTGTGTGTGTGTGTGTGTGTGTGTGTGTGTGTTCGTGCACTCGTGTGCAGATGCTTTTGTGTGATTGTCCTCTCCCTCTCTTTTTCCCTCTCCCTTCTCCCTCTCCTTTTCCCTCTCCCTCTCCTTCTCCTTTCTCCCTCTCCCTCTCCCTCTCCTTTTCCCTCATCCCTCTCCCTCTCTCTCTGGTTTCTGAAACACCGCTTCCTAAATAACCTCCAATACATGGCAATCCTCCTGCCTCAGCTTCCTCCTGAGTGCTAGAAGTACAGGCTTGCACTGATATACCTGATACGTTGAGAGTCCTCCTCCTTCTCCTCTTCCTTCTCCTCCCTCGTTTCCTCTTCCTTCTGCCTTCTTCCTCCCTCTCATTTTATTCTTATCACTGTGTGAGTGTGTGGTGCAAGGGTTTTTCAGTGTGTCTACGGAGATCAGGGGACAACACTGTGGAGTCAGTTCTCACCTTCCACTTTTACACGAGGCTGAACTCAGGTCACCAGGCTAGCACCTGCCTAACCCACTGAGCCATCTCCCTAGTCCTCCCTCCTTTCTACTCTTCCTTCCTTCTTTCTTTTTATCCCTAGATTTTTTTCAGAACAAGATTTCTCTGTGTAGTCCTGGCTGTCCTGGAACTCAATCTGTAGATCAGGCTGGCCTCAAACTCAGAGATCTACTTGCCTCTGCTAGGATTAAAGGGGAGCCACCACCGCCTGGCTTCTCCTCCTTTCTTTTCTTTCTTTCTGTTTTGTGTGTTTGTTTTTGCTGTTTGTTTGTTTGATAGGATTGCAATGTGTAGCTTGCTTGAACTTGCCCAGAATCAGTGTGTATAGCTCTGGCCGGCCTTAAACTCCCCATCCATCTTCCTGCCTCAGTTTTTCAAATGCTGGGACTGTCAACTTCTTTTGATTGCTATGTGACCCCGGGGTAATTTGCTTATCCTTTCTGGGCCTCCCTGTCTTTGACAAATGTCAGTCCCTTTTCTCTTTTGACTGTTTTCAAGTTCTGAGCTTTACTGATTTCTCTCTCAAATCCCCATGGAGGAGGAGTTGGCTTGCAGAGCCTCCCAGGCCATGGGTCTCTAGACACTGTGGAGAATAGAGGTGAACAAGCCCCAGGCCCAGTGTCTCTGTTGGATGGAAATCACGAGACTTGTCCGAGGGAATGGGACCCAGACGGAGTTCATGTGTGCATCTGACTGTGCTCTTTGGCCTCAGATGTCACCACTCCCTTTGTTCCCAAACATGAATAGTTGCTCTGCCTTCTACAAGCCAAGGCTTCCTGCTTCCCTTCCTTCCCCTCCAGCCTCTGTCACCACTGGCCTCTGCCTTTTATCTTTGTTTAATCTCAATAAAGAGCTTGGGAGGCAGAGGCCTGCAGAGAGGCAGCCAGATAGTGCAGTACCGAGGTGGGCTCAGGGAGTACGGGGAAAGGCTGCCTGCTGGAGAGGGCATTGGATGGGGCTGGACCCAGAGGAGGCCAGAGCGAGTGAGGCGGCACAGAGGCACAGCATGGATAAAGGCTGGAGGACCAGAAGACAAAGCTGGGGAGAGAAACAGCGAGAGGTTCTGTTTGACTGGAGAGGAGAGTCTCCCCGAGCAGTGGGGTGTGAGACCATTTCCAGTGGATTACAATGCCTGTCGAGTGGAGGTTCAGGCACCATCCCCAACAGGTCCCGTCCCTGCTGCCTTCTTCATTGTGACTGTGAAATGTAATACACCTACAAAAACGTACAGTGATGAATAATAAATATAATGGAAAGAAAAAAAAAAAAAAAAAAAACAAAACCCGTGCGGCCTGACTAAGACACAAGCCACGAGAAAGAACATTTTGGAACATTCCAGAACATTCTTCCAGCGACACTTTTTGTCCCCTTAGAGGCGTAGCTCTCTTCGGAATGAGCGTGGAATATGGTGGTGCTGGGTAAAGCTGGCCTTATTTGTTTATGCTCTTATCACTCAGGACAAAGTCACTTACCACAGAATAGTTCACCTGTTTTGTTTCAGCACTGCGAGTGAAAACTAGGGCCTCATACACAATAAGCACTGTATAGGTCCACTGAGCCTATACATTCTGCTTTTGAACTTGGTCTAAAGGGTTTCTCTGTGTAGCCCTGACTGTCCTGGAATGCACTCTGTAGAGCGGGCTGGCCTCGAACTCAGAAAGCTGCCTGCCTCTGCCTCCTGAGAGCTGGAATCAAAGGTGTGCCACCACCACCCAGCTGGTTTTTCATATTTTTTAAAAATGGTTGGAGGAAAAGATTATATATATATATATTTGGTTACCTGAGAATTATGCCAAGTTCAAATTCCCATGTCCATAACTGAGATTTCTGGGACACAGAGGTGCTTTTTTGTTCATAGAGCATTTGTGATGGCAGAGTATACCTGGGATATTACCAATGTGCCCCACACATCTGCTGTGGAGTCTCCTGCCAAGCGAACACAGTGCAGTTTCTGTAGTCATGCTGGGCAGCTCAGGGGTGTCTTGTTTGGGGCTGTGATTGCGCACACGCTCCCCCCCCCCGGGGGTGTGCCTTTGTGTGTGTCTGCGTATTGTGTGCTCCAGGGCATGTGTTCCCGCTGAAGCTGCTTCTGTCGTCCTGTGTGGCTGGATGTTAAGTGAGCACGGGACAGGGGCCACATGCAGCCCTGTGGCTTTATACCTGTGACTCCCAGCACCGCGCTCAGCACCCAGGGGATACTCAGGAAAGAGTGACAGCAGCGGCACCATTAAGCTCGTCAGCCACAGGCGCCCCCATTTTTCTCCCAGGAGATGGGAGGCCTAGCTGTCCATCCTGGTCAGACATGGGGCTGAGCAAGTTCCTTCTGTCTCTGAACTGAGTGAGGCTCCCTCTGGTATCAAGCCTCTTAGGTCTTGTGAGGGGGACTTGACAGGGTATTGGAGAAACAGAAGTGCACGTGGGATCTGCCCTTCCCCTGCTCCTGGTGGCTCTAAACCAGGCTTATTTGTGGCAGGATTATGGCCATCAGGCACTGGAGAGTTGGCCTTGGCCAGAGGAAGGGGAAGGGAAACTCCAGGTGAGCCTGAGGTGGTCAGGGAAGACTTGACGTTGGCAGAAGGCCTGGCTGGCCTGGATCTGAGGTCTCAGGGACCTGGGCCAGGTTACCTGACTCCTCTCCACCTCCCTCCCCATCCTGCTGAGGTATTCAGCAGCTTCCCATGCAAAGCTCCAACAATGACAGGAGGTCGCATCTGGTGCCTCTGACACGCTCAGTATCAGTGTGAGACCTCAGACATGGGCACATTGAATGGCACGGCTTTGCGCTTACTTCCTAGAGTGGGATCAGGAACTGCCCACTGGACTCCCCTGGGCCCAGCATGCTCCCCTTGCCATCCTCCCCTCTGTGTCTGGTGTTCCAGTCCTCCTATGGGTGACAGAGTCACTGACTCTCTCTACATCCCCACATCAGGGCCTCTTTGGAAGGCTGGGCAGGTCTAGCTCTCCCTCAGATGCTGTATGTCCATATAAGTAAGGCCTGCCCGGAAGAGGGGCTGCAGGTTCAGGACGGAATGGCTCTGACCTAGCATCCGGTGGCGACTCTCCGCTGGAACGCAGGGGATCCTGGTTTCCGTTCAGAGTCTGTATGATGGGTAGCTGTACTTGGCGGCTTTGTTCTAGGAAGTGGTTGACCAGTTGTCCCTATCCTGCCTGAGGACGGCATGCACCACAGCCTGTGTGCTGCTGCTGAGACAGTGGAAGCAGGACACAGAGCCAAGGCAGGGCTGCCTCTGCTAGGCAGGCTGAGTCTCATCAAGTCAGGGAGGGCACAGGCCGACATTCAAGATGTGTGTAGTCTTTGACTAACCAAGCGCCCATCTTAGATCTTCTCATACCAAGGAGTTCAGGGACCAGGGGATGGTGTGCTGTTGTTACAGCCTTCTGAGGGGATGAACTCAGCGAGAAGGCCTCCTTTGCCTTTTTCAGGAAACAGCTAAACCTACCTGCAACAGGTTAAGCTGTGCCAAGGATCTTATGATTCTAGGAGGGAGACAGGTGAGAAAAGCCATGGATATCAAAGACAGCAGGGCAGGTGGGGACCTAGGGGGAAGGGAAGCCACAGAGAGAGGGTCTGCAGGTTAGGAGTCAAGACCAGAAACGGTGGCAGTCACAGAACAGCCATCAATGTCTTTGCAGCTCTCACGATGCCAACAGAGGCAGCCTGCAAGGCTGTGGTGAGGAAAAGAGGAGGCCCCAGGTGGAGATTGAGGAAATGGAGGAAGACAGCGAGAGTACAGGATCTGGGGGGAAATGGAGACTGAGGAATCCGGATGGGGGCTTGTTTTAAAGATCTATTTTATTCATTATGTATACAGTGTTCTGCCTGCATGTATACCTGCATGCCAGAAGGGGGCACCAGATCTCACTATAGATGGTTATGAGCCATCACGTGGGTGCTGGGGATTGAACTCAGGACCTCTGGCAGAGCAGCCAGTGCTCTTAATCTCTGAGCCATCCTTCCAAAGAACGGGGTCTCATAGAGCTCAGACCTGCCTCAAACTTGCTTTGTAGTTGAGGATGACTTTGAACTTCTGATTCTTCTGCCTTTACCACCCAAGTCCTGTGACTTAAGGTATGTTCTATATGCCTGGTTATGCCATGCTGGGGACTGAACCTGGGGCTTCATGCATGCTGGGCAAGCACTCTGCCAGCTGAGCTTTATCTCCAAGCACAGCTTGTATTTTAAAAGGAGGCTGAAGGAAAGAAAAGTGAAGGTTGGAGCTCCGTGGCATTCTCTTGTCCTCTTTCTAAGAGTGGTGACATTTCCCTTCTAATATAAAAGCTCCCAGAGGCTATGCCTGCTTTCTGGTCACCCCCGCCCCCCAACCTCCTCTAACCTCTTCCGGACCCTGATGCCCTGCTCATCGTAGCTGCAAACCTTTTTCTTTCACCACCTCTTCAGTGCCCCGACACAGTGCCCTGTGGGGAAACCTCTAGAAGCTTTACCCAAGAGCTTTCTTGAGCTTAAAACTCTCCTGCCTGCCCCTCCCCCGCCCGGCTGCCTCCTACTCTTTTCTTCCTTCAAAGTTCAGCCCGGTAAAGAGATGGGAAAGAAAGACATCAAAATGTTCACAGCTGCTCCGTCAGGGTGGCGAACTGTAGACAAGTCAGCCTTTCTTCTTGATCCTTCCCTGCGGTCTCCAGGGTTTCTCCCGTGAACAGGTTTCTCTTTCATGGAGGGAGGAGGCGGGGAGGGACCTGAAGGATTCTAATGCAGAAAACAATGGCCCCGTCTAAGGGTCTCTTTCCGAGAAGCTCCTGTTCAGCTCTCAGGCTGGGTGGGGTCCTGTCCTCTGCATTTCCAGACCTCCAGAGACTTCTGTATTGTTTTGTTTTCCAGCTGTGTCATTCAGGCCTCTTGCTAGGACCCTGGGGTGGGAGTGGGGGTCCTCACACCATTTTACCCATCCCCCACTCAAGGACAAGAAGCAGAGTCCTGTCTCTACCCCATCCGCTCTGTTACCATCCGTCTCTGCCCATCCTAAGACTCTTTTGAGGGTACAGATGGGTGGAAAGAGACCCTGGATCCCCAGCTGAGCCAGGTCTCGCTCACCAGCTTGCCAGTAAAGGGGCACAAAGGGAGGACACTCCAGTCAGCACTTGCGAACATAATCCTGGCCAAACCTTTGACAAAACATTCACTTGGCTTGTGTCTCCATGTGACTGTCCGGCGCTCTTGGGTCCGGGGTCTAGAAACGTGAGAATGGGATAAGGACAAGCTGCGGAAAGGGCCTGTGGCCAAGCCACATCTGTATGCAACTGTGATTCAAAGGTGTTGAACGACATGACAGCCAGCCTGAGCAGGCCATTTGGAGAACCGTTAGCACTAAAAACTCTGTAAGACACCCAGCGTTCAAAGGTCGTCTTCCAGCGCCTGCACCAGTCACTAAGCCGCTGCTTGCCGCCTCATGAATGACTCAGGATGCCCTGTGGGTGTCCTGAGATTCACACTCAGGCACAGGGCTGGGGCCCAGGGACAAACCAGCAGCCTTCCTGAGGACCCTTTAGAGAGACCTGCCAGAGCTGCCAGAATGGATCTGGGCAAACCCCAGGCCTCAAATAAAGACCGTGGGAAAGGCTTTCTTTTGGAGCTTGAAATCAAAGTGTTTTCCTTTAAAATCGACCTGAGTCGGGGCGGATCCCTTTGATCAGCACGCCTGGGCCCTTTACTACTCGCTCAGTGCCCTGGGAGGGATTGAGTTGCAGGCAGGGCTGGGAGCCAGCCAAGGCCTAGGAGGGGCTGGCGGATTCTGGGGAGCTCACTGCCGAGGTCAGACAGCTGGAGCAGACTTGGGGTGAGATGGGGGTGAGGTGAAACTTTAAGCACTTACCCTCTGCTCCTCCAGGAGGCATTTTCCAAGGTTATTCATCTGCCTCCTCCTTAAAGGGCCACCACCTGCCCTCCAAGGACTCTTGGTTAGCCTTGTTACAGGACTGTGGAGGGTCTCCTGGAGCTGGGCTGAGACCAGCAGCTTGATGCTTACAGGATCAGTTCTGAGCGTTGTTTTCCCTCAGTTCCTCCATGTTGTCAGCCCTGTCCCTGTAACCAACACTCAGAGAAATGATCTCTAATCTTTCAGCCCCCTTTAAAAGAGAATCTTTCTTTTTGGTTTTTTGAAACAGGGTTTCTCTGTGTAACAGCCCTGGCTGTCCTGGAACTCACTTTTGTAGGCCAGGCTGGCCTCAAATTCACAGAGATGCCCCTGCTTCTGTCTCCCTAGTGCTGGGATTATTATGGCTTTCAGTCTAGCGGAGAGTATTTCTTTCATTTGAGTTTTGCTTGCTCGGACATTTTAGAAACTAGGGGACTCATGGATACGAGTGTGTTTGGGGTGTGAACTTCGAGGTACCCAGAGTACAGTCTCATCTCTGCTTAATAGCTGTGCATCTTGGGCAAACCTCACCTTGTCCCTGAGCCTTGGCTACTTCATCTGTGAAAGGTTACTCCAAAGCAGGGACTGTAGGGCATAGTAACCCCAAATCAGAAGCTGCATGTTCTAGGGTGACCCTGTCTAAACCCAGCCAAGAATAACTGAAACCAGGTCACACACAACGGCCCCAGCTCCCCGTGAAATGTGCCGTCCATGTTCTGTCCTTTTTAAATTGCTTGCCTTGACCCTGTGAATCGATTTCAGACTCCGTCCTGGACCTTCTCTGGAGGGGAACCCTGCTTGATCAGGAAGGACAAGGGTTAGGATGAATCTGTGACTCTCTGGGAGCCACAGAAGGGAAGCTAGCTGTGTTCCACATTGGGAGAGACAGCAGGAGGGGGTTTTAGCTAGCCACACCTAGGGAGACTGTCGGGGAGGTTCTCTGTTTGCAAATTGTTTCCCGTCATGGAGTCAGCATGGAGATCCCTGGTGACTCCACTCAGCCCTGACAACAGATGAAGTGGTCACGGAGCCAGAAGAACCTGGAAGGGAAGGAATTGGGCACGGCACGGGGGCGGGGGAGAGGGGAGGCATAGGCTAAGCCTTTCCCAATCAGGGGACTAAACACAGGCAGGGAGGGGGCAGAGCAGAAAACAGCTGTGAGAGACTGCCCCTTCGGTCTGTCCCTCCCACAAACCAGACACCCCCCCCCCCCCAGGATTCAGTCAAGAAAGAACCTGAAGTAATAGATGAAACTGGGTCAGGATAGGCCCCAGCACTCCTGCCATGGGTGTCACGAAAGCAGGAAGGGTGGGGGCCCCGTGAGGTTGGCATCGGCCTTTTCCTCTGCTGGAGAAGAGCTCCTGAAGTCCGGAGATGCAAAGTTACCTGCTCAAGGTTCCACAGCTTTTAAGTGGCAGAGTCAGGATCCAAATCTGGGCCTGCTGCGTCTGGTTCCTGGGGCATCCCTCTCATCCGTGTCTCTCTCTGCGACCAGGCTCTGTGCTTCCTTGTAGTGCTTGGAGCTGCAGAGAGCTAAAGGTGTCTTCTTTGAACTGCTCTAGGAAGCGGGCTGGGTGGGCTGGGTAGTGGCCTGTGCTTCCTAGTTGGAACTGTTTGTGAGGACTGGGAGGGGCACACAGGACTTAGAGACCAAACAGGACAAAGGCAGACTAAGCACAGAGTCTTGCCCAATGGTTCTCAACCTTCCTAATTGCTGCGACCCTTTAATACAGTTCCTCATGTTGTGCTTAACCCCCAAGCACGTGCATGCGCTCTCTCTCTCTCTCTCTCTCTCTCTCTCTCTCTCTCTCTCTCACACACACACACACACACACATCAGACTTTCAATTCTTCCTATCCAGGCCACCGTCACATAGGCTCACAGGATCCCACCCAGAGACACCCCTACCTGGTTTTGGATTCTCTCTGCCTCCTCCTTCACACCGGAAGGACATGCTCTCAGCATCTGCAGGGTAGAAAGCTCATTACCCCCCCCCCCCTCACCTACTGCCTGCTCTGCCCTCACGGAATCCTGCCAGGCCCTGTGCCCAACAGCCTTCCTGACCTCACCCGAGTGCAGACATTGAGTCTCTTCCCTCACAGAAGACAGACTTCTTGGGTCTGTCCCCATCCCCCTGTGCCTGGTTTGTCTCATCTTAGTCTGCCTTGAAGACCTGTGGAGCTTTGAGCATGACCAAAAGAGCCATTCCGAGTTGTGTCAGAGCCCTTTGGACCCTCAGCAGCCCTGGTCACTCTGAGGAAGTCACAGTCGTTGGTCATTTGAAATCACCTATTTCTTCCTATTCCTATTTCTCCAAATCTTCAACCCCATAAGAGCCATGCTGACCTTGACAACTGCCAAGGTTGCTCCCAAGCAGCTGGGAGTCTGTGGAGGGTGGGGCTGGATCTCTGTCTCTTTTCTACTCAGACACGCCCCCCCCCCCCATCCTTCCACATGGTCACCCTGGGTAGAAGTAGAGAGAGGGGAAGCAGGTAGGGTCAGGGTCACTGGGTTCTGGGAATCTCAGTGATAGGAGGTTCCACTCAGGCCAGGTGGTGGTGGCACACGCTTTTAATCCCAGCACTCGGGAGGCAGAGGCAGGAAGATCTCTGAGTCTGAGGCCAGCCTGATCTTCCGAGAGTTTCAGGACAGCCAGGGCTACACAGACATGGCCCTCTCCCTTCTCAGCTCCTTGCAATCTGAGGTCCACTCAGTTCTGCTCCTGGGGTATTTATTTCCAAAGACAGAACTACAGAAAATGCTTGGCCAGCTCCCTGTCCTGGCTGCATTGTCCCGTGAGTGACAATGCTGCCAAAGTTCAAAGATTCATGAGACATGAACCAAAGGGCATGTAACCACTTGTCAGGTGGCTGGACTGTTCAAATGTGGTTGCTGCCAGGATCTGACAGACCGTCTTCGGCAACTGATGGCTGCGGTGCCTGGCTCCTCCTGAACACCTAACCCTATCCTGTGCCTACGGCCCCTGCCCTTCCCCCTCTGCAGAGTCGGGTGACCTGTAGTTTGAGCCCAGATCCACTGTTTGTGAATCCTGTAGCTTTGAGCCCCTATGACCCCTCTTTCCTTTCTTTTAACATGTAATTATTTAATGTGTGTGAGTGTGTATGTACATGTCTGTGTGTTTACATGTGTATATTTGTGTGTACGTGTGTGTATGCTCCCAGGCATGAGTATGGCTGTCAGAGAATAACTTGACCGAATCTGTTCTTTTTCTACCACGTGGATCCTAGGGATCAAACTCAGACCATCAGGCTTGGTGACAGCCATCTTTCCCATGGAACCACTTTCTTTACTTTTTTTTTTCCGAAACAGGGTTTGTCTGTGTAGCCCTGGCTCTCTTGGAACTAGCTCTGTAGACCAGGCTGGCTTTGCACTCACGGAGCTCCGCCTGCCTCTGCCTCCTGAGTGCTGGGATTAAAGGTGTGCGCCACTGCTGCCCGGCTACAACTTTTTTCCTTTAGAGATTTTTTTTTTTTAATTTTTTGTTTACGAGTGTTTGCCTGAATGTCTGAGGACCCCTTGCATGCAGTGCCTGTAGAGACCAGAAGACGATGTTGATCCCCTGGGACTAGAGTTACATGCAGATGGTTGGAAACTGCCACATAGGTGCTGGGAATTGAACCTGCGTCCTCTGGAAGAGCAGCAGCTAGTACTCTTAACTGCTAAGCCACCTTTCCAGCTCCACACTGAGCTATCTCATCAGCCTGGCTCTCTGTTGTTTGTTTGTTTGTTTTGTTTTGTTTTGTTTTGTCTGTGGAGTGCATTTACGAGAACCGCCTCATGTGATTCTGCCTGTGTCTTACCTGGCTAGAGTAGATTTTCTCTGCATGTTCTTCTCCTTCTATTTCTGGATACCCACTTCCAGGTTACAGAAGCCTTCAACTCCCAGGCACCTCCCAACCTATCCAGAGAGACTATCAGACTCCCTCCCCTTTCACCCCAGCTTCCTCCCACCCAGGCTTCTTTGCTCACATCAGCCTTTGCTCGTGTCACACAGGTCAGGGAGGACCTGCAAGCTACCTGGCACCATTCTGAGTTTGTGGGTGTGTCTTCAGGGCACAGCAGACCAAGGGGGCAGACCAAGGGGGCTGGACCTCTACAGGCCCATACATGGTCCACTCTGGGGGGGTATTGATACCCCAGCAAAGGAGGGACAGTGACAGGCTCCATCCTCAGACCAGACATTCTGGCCACAGTGGACTGAGATTTCTCCCCACTCTAGGCTAGTCATCCCTCCCCCTTTAGACACAGCACTTCCGTCAGGGCCTGAGATTCTCATTCCGAAGTCTCCATGCACTGTAGTTGGCCGGAGCCAGGCCTTGAATTTTCATGATCCTAACCCCTTAAACCTTCAGATAGAAAACTCCACAAGGCTGTAAGAACAATAGACATCTATTTTTATAGATCTCTCCAGAGTTGTAAAGATCAGCTTAATTTCACTAGCAGATTCCGTCATTTTCTAGAAGGGGGCCTGGAGGGTGGGGGTTGGGAGGTTTAAAGACAATTGGATGGACTTCTTGCCAGGAAAAAACGGGAAGGTGGCTTCGTCACGCTGGCAGCACGCTTGCCTTCCCTAGTCTGAGAATTACTTCAACGCTGGAGAAGCAAAAGGCCCCAGGGGAAAAGGAGGGTTAACCACTTCCTAGGTCTCTTTGGTTGGATTCCAACCTCCACCCTCTGAAGCCAGCCAGGCCCCGCTTACCCTGACAGGGGAAGCTTACTGTCTTTACGCTTGACTGGGGCATCTCAGATCCAGGCTCTCAGGAACTGGCCACAGGAAGAAACAGAGGCCGTAGGAAGGGTGCACAGGATAGAGAACTCTCCAGGTAAGGAGCACGGGTCGGGGTGCTCCCAGGCAGGCCACAGAGAGGGTGGTGTAGCCACCTGCCCTCCCCTCCTCTACCCAGCCACGCAGTAGCTCAGACCCCCTCTACCCCAAATCAAGGCTTCTTAATGACAAAGCTAGAATACTGCTGGACTTGGCATTATATGGCACATAGCGTATAGTCAACCATGGCTGCTCTGTAACAGAGTAAGGTTAGGGCAATGTCCACCTGAAGGAAGCCCAGGACAGACACTCCTCCCCAGGGAAGGGGCCTGGGTACCCACTCCCAGTAAACAGTAAACAGGCCACTATCAATGGCCCCTGTTCTTTAGTCTCTTAGAGGCTAACAGCAAATTTAAAATAGCAGCCTGTTCAAAGCTGTAAGGACTCATTAGAAGATCCTCCCCACCCAGCCCCGGAGTCTTTCAGAAGGCCCAGCCTCCCCTGAAGGCCCTTCCCCCAGGGAAAAGCAGAAGAGGCCAGAAGAGACCTTCCTGGCTTCATGCCAGCCCACACCACAGGCAGGAGGCCCACAGCTCAGTTTCCTCAGCAAAATAAATCTTGAGACTTTCTAAGCGCCTAAAAAAAAAAAAAAAAACAAAAAACCAAACACACACACACACACACACACACACACACACACACGCTCTTCTCCCGATTAACAAGCCGGCCTGCGTGTTCTTGGCTGCTTGCTGCCGACCTCAATTTAAAAACTGTCTGCTGTTTAGCTGCTGGAGAGGAAGGGCCCGGGAGGTATGGAATATTGAAGCTGAGAGCCCTGAGTTGCCAAAGTCGGGGGCGGCGGCTGCTGACCCTGCTCCAAATCTGAACAGCGTCCCAAGAGCCTGAAGGAGGCCCAGCCAGGCTGGGCTGCTGCGCTGAGGATGTTTAGACTGTTTTCAGTGGGGCTAGCGGGGATAGTCGCGGTGGAACTGGCCTTGTGATGGAAGCTGGACTCAAAGAGCCAGTCTGTGTCTGTTGGAGGACAGCTCCCTGTGGAATGGCTTGTTATACCACACAAAGACTTGACAAGGTTCTCAGAGCCCTGTTTCCAGGAATGGCTGCCTGCTGGCCAGACCTGTGAGAAGACCCACTCCCTCTCTGTCCCTTTCCAGGAAGTGCTTGGGTTTCCTGCCTTCCCCTTTTCTTTGCTGGTTTTTGGCTCTTTGGGTCTACAGTTCTGTAGGGAGGAGAGGGATTAGGAAGGAGCCTGGCTCGGAGGCCCCCTCAGCCTTGTGCGTGTCTCTGCTTTTCTCCCTACCTGCTGAAGAATCTGACCTCCCAGACTCTCAGTCTTCCTCCATCAAGGCTCTTGCCTGGCCACCCACCATGTGTTAGGGAAATGGAGTCTGTGAGGATCACCCCCTGTAGTCAGCGTGCAGGAGGCCCCCATGGGGCAAGGACACTTCCACTGAGCTGTCACTTTCCCCCTGTTGTTCCCCCCACAGGAGGGATCTCAGTGACTCATAGCGACCTCCCTATCATGGTCTCCCTGGCCAACACGCCTGTCTCCTTTAGCTGCAGAATCAACTACCAGGACACGTCAGGATTCACATACTCCTCTGTTAACTTCTTTCACGTGGATCTCCATGGCAAGAGAAGCTTGGAGATGCCGCTTTCCTGCCAACACAGTCCTGGTGCAGAGAACGGGACCATGGATTGTGCAGTTATTCTCAGCCTGCCAAATGCATCTGCCACAGGCACTTACTACTGCTTAGTCAGAGGGTCCTTCCCGGAGCAGAGCAATGGCATCTTCATTCTGGTCAAAGGTAAGGCTCTGGGGCTAGGGGCAGGTGGGCCAGCAGGAGAACCTCCCATTTCTCCTGGGAAACTCACCCTCCGCTCCCGGCTCTCCTCCCTCCCAGACACAGGGTACCAGCCTCCTTCATTCAAGGTCCAGGAGGCCCTGATGTTCACCTTTACCGGCCTGCTGAGTGTCCTGAGCGTGCTGGGCACAGCTCTACTGCTCTACTGGAGGAAGGTGAGGCCCACATGGACACGTAACACGTTCTGCCGAGCCTTGCCCCCTGCACTCACACTGTGGAACTGGGGAGGCCTCCGGGACCAGAGGGGCTGCTCCTGTCCCATAGGGCATCCTAGACCTGGGGGAAGATGCTCTACCAGCCCATTGACCCACCATGATGCTACCGAAAGCACATGACAGAGTAAGGGCTGGAGCGCTCAAGAAGGGGACAGTTTGCTCCAGCTCTTTGCCTGGCTGTTCCCTGTTCACGGTGGAGAGCTGACTCCCCACTGGGGCACCCCTCGTTCTCCCCATCTCTCAGTGGTCTCGTTCCATGCTGCTGCAGCCTCAGCCACTGGCACAGGACTCTGCACATAGTAGGTACTCAGCAAATATCCACCAAAGGGATTGCAATTTGCAGAGTCCTTCCCTGGTTATTGGTAAATACGTACATTAACTTCCTAAGAGGACCTCAGCTGAGTCCCTACTTTGCACCGGAAGTCATATTGGAGGTTACAAACGCAGAGGGAGCATGTGGACTAAAATCTCAAGACAGCCTGCTTGACGGTCAGTGGGGGGCCAGGACAGGGCTTGAGGGCACAGTGTCATGGCGGCTGGGTTTGTATTCTGACCCTGCCCCTTACAAGCTCTGTGCGATTGGGCAGGGTAATCAATTCCCCCCTGCCTCAAATGAGAGCTCCCCAACGCAGAGGCAATTCCAAGCATCCTGACTGTGGTCAGAAGGGATGGGGACAGAGGGTGCGGAGGAGATGTGAGCTACTTTGCACCCCAGGACAGCTACTCTCCTGAGAAGATGGCGGTCGCCATGTCTTCTGCCGGGGGGGAGCAGGGGTGGTGACTCCACCTGGCTGGTGGAGGTGGTCATGGTCCCCGCAGATCCTGGGTACCTTTCTCAGAGCCCTTCTGTGCACCTGGGCAACTGATCTGACCTGAGTAATTGATCTAGAACTCATCAATATTTTCATCCATCGATGAACTATCAGCCCCCCACAAGCTCTGAACCCCCCTATGGTGAGCATGGTGATTAATATGTATGGGATCTCCACCTCATGTGACAAAAATAAAATAAAATAAAATAAAATAAAATAAAATAAAATAAAATAAAATAAACCAAAACAATAACAACAGCAGCAACCTAACTGAAGACCCCACAGGGTAGGGACTTGGTGTCCCTGGTGCCTGCTGAGGCCTGGCACATAGTAGGTGCTGGTGGAAGGAATCATGGCATATCTGCATGCTGATTCCTGAAGGATGAGTAGGAGCCGACCAGGGCACAGGAGGGAAAGGTGGCGTCATGACTTTTCCATTTCAAAGAGGGGGAAACTGGGGTTAACAGGCTTCTCGGCCAGCTGCTGGCAAAGAACCAGGTCTCAGCCTAGAGCTGCTGACCCTCCCTGCATCCTCCTGGGGAGAGGGATCATGGGTAACAGAGAGCTAGGCACTACGGGAGAAACCGTGCTGGCTGATTTACTCCTCTGATAATGACAAGCTGAAGGGACCAGTTCTGGCTGCCTGGGTCACAGACGGAGCTGACTCCAAGGGACAGAAAGCATCCCCAACCTCCACAGCAAAATAGAGCCCAACTAAGTTTTCATTGGTGCTCTTTGCCCCTCTGGAGGTCCCACCCCAGCCTAAGCCTCCTGGCTGGCTGGACAGGGCTGGAAGACTTGATCTGCTTCTCATTGCCCCCAAACTTTAATCCACCTGTGTCTGAGGCCATGTATGCCAGTGGCTAAGAGCATCTCTGGCCATTTCCAACTTTAGTGGCTCCCACTGTTCCCCAGCCCCCCAATGGCCACCAGTGAAAACACCTGTGCCATTTGGTGTTCTGTGGCCTTGTTGCCCATCTCCCCTTTCTCCTCCCTCCCCACTCTCCTGTTCCCCCTCCTCCCCCTCCTCCCTCTCTGCACATCCTAACAAACTGCAGCCTCCTGTGGCCTTGAGCGGTTTCCTGGGACCAACAGTGTAGCTCACCTCCCTTGAGCCCTCAGTGACAATCCCAACAAGCTGCGGGATCTCCGGTGCCCAGTCAGGCCCGGCATGGAGGGGGCTGGCACTGTTGCCCCCAGGTGTATAAAGCCAAGTCCTGTGTTTTTAAGCCTTGGCTCCAAGGACCTTATCCAGGAAGCCTCCAAATAGCTGCTGCCTGTGAGCACCTGTCTTTCAGCTTTGGTGGCTTCTAGAAAACAGTCTTGGAGGGGGAGGAGCCAGGACCCCAGGCATCTTGACAAGAAGAACGTACCAATGTGCCCCGAGTATCCCAGGGGTCTGACCCACAGTGACAGTGTCTCCGGGAACAGACAGTGAAGGGAGGTGCCAGATCAGTGTTTCCTCTACGGAGAGCCATTCACTAGCTTGGCAGGCCTCAGTTTCCCTCTCTATGAAATGGTAAGTCAGTCCATGGCTACTCCCTCAGGCTGTTAAGAGAATAAAGTGACAAGGACAGGGTTCTTTCTGCATTTTAAACCACGCACAGATGTAGCTCCTGTCTGTCTGAGACCTACACATCTTCACGAAACAGAAGCTAACACTCTAGGTAGCACCAGGTTGGCATCTTAGTGAACGCAAGACATAGGTTCAAATCCTGCTCCTGCCACTTACTGGCTGTGTGGTCTCAGCCATGCCCTGCTCTCTCCACGTGCAGAGAGGAGATGGCCTGGGAGCTTGCCTGCAGGTTTGTTGAGGAGTACGAGCCACAGGGCAGCTCTCCCTGCCCGGCTCCACGTTCAGAGCTGTGTAATGCTGAGACTGGGGGTGGCTCCGGCTTCTGCCTGTGAGTTAAGTAGCTCTTGAGTGCTAATCCGGGAGTGAATGGGCTGGGGATTGGCAGGTGGCCAGGGTTTTTAATTAGCTCCTGCCCTGAGATGAGGCCGTTGTTGCTCCACTGTTGGCAGTGTGGTGCCTGCCATGAAGGGGGGCGTCCAGACCGCCTCCCTCTGTCACCCCGGCCCTGCGCTTTTCCAGCGGGGTGACACAGCCTTCTCCAATCCCACTTGCCATTTGCTCCAGCCTTGGGGAGTTTCCCAAAACTGGCTTGGGTCAGGCATCCTACCCAGAGCCCTCATCGCTTCCTCTGGTCCACACGGCCCTGGCCCGGCCTGCCAACCCACCCATGGGCGAGGGGTTTAGCCTCAGGCTGACCTCTCCTTACGGTCCTTGGTCCTGCAGGCCTGGTACATACCAGCCTGCCTGCTGTGCTGCCTGGAGCCCTCCTCTCTGTTCACCCGGTCCGCATATTTCCCCCTCCTACCCTCTTCCTGAGTCCTGTGCCCATTGGTCCCTGGGCACAGGGCGCTCTGCTGCGGCGGCAAAGTGGCTGGGTCTTGCCTTTCTCTCCCGAAGGTTCAGGAGGGCAGCAAGAAGTCCACCTGTTCATGTTGTCCCTGCTAACAGAGGGGCTCAGTAACTGTGGCGTGGTTGACTGAGGGTTCTCTGAGTGCCACCAAGTGCTTCCCCCCTGTCGCCTCCTCCAAACCTTGCAGTCATCTTTCCAAGGTGTTCTGTCGCTGAAGACACTGAAGCTAGAGAGAAAACGTTTCCCTTCAGGCCACAGCCAGTGAGGGGCCAACTGAACGTCCATTCGGGGCCCACCCAGGGTTTGGCTTCTGGGCCCTGTCTCCCCAGAGTCAGGCACTCTGCCTGTGACAATGCCTCCCTCACGTGGGTCTCTGCGTTTCCTCTAGCTTCAGGCACCTCTCCCTGGAGAGGGTGGGTGGAAAGCGTTGAGTGATTAATTTTTCTGTGGCCCCATGACAATTGGCAATGCTCCCCCCCACCCCCCCGTGGGGTCTATAAGGGGAGGGAGATGGGAGAGCTACCTCTCCTCAGCCTTGACAGCCTTGGCTTCCTTCTCCTCACAGAAACAGAAGTCAGTTCTGGGCAATCACAGTGCTAGGACATGCCCTGCTCCCAAATCCACCAGCAGAACCCCAAAGGCTCCAGCAGAATCCATCTACACGGTGAGTCCCTTCTACCTCTCTCAGGCCTGACCCAGGGTCTGACTTGCTGTGGGGTATTTCTGTGCCTCAATTTTCTAATCTGTAAAATGGACACAGTCATTCCACAAATTAGATATTTCTCTCTCTGTGTGTGTGTGTGCGTGTGTGTGTGTGTGTGTGTGTGTGTGTGTGTGTTTCGTTGTTGTTGCTTTGTTTTTCCAGACAGGGTTTCCCACTTTAGCCCTGGCTGTCCCCAAACTCGTTTTGTAGACCAGGCTGGCCTCAAACTCAGAGATCCACCTGCTTCTGCCTTCCCAGTGCTGGGCTTAAAGGCATCCATGCCCAACCAATGCGCAACCAAAGCAGATATTTCTACAAAGGTTAAAGGAGAGGAAATGTGTGGGGCCCCTTCAGGAGCCTGAGGCAGTGAGAACAAAAGTTGGCAAAGATGAAGAAACTTCAGTCAGGTGACCAAATTCTCCCCTGAGCCAGCATGCAAGCTTCTTCCTATTTCTATTGCACAAGCGACATTGAAGCAGCAACAGCAAACAGAAAAACCTCACAAAAAGAGGAAAGGGCCAGGCACCACCCCACACCCTTGACACATCAAGGGCTTTTGATTGTTCACCCACACTCCCTTCCTCATTTACCCCTTCAGTCACATCGAGACTCCATGTGTCATATGCCCTGTTGTGCCACACCCATTTCCCATCTCCCCCAAGTTTTCACAGTGTCAAGGGAAGGAAGGGCCTGAGGAGGCTGTTCCTGCCCGGTCAGCTGCACAAAGGGCTCCCCCTGCCAGCTGTGTGGCTTACCAGTCTGTGATGCTCAGGGTAGAGAAAGTGACGGATTTACCACCGTTGTCAGCCAGAGCCACCAGCCTCTGAGTCTGGTTGCCCAGCTTCCAGCTGCCTGTGGTCCCAGCTTTATTGGGTTTAAAACTCTCTTCTGGCCTCTTTAGGCAACTACACATACCCAACACACACACACACACACACACACACAAAATCATAAAAAAAGAAAGAAAATCTCTACCTCTGAAGTAACTGAGAGAGTCTTAGGGTGACATGTGACATCAGGACTGAAGGATCCTGTCATATCATCAGTGACAGGCAGGACAATGGATCCTAATGTCTAGGTCTGGCATTACCTATGTTGGAGGAATAGGGATTGAGAGATATCCTCTGTGTCTCCCCGAACACACGAACACACGAACACACGAACACACGCGCACACACACACACGCACACAGTCTGGCCTGTTGGGTCTCCAAGTACGTATTTTGAAGGTGCTTGCCACTCTTCCTTGTCCCGAGTACCTTGCCGAACGTGTGAGACCTGACCACAAAATCCCACACAGAGCATGATCAGAATCAGGCTATGTTCGCTGAGGACATGGAGGGTGGCAATGAGGCCAAGGGCTGTTGCCACGCACAGCGATTGACAGATCTAAGAACAGGACAGTCCCCAAAGGGCCTTCAGCTTCTCCTCCCCGGGGACTTTCCAGCAGCTGTCGAGACGTGTGCCACCTCAGGCTCCCCGGAGTTTGACTCTCTCTTTCCAGCAACTCAACACTGTGGGAGATTACGGTGTTAGCTGCTGTGTGAAAATCAATCTCTCTCTCTCTCTCTCTCTCTCTCTCAAGCAATCCTCCCCCCCCCCCCCCTTCCTCTCCATTTCTCTCTCTTCTGGGAATAAAACCCAGGGTGTGTACATGCTAGTCGAGAAGGAGGCACTGTTCCACTGAGTGGTAGCCTCGGTCCTCACGCTGTTTTCATTTTGCGGTTTGGGTTTTACACCTGTAGCCCAGGCTGACCTTGGACTCCTAATCCTCCCGCCTCCACCTCCAGAATGCTGGAATTACAACCTTGAGTTTTATCGTCCAAGCATACTTCAAAAACTTAGAATCGCACAGATTTAAGACTATGCATATTTATTTGATTTTAATGTGTGCACGAGTGGCTTGCACACATGTCTGGCTGTGCTCCACTGTGTGCCTGGTGTCCGGGGAAGCCAGAGGAGGGCATCAGATCCTGTAGAACTAGAGTTACACATGGTTGTGGACTGCCATGTGGGGGCTGAGAATCAAACCCAGGTCCTCTGAAAGGGCAGCCAGTGCAGTAACTGCTGAGCCATTTTTCCAGCCCAGATTTTTTTTTTCATGCTATGCTATCTCCTATGCATTTTCTCATTTGAACAGCATCCTTCTAAAAAAAAAAATTTTTTTTTTTAAATGAAGACTCACTTTTGCCTAGATCATCTTTCTTGTCTATGGATAGCATACTCTGGGGTTTGGACTGACACTCCAAGTGTTGCAAAGAGGTCCAACTTCATACAAAGCCACAGGGTGGCCCGTGACTTAGGGCTTTAGGACCACAAAGGAGGTGTGGAAAGAGACGGATCACAGAGTTTCACTAAGCCTTTGACATAAGAATCCACCAGTGAGGCTGGAATGGTGGCGCACGCCTTTAATCCCAGCACTTGGGAAGCAGAGGCAGGCAGATCTCTGTGAGTTTGAGGCCAGCCTGGTCTACAGAGCAAGTTCCAGGACAGCCAAGGAGACACAGAGAGACCCTGACTCCAAAAAACAAAAAACCAAAAAGTCCACCAGTATGAACTGGACCTGGGCGGAAAAGATCATTAGCAAAAATAATGGTGCTGTCAGCAGCCATCTGTTGTGTGCCTACTATGTGCTGGTAATTGGTAGGACTTCAGTCCTCTTGATAAGGCTTTGAGGGACAGTCGGTGTCCTCATTTTCTAATAGCCTGTTCCTGATATGTAGAAAATGTACATACTATTTCATAGAGGCCTGCAGAACCTCCTCACCAATTCTGATAGCTCCTCTGTCAACTCCTGTGGACTTACTGTGAGCCCCATCATGTCCATGAGATGAGCAATGGAAGTTTCATTCCCGCCCCACTTCCAACCCTCCTACGATGTTCGTTTATCCTCAGCCCACCTCCAAGTGTTATTCTATTGGGGCCTCCACAGTGATGAGGGCGGGTGGCTGGGTCATCTCTGTCTTCACCCAGGGGAGGTTGTTCTTTCTTTCATTTTCTTTATATGTTATAACTTTCTGTTCTTTGTGGTTTCTTAGAATTCTTGTTAGTTAATTTGTTTAGTGTGTGTGTCTATCTCTCTGTGTTTGTGTGTGTGTCTATGCGGAGGTCACAGGACAACTCCCAGGGGCTGGTCTTCTCTCTCCATAGTGTGGGACCTTGGAATTGAACTCAGGTCTTTAGACTTGGCAGCAAGTGCCTTTATCTTGGCAGCCCTATCCTTCCTTCCTTCCTTCCTTCCTTCCTTCCTTCCTTCCTTCCTTCCTTCCTTCCTTCCTTCCTTCCTTTCCTTTTCTTTTCTGTTTCGTTTGTTTGTTTGTTTTTCAAGACAGGTTTTCTTTGTGTAGCCTTGGCTGTCCTGTCCTAGAACTCGGTCTGTAGACCAGGCTGGCCCTGGATTCGCAGAGATTGCCTATCTCTGTCTCCTGAATGCTGGGATTAAAGATGTGAGCCACTGTGCCCAGTTCCCTCTGTCTTTTCTTATGTAAGCATTTAAGTCTATGGCTACCCTTGAAGCGTGACTCTGTATCCCATGAGAGGCATGGCAATCAAACCCAGGCTCCTTTCACATACATTCCCTCTACCACTAAACCCTATCCCATTTCCCCCAGTTCCAGTAAGATGTACATATATCATATATATGGATTGTGCCTTTCCCCCCCACTCCACAGAGAATTCTTACTTGTCCAGCTAGTGTTTTTTTTTTTTAAATAATTTGCTTAATTAAAAAAAATATTTATTAGCCGAGTGTGGTGGCACACACACGCCTTTAGTCCCAGCACTCGGGAGGCAGAGGCAGGTGGATCTCTGTGAGTTTGTGACCAGCCTGGTCTACAAAGTGAGTCCAGGACAGCCAGGGCTGTTACACAGAGAAACCCTATATTGACAAACCAAATATATACATAGACATTTTTGGCGGGGGAGGAGCTTGTGCATGTGCCCCAGCATGCTCTTGTGCAGTGCAGAGACCACTGTGTCTCTCCTACTGTGTGGGCCCTGCCATCTGACTGAGGGCCTCAGGATTGGTGGCAGGCGCCTGTGCCTTCTTAGCCATCTCACTGGGCCCTTGCTTTCTTTTTGACATTGAGTTGTTCCGTATGTTCCTTATCTCTGACGAAGTCTTACTCGTGTGTACGTGTAATCAGAACTCTGCCGGGGCTTGCTTTATGTCCCACCTGATGCTCTGAGCACACTTGGGGAGGCGTCCACACTTCATTCATGGCGAGTGAGTGTTCCGATGACAGCAAATTGCTGATCACGTCGCTAAAACATTCCGTATCTCTATCGATCCCTATTGATTTTTCTCTGTCTTATCAGTTGTTAAAAGAAGTGAGTTATCGGCCAGTGTGATTGTGGGTTTATATTTTTCTCCTTTGAATTGTGTTAGCTTTGCTTCCTCTCACATGGAAGAGCTCTCAGACCTTACGACACCAAAAACTATCACTCCGAGCGGTGTTGAGAAACCTGACCTACAGGAGTATTTGGAGTGGGTTAGCCCGACAGACTCGAACCTTGCGTTTGTTTTGTTTTAGGCTGGGCCTCCCTGTGTGGTCTGGGATTTGTTGGTTCCACTACTTAAGCCTCCCGAGTCCTGGTCCTGCGATGGTTAACAGGATGCTGGTCATACAGCACTGTATATGAAACTCCCAGCACGCTCCGATTCCTTTCTTCTGAAATTCTTCATCTTGAACTGTACCCGTCCCTTCTCTACAAATAACAGAACCATCCAGGGTGCCTGTTCTTGATGCCTCTTCCTTATTTTTCATGTTATGTTTAAAAAAAAAAATACTGTGCATGCGCGTGCAAGCGTACTACCACCTGCACATGCGAATGTGGACAGCAATGTGTGTGGAGGTCGGAGGATGACCTCGGCGTTGGTGCTCCCCTTCCACCTTAGCTGAGACCGGGGTCTCCTGGCATTCACCATTGCGCACTCCCAGGGAACTGGCCTGTGAGTTTCCAAGGATTCGCCCGTCTCTGCCTCTCATCTCACTGGAACAGTTCTGGGATCACAGACACACACCACCTGCGCCTGGTTTTACACGGGTTTTAGAGGTCTGAACTCAGGTCCACACACTTAGGTGGCAAGTGCCTTCCCCAGCCTTCCTCTCTCCTTCCTGACTGCCTATTCCAGCTATCACCCTTCGCCAGAGCGTCCCTCCCCAGTCACGGTGGTTCCACGTGATTATATCCAGCAGGTGATTCTGGGTCCTCAGGTACTTTGATAATTCTGGTAGCACTGAGTGCTCCTTTCTCCTTGATTCTAGAACATTCTGTTCTTTCTTGTTCCTCCCCTGACTCACTGCCACACCTCGAGTCCACACTCACTGATTCCTCCTTGGGAGCTACGGAACCCTAATCTCCAAACGTTGGTGTGGACATTGGGACTCAGCCCTGGGACCCCGTCCTCTTTTATCTTCACTCTCTGCACCTCAGTGATCTCACTAGGAAGGCTTCTGAGCACCACCCGTGGACCATGGACCAGCCACAGCTTATGTCTTAGACCTCGCTGAGCCTTGGACCCAGCTCTGCTGGGATGTCTCATCCACACTTCTCAACCAAATTCCAAATCTTCAGGCCCTGCAAGCCTCGTCCTTACATCCCCACTCTGGGAGATGTTGGCTGTCCCCTCGGTCCCTCGGGCCAGACACTGGAGGTGTGCTTTCTGTCATCACCTGTCTTAGTTGAGGTTACTGCTGCTATGATGTAACACCATGACCAAACACTAGCTGGGGAGGAAATGCTTCCACATCCATTGTCCATCACTGAAGGAAGTCAGGACAGGAACTCAGACAGGGCAGGAGCCTGGAGGCAGGAGCTGATGCAGAGGCCATGGAAGGGTGCTGCTTACTGGCTTGCTCCTCATGGCTTGCTCAGCCTGCTTGCTTATAGAACCCAGGACCACTAGCTAAGGGATGGCCCCATCTATAATGAGCTGGGCCCTCTCCCATCAATCACTAATTAAGAAAATGTCCTGCAGCTGGATGTTGTGGAGGCATTTTCTCAATTACCATTCCCTCCTTTCAGATGACCCCAGCTTGTGTCAAGTTGGCATAAAGCTAACCAGCAGGTCACCTAATCTGATTCCCTGGCAGGCCTTGCTTCAAGCGTACCCAGCTTTTCCTGTTTCAGCCTCTTCCGTCTCTTGTTGGTGGTTCTGCTGTTGCGTTCTCTTCAGCCTGCCTGGGTTTCTCTGGTAAGACTGCCGCTCATTAGTCCCCAAGTCACCAAGGTGCTAAGCAGAGGGCTGATTTGTCAATGGTTTAATGGGATGGCTCCAGCTGCTGCCAGGCAGAAGGCAGAAGACTCCTGGGACAGTCATCACACTGGGTGCAGGGCCTGTAAAGAAAGAGGAGGGAGGACATCACGGGAGCACCCTAAGCAGCTAAGTAGCAGGGCTATCAGGAGTGTCCAAGTCAGAGGTGCTTGCGGATCTCTGGAGCCGGATGACAGAAGCTCAAGTCCTAATCCTTTCTCCTTCCTGAAGGTGGAGAAGCATTTTTTTTTTCTCACTTAGCTGGCCTGGACCTCATTGTGCAGACCAGACTGGCCCAGCCTTTGTCTTCCAGGTTCGAGGCTTAAAGAGGTTTTACTACCACTCGCAGAGCAGCAAAGACCACCACAATCCTTGATAAGTTCCCACCCCACCCAGGGTCAAGATCACCAGCTCTGTTCTTAGCCTCCAAGCTGTCACTGCTTGTCCAAGAGGTCCTTCCTATACCAGCTCTCAGCTAGCCTTTTCCAATATAGTATCGTATCGTATAGTATAACATAACACAAGACAGTGTAACATAATACAACATAGAAAGAAATGACAGCCCCTTGGCCCCTCTCTGTCTCTCCAAAGTCTTCCTGACCAGCCCCAGCCTCCTTCCTTCCTTCCTTCCTTCCTTCCTTCCTTCCTTCCTTCCTTCCTTCCTTCCTTCCTTCCTCCCTTTCACAGTATTCTGCCTGCACACCAGAAGAGGGCACAGGATCTCATTATAGATGATTGTGAGACATCATGTATTGCTGGGAATTGAACTCAGGACCTCTGAAAGAGCAGCCAGTGCTCTTAACCTCTGAGCCATCTCTCCAGCCCCCGGCTCTTCTTCTTACGTGCTTATGGTTTCCCTGAAGCCCCCTCCTCATCCTGCACACGTCCAGTGCTGGTGCCCTGAAGTTGGCTCTGACCTTCCAGAGTATCTTCAGCTCTGAGGCCTGATGCAGAATAACAAACGTGGTGGTGGTGGTGGGGGGTCGGCAGCATTGGAGATCTCCCCTCGCTCTGCCCTCTGCCTCTGCCTAACTCAGTTTCCCCTCCAGGGCCTCACCTTTGTCCTTGCTGAAGTGACTTCTTTTTCTTTAAGATTTATTTATTGTTATGTGCATTGGTGTTTTGCATTCACGTATGTCTGCGAAAGAGTGTTGGATCCCCTGGAACTGGAGTTACAGTTACAGACAGTTGTGAGCGGCCATGTCATCTGGAAGAGTGGCCAGTGCTCTTAACCTCTGAGCCATCTCTCCCTGAAGTGACTTTTCTAATACCCAGATGTGGTATCAGAAAACCTTCCTCAGAAGTTGGTTTAGTGACCTCAAATGTACCCTGTCCCAGAATTAGAATGTTCTTTCTTCACTAAATACTGTTCCTTTCTGACCCCTATAACTTCAGAGCTAGCCTATGACCTTCACACCCAGCACTCCCAGAGGACCCGGTCCAGGCCCAGACAGCTGGCTTTGCACTGCCCTACGTCAACCTGGAGGCTTGCCTTGACTCTCCCACTAGGCTAATGAACATTTATAACTGCCCACTGGACAACAGGAGGTGAAAAGCCTGTCTGTAGGACCTGAGTCAGACAAGGGACCACTGTGAGCAGAGCCCAGCAGAGTCTACCTTGGAGACAATCTAATCCGGTGTAGCCCTGCAGCAGAGTGAGGCAGGCATCCTCTCCAGTTATTCTGCTTCCATTGCTGAGGAAGGCAAGAAAGACAGGGTTCAGAAGTGTCCTGCTGACAAGGCTCCACCCTGCATTTCACAGCCCACACAGCAGGTCATACCCTGCATGCAAATGAAGCCAGGAGGTCAGGACTGTCGAAGGTTCCGCTCTGCAGCAGCTAAGTGATGGCTTCCCTTGCCTTTTGCACAGACTCCAGGAAGGGGGTACCTTTCCCTGCCTCTGATAGTCTCTGGCTTCTCTGGGCCTGCACCTGCTCAGGGCAATCCATAAGAGTGGGGCCCTGAGGAACCACCTGTGGTCCCCAGCTCTGTCAGGTCTGAGAAGGGACCAAGGGGTCACAGTGTGACTGGGCAACGTGTCCTATCCTGTGAGCTGGGAGAAGGTGAGCTCTCTGGACAGGCAGAGCCTGACACAGGTCAGAACAGGCCTTGGAAGTTTCCTTCCCTTGGAAATAAGGCAGTTTGGAAAAATCCTTTCCCAGGCTCCACCCTGCATCTGGCTCAGAGACCCTGTGAACCGTCCCCAGGACAGCCACAACGCCCTGTGTCTGATGTCCTGAAGTGAGGGTCTCCCAAGCGCCAAATGGTTTATTACAGGGGTTTTCATGCGTGGCTACCTCTGGGCTCTTTCTCTCCCTCTCCCCTCCCCTCCCTCCCTCCTGCCTCTGAGCACCACCTGCCTCTTCAGCCTGCCTCACCAACCCCTGCTTGACTGTTGCCAGGGAAACCGCCTCCTTGGCAACAAGCCGGCATCCATATGACAAGTGCGCTGGGGAAGGGATGGCTTCTGCCTCTTTGCTTGGGCTGTTGCAAGCTCCATTCTAGAGTGCCGATACCCCCCAGCTGGGGTTGCAGAGAAGGGGAATGTTCCACCTTCCCTGGTGATCATCAAGCAACTGCCTATTAAGCACTGACTATTTGCCTAACTTTGTGCAAGGCTCCTTATGTGTGTGGCCTCATGCTCATTCACGTGTTGGGCCTGCAAGACAGATATCATCTCCATTTTGCAGATAGGGAAACTGAGGCACAGAGAAACAAAGAAGCTGCCTGTGGTCACAGATATCAGAGCCAAGAATCGAACCTGGTCTTGTCTGTCTTCAAAACTTGGTTCTTCTCACTGTCTTGGAATCTGTGGTTCGGCCTCTAAAGACTCTAAGTGAACTGCACCCCCTCACCCTATCTAGTAAGGGAGATGTTCCGTCACCAGTCCTCCCTGGGTGGCACTCTCATTGTGCCAAGTTCAGCAATGGAGTCGGGAGCCCGTAGACAAGCCAGGCATGGTCCCTGTTCCCTAGGGGTCCCCAGTCTACGGAAGGCTGTGGGTGTGTACTGCAGAACCACTGAGGCTGACTCCCAGCCTCCCATCCCCAGGTGAGGTTCTCTGGAGGTGTCATGGACTTTCAGGGCAGTGGTCAGAAAGGAGAGTGGAGCATTCATATCCAAAGGTGCCTGTTTAGGGAATGGTTGTCACTTAGATGGTCAGAGAAGGAAGGCTGGCTGAGGGGATAAAGGAAAAGCAACAGTCTGGGGAGGAGGCATACACTGGGTTCTGGATTTGGAGTCCAGATTCCTCCAGTAAGGCACAGAATTGATGGGAAAGGAATGAGGCCTCCTACTGGGTACCTCGGGTGTCCATGGGCCCAGGAGGGGTTGTGAGTAAGAGGAGATCTAGAAGGTGGACGAGATCCCCTCACAGGCAGAGTCTCTGAACCAGGGAGTGAGGGCAGAGTCAGCAGGGGCTCTGGGTGTCATGCAAGGGGGTCCGCTGGGGCCTCGGGGTCCCGAGGACCAACAGGGGCAGTAGGAAAGGCTATGTCCTTTCACCAGCCAGGCTCAAGTCTGGACAGAGCCCACTGCTGGGCTTTGCTGGCGGTCCTTGAGGGGTATGGGGAAGGACAGACAGTGCAGCCCTGTACAATCAACTCGGGGACTCAGGTGACACACACTTGAGTTTTAAGGTGTGGCAGGGAGACTGTTCCCAGCATGGGGGACAGCTGGAGGGTTCTGCCCTCCCTCCAGGCTTCCACGGCACCTCAGGTTGGCTTGGGGAACCTGGGGACCACCCTTCTATGCTGACCCGGTGCGCTATTTCCTGCAGCACCTACAGCGCCGAGAGACGGAGGTCTACGCCTGCCTGGAGGGACAGACTGGCAGCCCTGTCTCCAGCCAGAGCCCACCTTCCAAGGTACACCCTGGGGCTGGGACCTGCGCCAGCCTCCTCCCTCTTTCTGACCCTTGCCTCACGCATGTGGGCTACCTGCAGTTGAATGCCCCCTTTCCCACAAGCTGGCCTGATGGCTGGGGGCACTGGTAGCTTCAAACTCGGTCTGAGCTGTCTGCAGCGGGAAGGGGATACTTATCTCTCCGTGCTTGAGTCTCTTGGCTTATAGCCTGAGGGATTGGAGTCGCCCAGACCTGCTGTGACATCAGATCACTGCTGAGAGGGCCGTCTGACACCAAGCATGCGCTCACACGGGGGGGGGGGGGGGGGGGG